>NC_044322.1:129303291-129632225 GCF_007399415.2 Gopherus evgoodei
TGTCCTTAACTACTATCTCCTTCAAATTTTTTTCCAAGACCTTACATACTACAGATGAAAATTATCTGGGCCCTCCGATTTCATCCCATTAAGCTGTTCGAGTTTGGCTTCTACCTCAGATACGGTAATATCTACCTCCATAGCCTAATTCCCATTTGTCATCCTATCATTATCCCTAAGCTCCTCATTAGCCTTATTAAAGACTGAGGCAAAGTATTTATTTAGATATTGGGCCATGCCTAGATTATCCTTAACCTCCATTATCCTTAACTCTCCACTACTGGGACTAAATATCTTAGTAGGTGATTATATATATATATATATTAATTCAGCACCTTTCTCCTCCCCCCTATATAGAAATTTAACTAAGAAAACAACTATAATACTTTTAAAGCTCACATCTGTCCTAAGATTTCTATACATTAATGGTAGAAAATCATATGGCACTGAAAACATTGTCTTGTCTAAAGCTGGTGGAGCCCATGGACAGGAACCATAGCATAGGGCATTGACATAATCTTCCAGCATATGGTCAAACACTATTGATTGCTTGATTGTTGAAAACTGAAATGTTTTCAGTTTTTAGATACAAAGTCAAAAATTTGCAGGGAGGCATGGAGGGGGAACATTTTCCAATCATCTCAAATTAGCTTATCACAGTAAGAAGATAGTTTTTCTGTTTTCCCTTCAGCATACAGAACTGAAACATCAGTGTTCTACTGGTAAATATTAAAGGAAAGCAAAGTTCTTTATTTGCTAAAAGATGTCTTCAGTATTCAGTGTTTTCTCGTTCCTGGAAAACATACCATGGTTAATTTGAAGATTAGCACAGTCAGAATCTGAAATCTAGTTCACTCGGCATTTACAGTGCCATTGAGCCCATTATGTTTAAGTGATAGAACTAATAGTGTCAATAATTCAGTGCACTATATCTATTATGTCAAATGAAATGTGTGCTGCTGGTGGCATATCTTTTTTGGGGGGAAAAACAAGAGCTGTCCAAGTCATTTCCAAGATAAAAGTCCAAATTTGGTGCTCACAACACGATACATTACTGTCAAGTACATAATCATTATTTTTAGCCTGATTTATTAATTGTGTGATCTTCAGCAACAATTTCTACACCTTTGTTATGGGGCACATGCAATTTAAAGATGGATAACTCTTGTTAGGATATTTTTTCTGGGGGGAGCTGGAAGCATGGAAGTGAATGGATGGAGGATTTCATTGTGGGGAGATAAATCACAACTGTAAATTATAGTTTATATTTTGTTCATTGAATTATCAGTAACTCTGATAACAATCTGACTAAATGAGTCACTCAGATAATACAAAAGGCTTGATACATATTTAAACTTCATACCAATAGGTTACAAATAAATCGCACATCCACCCACATTATGACCCCTTTTCACTGATACAGCTGTTTAAAATGGCTTTAAGGTAAATCAGACTGAAGCCCATGTGTACAAAAATTAACAAATTAAGAAAACATATGAGGTAGAAAATGTCTGTATTCAAGAAAAAAAAATCAGGAGTTGAAAAAGAAGAAAGAACCTCTCTCTCCAAAAAAAAGACCATTTATCCATTTCAGGAGATAAATATTTAAGATTTGTATCTACAGTATGGGCTGGCTTTGGTCAATATTAAGCCAGATGCAACAAGAAGGAAAATTCAGTTAAATTTTTGATAACTTTATTCTGTAGTGATTTACCAAATATGTGACAATATTGCAACAAGCCAATATTAAGCCAGATGCAACAAGAAGGAAAATTCAGTTAAATTTTTGATAACTTTATTCTGTAGTGATTTACCAAATATGTGACTGGGGAATAAAGTAGAAAGTGAAAGCAGAAATATCACTTTGGCACTAGACTTGCAGGGATATTTATGAAGCTGGACTTTTATTGAGTCTCACTGACTTCATGGGACTCTGTGCGCGCATCCATGTTCCCAGCGAGTGGATTCTGTTAAGGACTGAGGCCATTAAGATAGAGAAAAGAAACAGAAACTGAAACAAGGCTGATGATAGGAGATTGTTGTTGAGACAACTAGAGGCATACTTTATCCTTGGTATCATTAGAAATGTCCATAGACATTTCTTGTGAGTCAACAAGTTCAGGGCACATTGATTGAAATAATTATGTTTACATGAATTACCCAATATCAACCTTCTAGTGTTTATTTACTGGGTTTGTGAGAGACTGAAGAACATTATTCATCCAACGCAAGTACCCAGAAGAGCCTCAATTCCTTCAATTTTGCAGTTATGCAAGAATATTATGAGTGTAGCAGAAGGATGTCAAATGCTTTACCATCAGTTGAATAGTGACAAACCTCGATTCTAAAAATCATTCTAGCTCCTTGTCTTTTCTAGTCAACATGAAATTTCTCTATTTCAAATGAAAATCAGTGAAAGAGCACAAAAGAAAAAAAAAACATTATTGATAAATCTGCATAATATAATGTAGTGACTGGGGGAAAGAGATCCCTCAATCAAGAGTTTAGTGACTTATTGTTTAGTTAGTAACAGAAACAGTCAAATATTGTATATGATCCTTAGAAACAGAAACTCTTTAGCCACTGTGACAGGGTCAGGCCAGATGACTACCGGAGAGTGTTAGAAGGCAGATATATTAGTCCCAGATTAAGTAGATCCCTTTTCCCTGGGTAAGGTAACAAAGGCAGTTCCAGAACAAGGAGGAACTTGCTGGAACCAACTAAGGCAGGCAGGCTAATTAGGACACCTGGAGCCAATTAAGAAGAAATTGCTAGAATCAATTAGGACAGGCTGGCTAATCAGGGGACCTGAGTTAAAAAGGACCTCTCTTCAGTTTGTAGCGTGCATGCAAGGAGCTGGGAGCAAGAGGCACCAGGAGCTAAGAATGAGAAGACATATTGCTGGAAGACTGAGGAGGACAAGCATTATCAGACACCAGTAGAAAGGTCCTGTGGTGAGGATAAAGAAGGTGTTGGGAGAAGGTCATGGGAAAATAGCCCAGAGAGTTATAGCTGGCACGTAGCTGTACCAGGAGGCACTCTAGACAGCTGCAGTCCACAGGGCCCTGGGCTGGAACCCAGAGTAGAGGGTGGGCCTGGGTTCCCCCCAAACCTCCCAACTCCTGATCAGACACAGGAGAAATTGACCTGGATTGTGGGTTCTACCAGAGGGGAAGGTCTCTGGCTGTTTCCTGACCCAAATGGTGAATCTCTGAGGCGAGCAAACCCGCCAATAAGTGCAGGACCCACCAAAGTAGAGGAGGAACTTTGTCACACCACAAAATGGGTACAGAATGAGCATGAGCAGTGTATGCTTTCTCACACTTCACCACTGCAGTGGTGCATCAACCATGATTTCCATCTTATTGGAATGAGAAAATATTTCAGTCTCCAGTCCCATTCAATTTTTGGTCTCTCTGTTCAGAGAGTGCCAGATGTGAAGAGCGTTTTGGACTGTGGTTTCTGTTACTTGTGCTGGTTTGTAATGGTGGGGTGGAGGGCTCTTAGTGAAAGATCTGCCTAGATAAGATAGGCAGCAATGCAAACACCCCAGAGTTCCTGGTTCTTGAAAGGGGCCAGCAGCCAGCTAACAAAGTGAGTGGTGCTAACTGGAAAGGATGTGCTAATTCACAGCATCTCCCAGCAAGTAGAGCTCCTTGCCCTAGCAACAGGTTAAAATACCTTTCCTGTAACAGTGCCCTCACCAGAGAACAGTAGTATAAACATGACCTACTTTTCCCTGAGGGTGAATCTCACCCTCCCCAGGACTCAGCAACCCCCTTAGAATCAGGTAAATCCTCTCTGATAGATGTGCCATTTTAGATATAATACCTTGTTTTCGGTTTCTGATTTCATTTCCACCATGCCTTTGCTTGGTAACTCAGTTAGGTACCCAAAATGGAAATTTCAAGGTAGTTGGGAAGTGGGAGATGCGTCCTCACAGGAGACATTTTATTTCACCAGAATCAGAGATTGGTGAGCATTTTAAAACCCACACCTCTCCACAACACATATTAGCTTTAGAAATAATCATTTTCAAAGGTAAAGGATATAGTTCTATGACTCATCAGGAGAAATCACTGCATCTCACAAGGTAAAATGGAGAGCCAGTGTCAAGTGTCAAGGATGAGTTATTAAGTTTGTAGTAGCTGAATCAACCCCTAGAATAAAGCAAACTGCTGTTTTCTGAGAGTTGGGGCTGCTAGAAATAACTCATGTTTGACACTTGGAGCTTCTCTCTGCACATTTCTAAATGTGTATATAATGTACAGGGTAGACTTCCAAAGCCATGAACAAAGAATAGTTCATTCGCAAGAGTCCTTCATGAAAGTAACCCATAACACAATATTCAATCAAAAATTTAAAAGCTTCATTGTTCAGATAATATCTAAACATCATATTCTTGATGACCTTAAAAAAAATCCCAAAGTCCATTATGAGGCTTCCTTAATGCTTGGACCATGTCAATTGGTGAACACAAGGAGCAGCTGTACCATATGGTTTCTAAATAAGAAAATACTATAAATTGCTACATATTTATATTTTTGCTGTATTCTTCAACATGAATAATAGAAAAGCAGGCCTCCAAATGCCTATTAATTCTATGTAGTACATGTTACTTCCTGACATGAATTTGGAGAGATGAGTAAACTGACATAATTGAGATGTAGACATGGCTTTCATTGAGCAAGAAAGTCACCAAGGAATCTGAGTACACTAACGTCCACAAGGCAGAAACTCAACATCCACAAAATTAATTGACCTATGAGATAAATATAAAAATATCAGCTGTCACTGTGACTGGCAGACTTTAGTATTGGCAAGAGCAAGAACTATATAGAACTTGAATAAAAAATATTCAGGAATATTCATTCAAATCTGTCAAGGGGTCAGCAGGAGTCCCAGGTGCCACTGTTCTGCAGAGAACTAGCGCCCAGCGATGGGAGTTTAAGAGTCATGCAGAAGAAATTAGTAAGAGTCCAAAGAGCCACTATCTCTGATGGCAGTAGCACCTAGCAGCAACAGTCCAAGAAGGCACCCTCTGCAGCGGAGGTAGTGCCTATCGGCAATAGTCCAAGGTACTGCCTTCTCTGACAGCAGTATTGCCCAATGGAAAGTTCAGGGAGGGTAAGAGAACCCAGGCTCAACTTACTCCACTGGGTTCTAAACCAGGACCTTTCTAAATCAGTTACCCCATTGCAGAGTTCAGGTCTCCATATCCTCAAGCATGTCCCCTGGGTATCTTCCTACCCTCTGTCCCAGCTTTGATATCTCCTCCACTGATAGCGACTTGTCATCCCTTTAGTCCTTGCAGTTGCCTGGTATCCCACGGCATAATCAGGGTGTCCAGCCTCCATGTCTGGAGACCCGGTGACTTCTTGGCAGCAGCCTGAACTGTACAACCACTTTCCTCCTTAGCCAGCCTGAGCTGAGCTGCTTCCTTTTATATGCCCCCAGCACTGAAAGCATGCCCAGCAAAGGAGAGAAAGCATAGCCTCTTGGGCTCAAAGCAATGAGCTAACTCCTGGGTTGCCAGTAAGGAGTCAATACACCCTGTCCTAAGCTCTGTAAGTTAATTTTTATTTGACTATATCTACAGTATCTTTGAGTGTGTTTTCTCTAAACATTTGAACATTCTTGATTTATTAGCAAAAGTATTTTAAAATGATTTTTGGCTCAAATATATACCAAGGTGATTTAAAAGGTATATAATCACCCAATAATCAGTGCATATTTCAATATTTCAAATTTTGAATTTCCCACTGTGTTATGCAATTCACAATTAACAGTACTTTGCTTAGGTACTTAAGTCATCTATTAATCATCTGAAAAAACAGTGCATGACTTAACGCAACTAATCAGTATGCACAAATTTGAAATTACAGATATGCACAAACTTGTTGAATGAACTGCAGACCCAGAATTAGGCACTGAGATCCAGGTCCACAAAAGGGCTTACTTACCCAGATTTAGGTGCTACAGTAGTCCACACCCTCCACTCAGCTGCTGCCTAATCCTGTAGGACCCTAAACACAGCTGGCTAAATTTTCACTGTAAAAGTCCCTTACGCTTCTGCTTCTAAGCATGTATACAATAAGTCACTCTAGGAATTTGGATGTCTAAGCCCAAAGGGATCTTCAGACCAGGTGAAGACAGGTGGAGAAATGCCTATCTTGCCTGTGAGTCCTGATCTGGTAGGCACATGCAGAGCATGCCTGCTGGATCAGGCCTATTTAAAATCTATCCAGAGGAGGAGGAACATCCCCTATAACCTTTAGCCCAGTGGTTAGAGCACTCACCCAGAATGTGGAGAAAATATTTAGACATTAATCTCTTATCTAACAGATGAGTGCACTAACCACTGAGCTATAAGATATTTTGAATGTGGAGCTCCCTCAATCTTCCCTGTTGAAGCTGTCACACTTTGAATAAATAATTAATAGTCATTGAAGGAGGGGGACTGGACCCTGGGTTTTCTTCCTCCAAGGTGACAATCCTAACCATCAGTCTATGAAATCATATTCCTTCATTTATTTTCCCCCTCTTCCCTATATTTTCCCCCCAGTGACTGTTTAAGTATTTATCCAAAGTGGAAAAGCTTCAACAGCACAGATTAAGAGAACAGCAAAAAACAATTTAGGCATCTAACTCCAGATGATTCATGGTTGTGGATGCCAAGCAAAGAGAGGTATCTCCTTCTAATCCAGTCTTAGGTGCACAAGTCTCAGAGGGGATGGAGTTTAGGACACACCCCTCTCATGAGCATCTCCTAATGGCCAGCTTAGTTAGGAAGCTGCCTAGCATACTGGATTTTCAGGATTCCTTTCTCAGGCATCTGTGTCTCCCCCTTCACTCCACAGGAAGCCTAAGTAATTAACTCAGGCTTTTCTATGTCTCTAAAAATTAGGCATTGGTTTGCTAAACATCACCATGCCTAACTCCCTTTTTGGATCTGGGCATGAAAACTTTCATAAATTGTTTCAAATAAAATAATTTTCCAATCATTCACAGAAAAGTCCCCCATGGAAAAAGAGAGAAAATTAAATCAAATCACAATTTTTACTTTTTCAACAAAGCTATGTCCTTTAATCCACAAAATGTATAAACCCCATACTAAATCTAAAATAATATTTTAGACATTAAATGAAAGAGAAAATCTTCCTGACAATATTATCTTAAAATAGTCTAAGCATTATTTAGAGGAAATGTACAAGGCACATAGTGCATGTTTGCATACTTTACCTGTAAAAATACCTCACATTTCTGATAAGAAGGAAAATGATTTATCTCTTAGCACCATAACACACTCTAGTATAACCATTGTCTGTCTAAATATATACTAGATAGTAAGATAAATGAATGACAGAAAATATCCATATATTTTTTGCTATCACTAACTAAGAATATTCCATTTATTCAATATGTCTAGTCACCATTTCATTAAATGACAGCTCACTGACATAGTAACGAAAATGACGCAGCAATATAATTTATCTAAAACATTCCTAAGGTAGTTCAGTCATTTTCTTACCCACTGTGATGGTTGACTTAGTGGCTTACGTTGATTATGATACATTAAGCACTCTGATCTTGTTATTAGACAGCAAAGAATCCTTCGTGAAGGCTAATTACCATCTCTCCGGTCTTTATTTATATATATTGGAGGCGAGGGGACAACTTGCAGTTCTATAGGGATATTGACCTATAGATCAGTCAGAAGGATTTTCTTCCATCTCCATTCAATTTCAGTGAAATAAGAGTGTGGATACTTTATGACTTATTTACAGGAAGCGAGGGAGTATATGTGTTTTCAGAGAGTAGAAAGTCCTATTTATTTGTGCATGGGGATGCTGAAGGACTTTGGTCTTGACATGAAGTGGGAATGCCTGTTGGTATTTTTTGTATGTTCTTGCTCATTGTCATTAAATTAAAAGAAAATCTCATTGGACATTATTCTAACCACAACACACTTATGCTGACCACAAGTCTCTGCTCCTAGTATTACTTCAATTTTTTTATTTTCCCAGCTGACTCTATTATCTATTCACTGCCACACTGGAAATGCTCATGGACTCTTTTTTTCTTTTCTTTTCCCACACCTCAAAACCACCACCTTTGAAAGCCCACAAGACTCACAAACATAGAGCCTCACACAGTATCCCTTGAATTCAACTGAAAATTCCATGTCTGATTGAACATTCAAGGAGAGAAATCCTGGTTCCACTGAAGTCAGTGAGGAGTTTTGCCATTGGCTTTAATGAAGCCAGGCTTTTACCCATTGATTTCAGGTAAAAGATTCCCAGTGATTTCAGTCGGTACTAGATCAGATCTATAAGTAGAAGGACAAAGACAGGCTTTTAGAACCTAAAAATTACCTCCATTCTGCAGAAGTATGCCTTATGGAGTCCTAATAAATGCTTGCAAAGTCTTGCTTAATGTGTTATTGCAAATGAAGGAAAAAAGATAGATATGTTTCATACAATGAAGAGTTGTGATGAAAATAGAAATAAAATATAGAATATTATAATGTCTTCACATATGACTTATCTTGCATGAAAAGGTCAGAGTCAAAACATTTTATAAGATTAAAATAAAATCCCAAAACATATAGGATGGATAATTCAACAGTGACTTGGTTATATTAAAGGGTTACTAGTTCATAGATAGAAATCTGTCCTTTGCCTCTTTGACATACGGTGTGCATTTTATCACAAGAGGTGCTCCTCTTATAAGTTCTCTTAACCTCTATTCTCTGTCTGGTGGAAATTTAACAATACATTCAAGGATAGCAAGGAATTTTTTTTTTCAAATGCTTTTAGAGAAATCTCTTACATATTCATTAAAATATAACACAAGTACTATAAATAAAGAAAATCATAGAATCATAGGACTGGACAGGACCTCAAGAGGTCATCTAGTCCAGTCCCCTGCACTCATGAATTCTTTCAGTGATAGAATTTTTATTTCTAAATTTGTTCATTTGTACATAGTGCTTCTGAAAGGTGCCATATTTACACTTCCTAGAGACTGAAGTTTTGTATCTACAAAGCAGGCAGAGCTTGCTTGGACAGTAGCAGGGCCCTATACTGCCTCATCAATGTACCTCAATCCCAGTTTGAGGACACAGAAATATATCCTCCTCCCACTGAAGTTAACAAAACTCCCACAGGATTTTAATGGGGCTACAACTTCACCTGCTTCCTCTATGAATTACAAAACAGTTCAGTCTCCAGGACTCTTAGTGGAGACCTAAGGGATACCATTAGGGCCATTTGTTCCAGTCTCTTTTTGCTGTAGTTCTCTTTTCACTTGGGTGAATTTCTACACTGATAGCATTGGGTCCCCTCCCCTTTCAAACATCCTTATACTGCACTTCAGCATATGAATTTAAGGACATAAAATGGTAATTTAAATGCCAAAATAAAAGAGTGGGATAATTGACTTATGTCCCACATTGGGAAACAATCTCTCCATATATAGATCTATGTAGAACTGATTTTCTGGAAATATGAAATTTGTAACTATCATTAAAATATTGAACAATTTTTAATATGTTACCTTTAGCCCAGTGGTTAAAACACTCAGCTGGGACGAGGGAACTCTGTGTAAGCTCAGAAGCTTGTCCCTCTCAAAAACAGAATTTGGCCCAATAAAAGACATTACCTCACCCACCTTGTTTCTCTAAATTTATAAGAAGTAGTACAGGATATATAGTAGATAGTGGAGGAACCTCTGTAGTTATCCCTTAAAACAATTGATAAGGATAACATGGGTGGCTAAAAACAAAAAAAACATAGTAGGACATGGTTACCATGTGTGGTATGGCTACAGATGAAGACAACCAGACTATAAAGCTGTACACATTGGTTATCTTGAAATGAAACAAAATATAATAAACCAAGTGATATGCATGCTGAAATCTAGCAGAAAAAATAATAGTGTGTAAATAAAACTGCCTTATATTATTGTCTCCATTACACATACAATTCTTCAAACATCCTGGTGTATAGTATTGGCTGGTACAGAGCATATCTGCAGCCTTCTGCAGTGGCAGTATAAAATGATCTTTATAATCCAGGGGACAGTTTTAAAAATCTCTGCTGGCAGTTGAAAAAAACTAGAAGACCACATTGGCCCAAAAATATTGCTTTATATTTTTTTTTGGTTGGGGGGTTGAAGGAATACATCAGGCAACAAATAAAAAATATGCAGAACTGAGATCCCTTCTTTAAAATTCAGTTTCCATAGTCTCCCTTCTTGGCTTGTTTTAAATGAAACAGCTACACTATTGTGCCTATAAAAATACACTCTTAAAAGTAATTAAAATGAGTCATGCTCCAAAACACCCACTCCTCATTCAACATATCAAAGCAAAAGTATAATTATGTATACTGAGCAACTAGAATATTTTCTGCTAATATTTTATGTGCATTCAAGATTATACTATAGAGAACAAACTGGTAGGTGTATATCATCATGATGATATAACTCACAGGAGTGAGTTTCAAAATGCCATATTAATCATGAAAAGCTGGTGTAATCTGATGGCCAAAGATATCTCATCAGAACTTCCACATTTTCACTGTATAACACAACCAATTTTTTGTTTTTATCCTCTAGAACTATGAGTTTATTTTAATGTCAGCTTGCTTTCCCTTCTTTGATTATGATCAACTGCAAGACACACAAAAAAAACCATAATATGAAAAGTTGTCTTGTAGTAGAGAAAAAGGAACTAGGCCAAATGTTCTTGGTAGTCCAAAGAACGTTACATATTAAATAGTTCATATTGGCCATTAGGAAAACTCAGAAGGGGGAAAGATTATATCATAGAGTCATAGAACTGGAAGGGATCTCGAGACATCTTCTACTCCAATCCTCTGCACTCATGGCAGGACTAAGTATTATCTAGACCATCCCTGACAGGTGTTTGTCTAACTTGCTCTTAAAAACCTCCAATGATGGTGTCATAAACAGATAGTTAAGAGTTAATGCCTCTTTTACTTGTAAAGGGTTAAGACGTTCACCTAGCCTAGCTGACACCTGACCAGAGGAACCAATGGGGGAACAAGATGTTTCAAAAGGAAGGAGGGAAGTTTTCCTTTGTTTACAGTTTCAGCTGGAGTGAAAAAGATCAAGGAACCAGCCTCTTATCAGAGTAGTAAGTTTTAGAAAGGGATAAATAGGTTTATGTTTATTTTCTTTGTAACTTGTCTTGGTACCATTAAGGGAATTATCAAAATTGGGTATTTTTTTGTGTAACTAAATTTGTGCCCAGGGAAACATCCTCTGTATTTTGAATCTGTTGTCTGTGAAAGTAGCTGGTATGCTAATCTCTCCCAGAGGGTTTTCTTTTACCTTTTCTTTTCTTTAATTAAAAGCCTTTTTCTTAATAACTGATTGATTTTTCCTTGTTTTACAGATCCAATGGGGTTGGATCTGGATCCACCAGGAGTTGGTGGAAGAAAGGAGGGGGGATGGTTAATTTCTCCTTGTTTTAAGATCCAAGGGGTTTGGATCTGTGTTCACCAGGGAATTGGTGAAGTCCCTCAAGACTACCCAGGGGAAAAAGTAGTACTTGGGGGTGGTGGCAGTGATATCAGATCTAAGCTTGTAATTAAGCTTAGAAGTGTCCATGCAGGTCCCCACTTCTGTACCCTAAAGTTCAGAGTGGAGAAGGAACCTTGACAGAGGGAGATTCCACAACCTCCTAGGCAATTTATTCCAGTGCTTAACCACCTTAACAGTTAGACATTTCCTAATGTCCAACCTAAACATCCCTTACTGCAGTTTAAGCCCATTGCTTCCTCTGAGGTTAAAAAGAGCAATTTTTCTCCTTCCTCCTTGTAACAACCATTTATGAACTAGAAAATTGTTTTCATGTCCCCCTCATCAGTCTTCTCTTCTCCAGACAAAAAAAACCCCAAAACATTTTTCTATCTTCCCCCATTGTTCATGTTTTCTAGACATTTAATAATTTTTGTTGCCCTTCTCTGATCTTTTTCCACTTGTTGTCATCTCTCCTGAAACTGAACACAATACTCCAGTTGAGGACTAATCAGGAAAGAGTAGAGCTGAAGATTTAGTTCTTGTGTCTTGTTTATAAATGGCAGAGATCAGGCACCAAATTGCAGGGATCTTACTCTTATATCTATTTTCTATAAGTAAATTTTAACTATTTCAAATGCTGAAGTAGAATAAATGTAAAGACAGAGATATGAGGAAACGTCTTTAGAAGAATTTTGGGTTAGAGAACTAGGAAGGACATCAAACTGAAGTCACACATGGAAGGTGCCTCAGAAACAAAATGACAAATAAGCACACACAAGCAATATGATCTGTCCTGTTGGAGGAATGGCCCTAATTCCTCCTTAATTCAAGCACTTATTCACAAGCCATGGTGACTGTGGGATGGAACAAGTTGATGGAATAGGAATTACCTGAACAAACTATTACATGACCTAAGTAAAAATGTGAGTTTCCTAAGAGACAATCTGCAGCTGATGAAGGTTCCAAAGAACACCAACAACACAGATGCTATGAAATTCCAGGGAAACTGGATCCCAGAATCACTCATCCTATTCATCCCTTCTGACATAATACTACAGATAGCCCTCATTGTTCATCGGGCCCCAAGATCAGGCCAGGTATCATCTCCATTATTACAGATAAATATGAGTTCCTGATGACCTCATGACAGTGAAATTACCTGAATTTTTGAGATTAAAAAAACTCTCTTTTTCCAGGCAATTTTCCCAGTATAGTTAAAAGGATGTTCAGTGAGACCTGTAGGAGGCTATATCAGAGACATTTAAAATCTATTTTCTTATACCCAGATATTCTGAAAGTGTCAGATTCTCACTTCTAACATCAAGGAGCAAACTGAGAAATATTTAGCAGGCAGGCAAGGAATCTTGTCTTATATGTACTTACTTATTTTAAATGTTCTTCCTTCCTCATGCTTGCATGGGCCTTCCCCCTAGCTCACAGAGAATGTGGTTTCTGCAAGTCTCTTGCTTTTCCACAGTTTTTGGAGTTTAAAATAATTCCTCTGACATCTAAAAAACATGCATTTACTCTTTCCTTCTCCCTTATTCATCCTTTAAGACTGCCAAATTAGTGCCACAAAATACTCATATTTTTGTTGATTATTTCACTGTAAATCAATGAGTTTTGTTTAGGTACTTAGTTTAACCTCTTAGCTAGTCTATGGTTCAGCAAAGTACCTAAACATGTGATTATCTTTGAACATGTGAGAAATCACATTTTTGTCTATGGAACTACTCATGTGCTTGATCCATATCTAGCTTGGATATTATAACCCCCTGGCGCCATAGTATCTGAGCCCCTCACTTTAGTTACACTGGTGTGATGTACTATGGCAGCTCTCAGCTTTTCCTACAAGTGCGCAGCTCCAGCCCCTACAAGTCAGATCCAAAGGGAGGACAAGGCAAACAAAAGGAGTGTGAAAGAAACATAAGGATGACAATAGTGGAGTGTGGGCTAATAATTACATTAACCAATTGTTTATTAATACAAATAGTGACTGATCCCCTCTATGACTCCGAAGATTGCTAACCGTTGTTCGCAGTTATGGGAAATCTTTGTAAAATTTTCACAATGTAAGCAAGACTTCAGGGGCTTTGATGTCAACTAGGAGGCCTGTGTACATTGTCTCCCCCATGTCACTAAAGTGCAGGTAGCAACCCTGTGAAAAGGGTCTGAGGGTCAGGCAGGATGATCAGGCTGGCATAGGACTTTACATTTATTGGTGACAGACAGATCTCATAGTCAGCAAAGTAACATTGTGGCAAAGCATAGGACAGCCCTTCCCAACAGCTCGCCATACTCAGTCAGCAGGCATGTGAATATTAACTTTAACCTTGACTACAACATTGTATAGTCCACTCAGTTTTCCCTATAAAAAGACCCCACAGAAAATTAAGTCCTATACAGTATCACACCAAAGGTTGTCACAGAAATGTAAGGTTCAAGTCTGAATTTGAAACTATAGGAGTGTATGTTCACAGGCGACAAAACTGTAAAGTCCATGGTTGTGCTAACTGCCTCCGAGCAGCAGCACATTAGTCAGGGGACTCCCTGGACTCTAACCACACCACAAAGTCCCTATAGTGTAACACAGGAAGATGCTCTGGCCAATACAAAAAGGGTAGAAAAACAATATTGGAGTTCAGTATTTCCAGATTAAAGCAGTAGCATTTACTGTTATAGAAAATTCCTTCCCTATATGAAGAGAGTATGAATTATCCATGGCTCCTTTGTTTGATGCCAGGTCAAGTCCTCTGACTGTGAAAAGATGAAGAAAACATGGCTTCTCCTTGCTATACGAAACTAGCTGCCTTCGGCCTGGTCTACACTTCCAAGTGTTTGCACTAAAAGTCAGCTTTTTGTGCTGAAACAACAGTGGCATCTACACTGACAAGCCACTTTTTGCACCAAAACACCGCAGTGCAAGCACTGTAATAAAACCACCTGGATGACAGTTATAAGGTTTTTCGCGCTCAGGCTTTAAGGTAGTAGTGCCAGTGTGAATGCCTTAATTGCAGGAGTGAATGAACATAATCTTGTAAAGCACTCACAAGGTACCCTCACTAATTCTAACCAATACTGCAGATTATCATATATGTAATTTTTAATACTAGTCTAGTAAAATAAGTGAAAACCTTGGCTCATAGTTACAAGCTGGTACTGCTGTGATTAAAATCTTAGAACAGATTCTGACTTTAAATTCGGTGAACATGTACTATGGAACATAATGGATTACATGGTGAACCTTTCAAGGCCTCTAGTCATGCTTTATCTGGAAAAGTCTTTAAAATATTTTTGAGGAACACTGATCTGCACAACATTTTTCCTTCACTATATTTAACCTGTATATAGCTAGCACATAATGGAAATCTAACAGCATTTATTTCTGGTTTTAAGCACTTTTAGGCTTTGGGGTGAAAAATGGTGGGGCTTGTTCTGTCACAGCAATGAATATCTCTCATTGAAGAGTCTCTTGCAGGTTTTTTGTTGGTTTTTTCTCTGTAATCCAAGAGAGCCAAAATATCAACAGCAGCATTTGACTAGTTCACCAAAAGAGAATCTTAATCAGTTCCACTCTGCAGGGAATGCTGCTGGGAAAGCACTATTCATCCAATAAAGTCATTTCTCTCTCTGCCATTTCTAATACAGTATCTCGGCATGCATACTGAAATAAAGACAAAATGAACAGACTTGCCTCTCCTCCTTTTCCAAACTACAGCTTCCATTAGTTACGATTTTTTCTCCTTACCTCTTACTTCTCATTGTCTATTCTCCATACAAATAATATGCATTTCATTACTAAGGTAAAATTTTACAAAGAGTGGATTTTACATATTACTCTGAATATCTTCGCCCTTGGCCCTGTTCCTTTTAATCATTTGTTATTAAAGTAATGCCCACCTACAGACTCTGTACTAGAAGAGGAGATGTTTTCCTTTCAATAACAGCTAGAAGAGAGCCGGTGAACTATTGGGTAAGGAAAATGAAAGAGAAGGTTTTTGATGATGGATATGTCAGAAGTGTTCCTCCACACTGTACGGAGCTTTTTGCAGTTTACTAGTGTGAAACCAGTTCCATTGTTACTTGAATGAATTTCAGCACATATCTAATCTCCAGCATTGACTCTTCATGATGCATTCTTTGCTCTTGAATTAATGACGTGTGTCCTCATATTTTCTCTTAACACTTAAGAACAGGATGAGCATAAAAGTCACTTTGGCTCCATGTACTTACTGTTTTAAATTAAAGTGAGAGTCATATGACATCAGTCAACTTAACTGATGCCTCAACAGGGCACGAGTCTAAGCAGTTGTATTGTGTGAAATATTGGAAATATGGTGATAACCTAAAATGATTGCATAAATCTGTATAGAAGGAACAAAATATGTGGCTAATACATACATTGCTATGATTATTATATATTGTGTGTAATATTTTTGTAAATAAAATAACCTTTATTTAGGTTTGCAATTATTCATTCATGCATGTATATTTATGTCTGCCTGTTTATGAGAATTTATGCATAATATATAAAAAGAATAATTAAAAGCATAAATGTTGGTTGTTTTATTTACAAATATTACTAAATACATATAATATACATACATGAATGTACATATACTTTACATATATAAATGCAGTCAATATATGTGTGTGTGTGCACGTGTATTTATATAGTACACAAAAAAGACAGTAGGCTTCTTAGAAACTCATTTTTCACTGATCATTGTCATCATCCTCGGATGCCCTTGACAAAAGATTAAGGGATTTTCCATGTAAGATATGAAATAAGAGATAAAAAGGATATTCAAAAGAAAATCCATTTCAGAAAAAAAAACAATTCAAACAGTCACAAAAAAGAGAGGTGCTTCTGAATGAAATATGGAAGAAATATATCAGTTTGGATCTTTTAAAAATAACATAAATAGCTCAGGAAGGGATGAAAAGCTTAACCTTTATTCTGACGTGATACAGATCAGATGGGGAAAATCAGCCTGAATGCTACTCTAATCACTGGTGCCTCATGACTCATTTTGTTTGTTTCATTGAAATACTAAAGAAAAAATAAAAGCTCTGTGCTTTGGGAACACTCTTTTCATGTCTATACATATAAAGTCAAGGTATCAGATTTAACAGCAAAAACAATGAAAGCACTGTTATTTCAGATAATTGGAAGATATTTTTCCAAGCTTTAAAGCAAAGCATCAGGCATCATTACTAGGGACTGAATTTTATCTGATGTACACACCCCAAAAGAAATGAAGCATTCCTCAGCCTAACTTACCAAAGAGGACAGCTTTGAAGAGGTGGAAAACAGAAAGGCAGCTGCTGTCTGTTCTTTCCTTTTTTGACACTCATTTCGTCTCAGAGGCAGCTCTCAATAAGATTAACAAATAGAAATCACAGGCAGCTGGATCTGATATTATCAAGGGATTTAAAAAATAGCAGAAAAGCAACAGCTGGAGTGAAAGAAGGCTTATTTGAAAGATTATTTCCTACCTATGGTAGTCTTTTGAGATCTTGTAGACACTTTAGGGCAGGGTTTCTCAAACAGGGGTCACCGCTTGTGTAGGGAAATCCCTTGGCGGGCCAGGCCGGTGTGTTTACCACTTCCAGCAGCTCCCATTGGCCCAGAGCAGCTATCTGCGGCCAGTGGGAGCGGTGATCGGCCAGACCTGCGAACGGGGCAGGTAAACACACCGGCCCGGCCCGCAAGGGCCTTTCCCTACACAAGCAGTGACCTCTATTTGAGAAACCCTGATTTAGAATCATAGAATCATAGGGCTAGACAGACGGCAAGGGTCATATAGTCTAAACCACAATATTCATGTCTAATGAAGTATTGCTCACCAAAATCCTTTAAGGGCTTTATAGCCAAGCAGGCCCTGACTTGCCTTTCATGAGACATGCACACTGTCAGTTTGCCTCCTATGTGAAAGATTCAATGTGTTTCTTTGAACTCTGAGGCATACCAGAGCAATCCTTTGCCATTATTCGTAAAGAAGACACCCAGACTGTTTGTTTCTTTCTGTAGATTTCCTTTCTTGTAGATTTTGCAATGTCTCAGTTCACACCTGGTTTAGTATGCAAATAGGACTACAGTGTGATAAACAAATGGCCAAACAGGGAGGTAGGTGTCAGTTACCTCCTGCCTGAAAGGAACAGCTCCGAGTGACCTGCTTTAACTCTGAGACCTTAAGAACATGATTTTCAGAATAAATATGTAACTTCTTAAATATTTTCCATGCAGATATTTCAAAATGAGTATGATGACCAGTGGGATATTGGTTCTCAGCAGAAAACTCACATGACACTCTTAGGTGAACTATAATGCATATATCTGACCCAGGAGACCCCTATAAAACCTTAATGACTCTCTATGTCCTCTGTTAGTTGGCACCTAAGGTCCCTGAGTCATAGCCACTTAGAATCCCACCCTCAGAGATGCTCTAATTCACCACTGGTGCAGGGTTCTTTAATGGACCCTATGCCTGTGGAAGATGAGCATAGCAGAGTGGAGAACTATCTTGCCCTACTTCCTGCTCCCTTGTTACGCAGACACATTCCCTGTACCCAGTGGGTAGGGATGACAGGTGCAGGGCCCATAGCTGGAACCCATACAACACCAGGGAGTTCACCTACATTAAATAAGTCCCCTGTTGGCTATTTGAAGCCAGTTTCTTACCTCTTTGCTTCTCCTGAGAGATGCAAAGGGACCAGATCTGATTAGAGAATTTGTCCCTGAGCATTTAATATTGTGTTCGTTAATATATATTCTAACACCGTAAAGTGTCCTACAATTGACAAATCCTACACAGCAGTTTCAGTTAGTGATGCAGTCCATTTACTTATGTTGGACTTTGTCCAATATCTTAAATGATTTTCCCCTACAATGGACTGCACACCTATTCCATAGAATCCATTCACTGTAGACTTCAGCTTCTAAAGTAATTAGAAAGGCAGAATATCTGTCATTCATTGTCTGAATTTCTAAGGGCACAGTGACCAAGTGTGACCTTCAATGGATTCCTGTAAAATACTTGTGAGAGGGATTTCTGGAAAGTCTGAAGCAGATCATTCATTTGAAAGAGACACAGAGGTGTAAAATTGGGAATCAAAGAAGAGGTAGTAGCAGCAGTACCAGCAGAAGCATAAGTTACAACAAAAATAGGATTTTCAAAATCTCTCACTCGTTCTCAGTATAGTTAACATTCATCTACAGGGCTGGACAAAATTTACAACTTTATTTTCTAGAAGTTTGCATGACATTTTTGCCATATCTTAACGTGTAGTTTTTTTATAATATCCTTTCTCCCCCTCAAAAATATATTATATGGTCATAATTTTAGTGAGATAACTGTCCATTAAAAAACTTACAAAACCATGAATTTTCATATGTTCCTGTAAACTCCACCCTTGCCCACAAAAGGGGTTCATTCACCCATTCTGACTCAAAAATAATCACAATCTTTAGCAATTTTTTCATGAAAAATACATCTATTTGCAATTCATAGCAACCAACAAAAAAGTTGAATTTCAAATAGGGCTGTCAATTAATCAGTTAACTCATGTGATTAACTCAAAAAAATTAATTGTGATTTTAAAAAATAATCATGATTAATTGCACTGTTAAACAATAGAATGCCAATTGAAATATATTACATATTTTGGATGTTTTTCTACATTTTCAAATATATCAATTTCAGTTACATCATAGAATATAAATTGTACAGTGCTGACTTCATATTTTTTTATTATAAATATTTGCACTGTAAAAATGAGTAAACAAAAGAAATAGAATTTTTCAATTCACTTCATACAAGAACTGTTGTGCAGTCTCTTTATCATGAAAGTGCAGTTAACAAATGTAGATTTTTTTTGTTACGTTTATGGGAGGTAATGCTGCCTGCTTCTTGTTTATACTTGCAAGTGAGAACAGGCATTCACATGACACTATTGTAGCTGGCATCTCAAAATATTTATGTGCCAGATGCGTTAAAGATTCATATGCCTCTTCAAGCTTCCACCATTGTGCCAGAGGACATGCGTCCATGTTGAAGATGCTTGGTAAAAAAATAATGGATTAATTAATTTGCAACTGAACGCCTTGGGGGAGTATTGTATGTCTCCTGCTCTGTTTTACCCTCATTCTGCCATATATTTCATGTTATAGCAGTCTCGGATGATGACCCAGCACATGTTCATTTTAAGAACACTTTCACTGCAAATTTGACAAAATGCAAAGAAGATACTAATGTGAAATCTCTAAAGATAACTACACAACCCAAGATTTAAGAATCTTAAGTGCCTTCCAAAATCTGAGAGGGATGAGGTGTGGAACATGCTTTCAGAAGAAAATAAACCTTCTGCAGATGGCATCTGATTCAGATTATGAAAATGAACATGCATCGGTCCACACTGCTTTGGATTGTTATTGAGCAGAACCCGTCATCAGCGTGGACACATATTCTCTGGAATGAACAGGGCGAAACATCAAGGGACATAATCTTTACTGCATCTGGCATGTAAACATCTTGCAGTGCCAGCTACAACAGTGCCATGCAAACGCCTGTTCTCACTTTCAGGTGACATTAAAAACAAGAAGCAGGCAGCATTATCTTCTGCAAATGTAAACAAACCTGTTTGTCTGAGCTATTGGCTGAACAAGAAATAGGACTGATTGGACTTGTAGGCTCTAAAGTTTGACATTGTAGAAACTGAAGAAAACATCCAAAATATATAAATAAATGGTATTCTATTATTGTTTAAAAGCATGATTAATCACAATTAATTTTTTTAATTGCTTGACAGCCCTAATTGCAAATAGTTTAGAATTTCATTATGAATATTTAATATATTTCTACTTATCCTAATTTTCCTTTCAAAGCCTTATAATTGTTGGGGGCGGGGGGAATAAAGGTTTTTGCATATACAATACCAGGTAATGAGATATGCTGCTTACTGCAAAAGTTTGATCATGGCCATATACAATAATAAATAATGTTTATGAAGTGTACAACTTCATGCAGTCAATCATTTTTTTAATAACCCATTGCAAAGCAGCCTTATTTCTTCCATGAAAATAATTAGATTATTCAACAAGCAAACAAAATCTGAGACATAATAATGTCTTCTTGAACAGCTAGCTGCAATTCTCTAGCTGAGTGCATGGTGGTATAGCCTAATGCCAGAAGCTTATTTCAGTGAAGCAGGAAACACAGAGTTTGTTAACACCAAGTGATGAAAGCACACCTACTGGGAAGAAATCATTCTATCTGAGACACACGAAAAGCAGTTCCATGAAACTGAAGAAGATAAAAAGCTGAACTAGCATGTTTATTCCTCTGATCCACTGGAATGTTATGCTCTAACAGGATGCTTGTTACCAAGTCACTCAAATATTTCTCCAAGGTCAAGTCAGAAATCTAGCATCAGCATGATATCTTGCTGCACAGCCTATGAAAATTCTGGGCCCCAACTTGCTGTCCAGGTCAGAAGGATGGTGCCCTCTAGGTGAAGCATGTGAAATTAATCTAAGGAGTGCACACCGTTGGAATAATTGGGCCCACAAATATACCCTAACTGTAAGCTCAGCTGTGAAAAATGAGTGAAAGTTCATAAAGCGTTACAGTAATTTGTAACAATGTTGATGGCAGAAAGTTAAAAAAGACAGACTGAATTAGTCCAAACCAAAAATCCTACTGATGTAATTCAAGGAATGTGTTAAGTTCAAGCTTACTAAACAAGACAAGTGTGGGATGGAAAATCAATGAACCAAAATTAGGAAATTGGAAGTTGGAATTTACCCTGAATTGGTAGATAAAATGAAGAGATGGATCCCGTTGTACTCCCTTTTAGACTTCTTAACAAGAAAATACTTTTGGGAAGAAATTAGTGAAAGCAAAGAAAAGGGGGACAATTATTGCCTAAAAAGGGGAAATGAGCACACTTCACCATTATGGCTGTCACCACCACTGTTTCCTGGAACCCCAAAATCTACTGTTACATCATTGGTCCTTCATTATCTGTATCCTGAGAGATGTCCTGCCCAGATTGGGCCAGAGAGGGGGATCCACATGACATCACCATCTCTTCTGGATCCCATACACCCTGTGGGATGTAACTCTGTGTGCATGAGAGTTTGTGTGTGAGAGAGAAAGAGACAGACACACAACCCACCCTTGTGTGTCCTTTTCCTTCCCAAACTTGTGTAACCCTTCTGCCAGGCCAAGTTGACATCACATCAACAAGGGCCGGGTTCAGTACAGAGGTGTCCCCTCCCAACAATGCAACACAAAACCAGCTTGAGCCCCCCACCCAGTGACCTGGGAAAATCTTACACACACCCCTGAGCTCCTCAAAGAGGCAATACTTCCCCTCTTGCAAGCACAGAGTCTCGGTGTAGCAGAAAATTTTAATAACATGAGGTAAAAGACATCAGCGTTAAATTGGGAAAACACCACAACTAGGGTTCCTAGACCAAACCACAAGCAAAGACCCACACCAGCAAATTGGGCCGTGTCCTTTCCCTTTGGTTCTTGAGTCCAGCAACCCAAAAATCACCCAAAGTCCCAAAAGTCCAACAATGCAAAAGTCTCTGTCCCTGGTCAGTGCATCCCCAGAGTTCAAAAGTTCTGCATCCCCAGAGTTCAGAGTTTTACCCTTCCAGCCTGGGTGGAAATGGAAGGGGGAGCACCTTACGTGGTCCAAGGCCAACTGCCTCTCCTCTCCATGGGGTTCTGCTGCAGTCTTCACCATGAGCCGCTCCACTCCACCAGCTATCCTGGGAGCCGCTCCAGCCGTCCCACAAACTGCTCTGCTCTGCCAACTGCTTAGCAATATATCAGGGTTTCTCAAACAGGGGTTTCCGATTGCTTCCATCAGCTCTCACTGGCCTGGAGCAGTGATCCACGGCCAGTGGGAGCTGCAATCGGCCAGACCTGTGGATGGGGCAGGTAAACACACTTGCCCAGCCCACCAGTTGCTTTCCCTACTATCATAACATATTTCCCAGATTTGGACCTTAGCGTCCAAAATAGGGGTGTTAGCATGAAAACCTCCAAGCTTAGTTACCAGCTTGGACCTGGTAAAGCTGCCACCACCCAAAAAATTAGAGTGTTTTGGCGCACTCTGGTCCCCCCAAAAACCTTCCCTGGGGACCCCAAAGACCCAAATTCCTTGAGTCTTACAACAAAGGGGAATAAACCATTTCCACCCCCTTCTCCCTTCCAGGTGTTCCCTCCCTTGGTTCCTGGAGAGATACACAGAAGCAAGCTCCATGAATCTAAACAGAGAGACTCCACCCTCCCCGTTTCCAGTCCTGGAAACACAAGTACTTCCCTCTTCACCCAAAGGGTATGCAAAGTCAGGTTTAGTAAATCTAACACAAAGAGATTTTCCCCCTGACTTCTTCCTCCCACCAATTCCCTGGTGAGTTGCGGACTTAATTCCCTGGAATTCCCACTAAAGAAAAACTCCAACAGGTCTAAAAAAGAAAGCTTTATAAGAAGAAAGAAAAATACATAAAAATGATCTCTCTGTATTAAGGTGACAAATACAGGGTCAATTGCTTAAAAGAAATATGAATAAACAGCCTTATCCACAAAGAATACAATTTAACACATTCCAGCAACTACACACATGTAAATACAAAAAACAAACAATATAAAGCTACTGTCTTATCTCTTTGTACTTACAACTGGGAAACAGAAGATTAGAAAGGCAGGAGACAGAAAGATCACTCTCAGAGCCGAGAGGGTCAGACACAAGACAAAGAACAAAGAACTCATATCCAAAACTTCCCTCCACCCAGATTTGAAAAAGTCTTGTTTCCTGATTGGTCCTCTGGTCAGGTGTTTCAGGTTACTCCTTTCCAGGTAAAAGAGACATTAATCCTTAGCTATCTGTTTATGACACGCCCCCCAAATTGCAGACAGTGGGGAAGCTCACTGGCGGCGATTTCCTCCTAGAACTTTAAAATAAATAGATTAATACAACACATGCACCTTTACATATACCACTAAGTATATAACTAATAGACTTTTACATTTTAAGAACACTTTTCAACTACTGGATTCTGGGAAACTCTCATGGGAGAGTGCATCAGCTACTTTGTTAGAAGCTCCTGAGATGTGCTGAATTCAAAATCAAAATCTTGGAGAGCTAAATTCCAACGAAGAAGTTTCTTGTTGTTCCCCTTGGCAGTATGAAGCCACTTTAGCGCAGCATGGTCAGTTTGTAGCTGGAACCGTCATCCCCAAACATATGG
This sequence comes from Gopherus evgoodei, assembly GCF_007399415.2. Lineage (NCBI taxonomy): Eukaryota > Metazoa > Chordata > Testudines > Testudinidae > Gopherus > Gopherus evgoodei. The sequence continues at coordinate 129,327,110 of NC_044322.1, forward strand.
GTGTAGCTTTTGCAGGGCGTACACAATGGCATAGCATTCCTTTTCACTGACTGACCAGTGACTTTCCCTCTCAGACAGTTTCTTCCTGAGAAACACGACAGGATGGAAGTTGTGATCCGTTGCTTCCTGCATGAGAACTGCTGCTATACCACGCTCAGATGCATCCGTGGTGTCGTGGAAAATGACCACCACCAAGTTGAGTTGATCAGACAGCCTGAGGCTCCTTTATTGATTAATCAGAGAATACATGCATATGCACGGAGAGACGACTAGTCCTCTAGCAAGAGGTAAGTCGCTCTGCCCTACAGCAGTGATTCCTGGGTTTATATAGCCAAAAACCGCAAATTACCATATGAACTTATACATCCGAGGATACCATATTTGGTTAATACAATGACATCTTCTAACCATCTGCTAAAAACAACTACTATTAATATACCGGTTATGAGCTAATTTGCAAGCCTGATCTTTGTAACTTCCCCTTTTTACGGGTTTTTGTAATTGTCAGGACTTTGACACCTGGTTTCCACCTACTTGCGGTTTCAGCAGCTGTGTTCTGAAGCAAATTTTGAGGAACTTGGGTCCAAAAATACCTATTGGTGTACCTTTGGTCAAATGATCATGAGTTATATTTTACGCCCACACAAGCAACTTAATAAACCATAATAAACTAAAAGCTGTTATAACAACAGATTTTCTGGTTCCCCTTTATCCAATTCTAGTTCCTCTTTTTGGGGCCCTGACCACATCTTTGTGCCTCAGCGTGCCCTTTGTACAGAAAAACAAGTTTAGCAGGAGTTAAAACTCTTGCTTCTAGCTAAGGGCCTACTCTTACTTTATTCTCAGAAAAAAGCCTGGGGCCTTGGGTAAGGTGGGGTCGGGGGGGGTTTCCCTATCAGTGGTTACTAGGAATGGCTTGTCAAAGTCCGGGGCCCTGAGCACAGGGTCAGACATGAGCGTTGACTTAAGTTGGGTAAAGGCCTTTTGACACTCATCAGTCCACTTAACTGCATTTGGTTGGGTCTTTTTGGTCAGGTCGGTCAGTGGGGCAGCGATTTGGCTGTAGTGTGGTACAAATCGCCTGTAGTACCCAGCCAAGCCTAAGAAGGATTGGACCTGTTTGGGCATGAGGAGAAACCCGGTAGGGTGGGGCTTTAATTGGGTGAGCATTACCTGTGTCAATGGAGTGGTATGCCCATTCAGTCCGTCCTGGGGTGGCTGAGAACAATGGGGCGAAGCTAGTGCACAGCTCCTTGATTTGTCGCCACTGCAGATGTTCCAGGGTGGTTGAGAGGTTCATCTCTTCCACGCCACCGTCTTTTTTCCTTTCATAGTTGTCATAACTCTAGTCCCAGATTTGGACTTTAGCGTCCAAAATATGGGGGTTAGCATGAAAACCTCCAAGCTTAGTTACCAGCTTGGACCTGGTACTTGCTGCCACCACCCAAAAATTTAGAGTGTTTTGGGGCACTCTGGTCCCCCTGAAAAACCTTCCCTGGGGACCCCAAGACCCAAATCCCTTGAGTCTCACAACAAAGGGAAATAATCCTTTTTCCCTTCCCCCCTCCAGGTGCTCCTGGAGAGATACACAGACACAAGCTCTGTGAATCCAAACAGAGTGACTCCCCCTCTCCGTTCCCAGTCCTGGAAACAAAAGCACTTTCCTCTTCACCCAGAGGGAATGCAAAATCAGGCTAGCAAATCCAACACACACAGATCTCCCCCTGATTTCTTCCTCCCACCAATTCCCTGGTGAGTACAGGCTCAATTTCCCTGAAATTTCCCAGAAAAGAAAACTCCAACAGGTCTCAAAAAGAAAGCTTTATATAAAAAAGAAAGAAAAAATACATACAAATGGTCTCTCTGTATTAAGGTGACACATACAGGGTCAATTGCTTAAAAGAATATTGAATAAACAGCCTTATTCAAAAAGAATACAAATCAAAGCACTCCAGCACTTATATTCATGCAAATACCAAAGAAAAGAAACCATATAACTTACTATCTGATCTCTTTGTCCTTACACTTAGAAACAGAAGATTAGAAAGCAGAAACTACTTCTCCAAATCTCAGAGAAAGCAGGCAGACAGACAAAAGACACAGACACAAACTTCCCTCCACCCAGAGTTGAAAAAAATCCGGTTTCCTGATTGGTCCTCTGGTCAGGTGCTTCAGGTGAAAGAGACATTAACCCTTAGCTATCTGTTTATGACAATAGTAGACACCGTCAGGCCACTCAGCATCATCTCCCTGGACTGTAAACTGACAAACCTGTAAGTCTCTGGAATAGAAAGACTTGAGAGAATTAACAAGGTACACTCTGGGCTTTAGTGAGGAATTGGGAAATGCTATGAGGTAGTTGACAGTTCTCAGGCGCTCTTGGACCATGAATGGCCCTTCCCATGATGCTTCCATCTTATGGGCCTGTTGTGCCTTCAAGACCATAACCTGGTCTCCTACCTTGAAGGAACATTCTCTGGTATGTTTGTCATACCAGGCCTTTTGCTCTTCCTGAGCATGCTTTAGGTTTTCTTTAGCAAGGGCTAAAGAGTGTTGGAAGGTGCTTTGTAGGTTGCTTACAAAGTCCATCATGTTAGTTCCGGGAGAAGGCATAAACCCCTCCCATTGCTGCTTCACCAACTGTAATGGCCCCTTAACCTCATGACCATACACAAGTTCAAATGGTGAAAACCTTAAACTGGGATGTGGTACAGCCCTGTAGGCAAACAGCAACTGCTGCAACACTAGGTCCCAATTATTGGAGTGTTCGTGGATGAATTTACGTACCATGGCCCCCAAAGTTCCATTAAACCTTTCCACCAGGCCATTGGTTTGATGGTGGTACGGGGTGGCAACCAAGTGGTTCACCCCATGAATTTCCCACAGTTCTTTCATGGTCCCTGCCAGGAAATTATATCCTGAATCTGTAAGGATGTCGGAGGGCCAAGCTACCCTGGCAAAAATGTCCGTTAGGGCCTGACACACAGCGTTAGCCCTGGTGTTGCCTAGAGCTATTGCTTCCGGCCATCGGGTAGCAAAGTCCACGAAAGTCAGTACGTACTGCTTTCCTCTGGGTGTCTTTTTTGGGAAAGGACCCAGAATATTCACAGCTACTTGCTGAAATGGGACCTCAATGATGGGGAGTGGTTGGAGAGGGGCCTTGACCTGGTCTTGGGGTTCTCCCACTCTTTGGCATACCTTACAAGACCAGACATACTTAGCAACGTCCTTGCCCATCCCCTCCCAGTGGAAGGACTTCCCCAATTTGTCTTTGGTTCTGTTCACCCCAGCATGGCCACTGGGATGATCATGGGCTAAGCTTAAGAGTTTCCCGCAGTACTTAGTTGGAACCACCAACTGTTTTTGCGGCTGCCATTCTTCCTGGTGTTCACCAGAAAGAATCTCCTTGTATAAAAGTCCTTGGTCTATAACAAACCGGGATCGATTAGAAGAGCTGAGAGGCGGAGGGGTGCTCCATGCCGCCGCCCAAGCTTTCTGCAGGCTGTCATCTGCTTCCTGCTCAGTCTGGAACTGTTCCCTTGAGGCTGGAGTCACCAGTTCTTCCTCAGACTGTGGACTTGGGCTTGGTCCCTCTGGAAGCGATGTAAGTGATGGGGTTGTTTCTGTTGCTGGTGAACCGCTCTCCACTGGTGCACCAGAGGGTATTTCAGGCTCTGGCTGAGCCTTTTGGGTATGGGTGTCTGTTGCTTCTGTCAGTTCTGGCTCGCTGGCGCCCTCTGGCGTTGAGTTTGAAGATGTGGTTGCAATTGCTGGTGCTGGTTGCTGTTCCAGTTCCGGGCCTGGGACTGGAGGTGCTGTGGCTGTTTCAGTGGTTGACATGGAATCCGGGTCTACTACCTCTGTCTGGGTCTCTGGTAACACAGACGGGGTGCCTGCCTGTGGACAGCTCAGGAAGAGGAATGGGTCTGGAAGCTTGCCTGGTTTGGCTACGTGTAACCATTCCCACTCGCTTGGCCCACTTCACCTGGTTGGCTAAGTCTTCCCCCAGTAGCATGGGGATGGGATAGTTGTCATAAACTGCAAAAGTCCACATTCCTGACCAGCCTTTGTACTGGACAGGCAGTTCAGCTGTAGGCAAGTCTACAGCTTGTGACATGAAGGGGTAAATTGTCACTTGGGCCTTTGGGTTGATGAATTTGGGGTCTACGAGGATTGGTGGATAGCTGACACTTGTGCCCCCGTGTCTCTCCACGCAGTAACCTTCTTTCCGCCCACTCTCAAATTTTCCCTTTGCTCCAAGGGTATTTGAGAGGCATCTGGGCCTGGGGATCTTTTGGGTGATGGTGGTGTAATGAACTGCACTTGGTTGGCGGTCTTTGGGCAGTTGGCCTTGATATGTCCCAGTTCATTACACTTGAAGCATCTTCTAGCTGACTGGTCACTGGGTCGAGGTGAGTTACTGGAGACTGGTGAGGTGGAAGAATAGGGCGTCTGTGGCTTGACTTGGGTTGTAGGTGGGGTCTTTGGCTGCCCTCGGTTGTAGGGTTTATTGTCGGTGTGCCCTCTGGGGTATTCGTTCCCCTTGACCGTAGCTTTCTTGCTTTCTGCCACTTCCATCCATCTGGTTCCAATCTCCCCCGCCTCGGTGAGATTTTTGGGTTTTCCATCTTGTATGTACCGTGTTATGTCCTCAGGAACACCATCCAAGAACTGCTCCATTTGTATGAGGAGGTGCAGTTCGTCTATGGATTTAACATTGTTTTCTGATATCCAGGCCTCATAATTTTTCCCAACGTAGTAGGCATGTTTGGGAAATGACACATCTGGTTTTCACTTTTGGGTTCTGAAACGCCGACGGGCATGATTCGGGGTTATCCCCATTCTGTATCTGTCCTTGGTTTGAAAAAGTTTATAGTCATTTATTTTCTCCTTAGGCATTTCAGCCACCACCTCTGCTAAAGGTCCACTGAGCTGTGGTCTCAATTCTACCATGTACTGGTCTTCAGGGATGCTGTACCCAAGACAGGCCCTTTCAAAACTTTCCAAGAAGGCCTCAGTGTCATAACCTGCCTTGTAGGTGGGAAATTTCTTGGGATGTGGAACCATAATTGGCGAAGGGTTGTTAGGATTGGCTGGAGCATGCTGCCTAAGCTGCGCTAGCTCCAGTTCATGTTTTCTCTGTTTCTCCCTCTCTTCCCTTTCTTCTTGTTGTTTTTCCATTTCTCGGCGGTAGGCCGCCTCTTCTTCTTCTTGTTTCTTTTTGTGGGCCACCTCTTCTTCTTGTAGTTTTCTGTGGTGGGCTGCATTTTTGGCATCTTGTTCTTTTTTATGGGCTGCCTGTTTGATCTGTTCTTCTCTTTCTTTCAGCTCCACCTCTTTTTCTCTTTTTTCCAGTTGTCACCTGTGTTCTGCTTCTTTGCTTTTTTCTTCGGCGTCCATTTTTGTCTTGGAGGGCATGGTTCCTGTTTTCTTGTGTTGGGGTGCCCTCTGGTGTTTATTGTTTGAACTGCTGGCTCTGTTGTCTCCTGGGGTCTGCCTAGCAACAGTGCCTTTTTCCCTTTCTTCCTCTAGCTAATCTTTTAAATATAAGTCAACCAGAAAAACCACTTTATTTGCATGTGTATTGTGCTGGTATTTGACTCACAATCGGAGTGCTATTGTCTGACAAAAGACCCGTTTGTCACAGCTTAATGGTTCCTTGCTTAACATGCAAGCTACTGCCAGGAGAGAACAGAAAAAAAAATGATCTCTGGTTCCTTTTAAAACCAAACCCTCTCTGCTTAAAAGCCCCTAGCAGAGAAAAGAAAAATATAATATTCCTACTGGCTTCTGGATTCTATCTATCTATCCACACCGCTATGCCACCATGTCATAACATATTTCCCAGATTTGGACCTTAGCGTCCAAAATATGGGTGTTAGCATGAAAACCTCCAAGCTTAGTTACCAGCTTGGACCTGGTAAAGCTGCCACCACCCAAAAAATTAGAGTGTTTTGGCGCACTCTGGTCCCCCCAAAAACCTTCCCTGGGGACCCCAAAGACCCAAATTCCTTGAGTCTTACAACAAAGGGGAATAAACCATTTCCACCCCCTTCTCCCTTCCAGGTGTTCCCTCCCTGGGTTCCTGGAGAGATACACAGAAGCAAGCTCCGTGAATCTAAACAGAGAGACTCCACCCTCCCCGTTTCCAGTCCTGGAAACACAAGTATTTCCCTCTTCACCCAGAGGGTATGCAAAGTCAGGCTTAGTAAATCTAACACAAAGAGATTTTTCCCCTGACTTCTTCCTCCCACCAATTCCCTGGTGAGTTGCGGACTTAATTCCCTGGAATTCCCACTAAAGAAAAACTCCAACAGGTCTAAAAAAGAAAGCTTTATAAGAAGAAAGAAAAATACATAAAAATGGTCTCTCTGTATTAAGGTGACAAATACAGGGTCAATTGCTTAAAAGAAATATGAATAAACAGCCTTATCCACAAAGAATACAATTTAACACATTCCAGCAACTACACACATGTAAATACAAAAAACAAACAATATAAACCTACTGTCTTATCTCTTTGTACTTACAACTGGGAAACAGAAGATTAGAAAGGCAGGAGACAGAAAGATCACTCTCAGAGCCGAGAGGGTCAGACACAAGACAAAGAACAAAGAACTCACATCCAAAACTTCCCTCCACCCAGATTTGAAAAAGTCTTGTTCCCTGATTGGTCCTCTGGTCAGGTGTTTCAGGTTACTCCTTTCCAGGCGAAAGAGACATTAACCCTTAGCTATCTGTTTATGACACCTACACAAGTGGAAACCCCTGTTTGAGAAACCCTGCAATATATCTTCAGGCTCCCCTACTAGTTAACACAGCACTCAGCAATTTTAGCTCTTTAATGATTTTAGCTTGTAGAAGGGAAGCCCCAGTGCTGGTGTGCCATTGGCTCAAAGGGAATTCAGCTCAGCAGCCCATAACTAAACTCTGAATAGAATCAAAATTAGTTCTGATATTTAACAGTGGAGAGAGGAGAAGGTACAATTGGTGTTTCAGGCCCTCAAAAAGCACCCACACCACCAGGTACAAATACCTAGTCCCAGCCCCTGCCCCTGCCCCTTCCCCTCTCTCTCAATTCACTGGGTTTTAGAATCCATGTCCCTTGTCTAGCAAGTGATGGCAAGTCCCTCTGTCATAAAACAGTTCCACTGGCCTTGATTCACATAATCAGGGCAACACCACTTCATTCTTCCTGCCCTAATAACAGAGAAACTGGGGATCCCACAACAACTAAAGTGACCATTTGGGCTCCTGTGGGCTCATGCTGGGTGGAGTGGGTGTTCCTATGCAAACAAGATCAGACCCTGAAGTTCTTTTGCACAACTCACCACAATTCACCACCAGATTTCAGGGCAGAGCTCATCCTGGCTCTGCTTACACTTATTTCTTTTCTTTCCTATCCCTCTCCTTTTTAATTCCTGTCTAACAAGAATCTGGCTGAGTCTGCCATGACTGTATATTTTGTGTCACTGCTCGAAGCTGTGACCAAAAAGGCAACTAAACACAATGTCCTAAATAGCACAATGCCAGTACAAGCTTTCCAGGTCTCAGACTGGCTAATAAGACCAATTGCCATGCCTTTGTTTTTCCAGCTTTGACCTTGCAAGTAAACGTTGACACAGAGATATCAACATTAGAGACAGATGCTGCATTTTCTATCTGTGCTGTTCTTTTCTCTTCTCATTTGCATGTGTTTGTCTTGTTTTGTTTTCTAGGAAGCAGGATCTGACTTTAACAACAACAACAACAACTCCAGGTCCAGCTCAGCACTATTAACTTTTCCCTTTCCCTAAAAAATACAATTATTGCCATTGAAAATATGGGATGTTTCCTTCTAAAAATTCTCACCATCTAAGGCTACATCTACACGAGAAATAGTACATGCATACATGTGCGTTGTTGTGCCATAACCACTCTACTATCCACGTCTGAACCCATAAAGCATGTGAGTGAAGAATTGTCTCCCATTCATGTAAGCATATTTCAGCAATTTTTTTGTGTAGCAGAAATTCAAGAGGGTTCTCAGATTCAATAACAGTACAAATGTGCTTGATCCACCCTCATAGGTGACTAAATCCCTCTGTTCAATAATATGTAGGGGATGACCATTAGCAGAAACATCTCTTTAACATAGATTACTGGAACTCCTCCCTGGATCTGGAGAACCAGCTCTCTTTTTCCCATACAGGTACCTTGGAAATGTTCTTTTCCAAATCATAGAATCATAGAAATTAGGATTGGAAGAGACTTCAGGATATCATCTAGTCCAACCCCCTGCTCAAAACAGGACCAACACCAACTAAATCATCCCAGACAGGGCTTTGTAAAGCCAGGCCTTAAAAACCTCTGAGGATGGAGATTCCTCCACCTCCCTTGGTAACCTATTCCAGTGCTTCACCACCCTCCTAGTGAAATAATTTTTCCTAATATACAACCTAGACCTCCCCCACTGGAAATTGAGACCATTGCACCTTGTTCTGTCATCTGCCACCACTGAGAACAGCCTAGCTTCATCCTCTTTGGGACCCTCTTTCAGCTAGTTGAAGGCTGCTATCAAATCCCACCTCACTCTTCTCTTCTGCAGACTAAATAAGTCCAGTTCCCTCAACCTCCCCTCATAAGTCATGTGTCCCAGCCCCCTAATCATTTTTGTTGCCCTCTGCTGGACTCTCTCCAATTTGTCAACATCCTTTCTGTAGTGTGGGGCCCAAAACTGGACGCAATACTCCAGATGTGGCCTCACCAGTGCTGAATAGAGGGGAATAATCACTTCCCTCGATCTGCTGGCAATTCTCCTACTAATTCAGCCCAATATGCTGTTAGTCTTCCTGGCAACAAGGGCACACTGTTGACTCATATCCAGCTTCTAGTCCGCTGTAATCCCCAGGTCCTTTCCTGGAGAACTGATGTTTAGCCAGTCGGTCCCCAGCCTGTAGCAGTGCATGGAATTTTTCTGTCCTAAGTGCAGGACTTCTCACTTGCATTTGTTGAACCTCATCAGATTTCTTTTGGTCCAATCCTCCAATTTGTCTAGGTCCATCTGGACCCTATCCCTACCTTCCAGCATATCTACCTCTCCTGCCAGCTTATCGTCATCCATGAACTTGCTGAGGGTGCAATCCATCCCATTACCCAAATCATTAATGAAGATGCTGAACAAAAGCAGCCCTAGGACCGACTTCTGGGGCACTCCGCTAGATACCGGCTGCCAACTAGACATTAAGCCATTGATCACTACCTGTCGGGCATGATGATCTAGCCAGATTTCTATCCATCTTATAGTCCATTCATCCAGTTCATACTTCTTTAATTTGCTGGCAAGTATACTGTGGGAGACCATATCAAAAGCTTTGCTAAAGTCAAGATATATCAGATAATGGCCACCTTTAAAGAAGAAATTGATAACTAGGAATGCAGCCCCTGAAAAGAACTAAACCCCACCCCAACTACTTCCTTGATACAGTGCAAGTATTATAATTTCTTTTAAAGTTATTACAAGTATTTTACCTTTATCAGCCTCCACTCCTTCCTTGGGGGCTGCAAAAGTTGTGTGAGAAGGAAGGAGAACATAATGGTCACAGTTCTGAAATGCAAGTAAGTTTCTGTATTGTGTTGTTTGCACAGTTATGTTATGTGGGGGGATTTCTTAGCTTTCTTCAAAGGAATAAAGAAATATAATGATACCCCTATGTTACATGTGCCAGGATCATCTAGTGCAGAAACGATTCTATCTGGAGGGCTGTAGCAGCACCTCAGAGACAGCAGAGACAGATAAAAGATCCGTTTATTGGCATGGACAGAAAGAACTAAGAATAGTTTTAGTTCCTCAGGGCCTGGGAGGATTGGGCTCTTCAGCAAGAGAAGACATTGATAAATTGGTTCCTGGAGCAGGATGCATACCATAGCCAATCAGTCATTCATCTGGTGGCAGAACACATTTTGGGCCTGCCTGCTGCCTCCTCTAGCTAATACCCAGAGTATAGCTGAGGCAGAGGATTCAACTCACCTCTGAATGACAGAAAGAAGCCTGCTACATTCCCAGCATAACACCCCCTGCCAGTACTTGAAACTCTTCCAAGGGGAACCCCTCTGAGCTTGCAGGAGGGCAGCAATGAACCACTCAGTTTCTGAAGCCCACCTTGTGCCTGGCACTGGAGAGGTCCCTATTTGTCACAAGGACAATTTTCTACAGCTGTTCACCTCTTGTCAGGGGAATGGGGAGAGGCAGGGCAAAGAGAGAGATTCACAGACAATGCCATGTGTTTGTTACTCAGGGAATCTGACCCACTGTGTTTCTATTTGTTGTTTTTTTTTGTTAAAGTTTATGGCTATGATGCATGTGTCACTTTCAATACATGTTATTGTTCAGTTTACCTGTGTATAGCCCTTCTTTCCTCGCACAATATTTTCTACAGGTTTGGGATAGGTCCCCAAGATTCAGTGCCCATGAATTTGATTTCTTTAATTCTCTGCTGCTAGAACACTGCAAAGAATTCTCTGAGCCTCCCGTGCCCACTCAACCCCCTCCCCCTTCCCATCCCTAAATATCCTAATGTCATTAAAGCAGCAGAGGGAATAAGGACAATGAACAGTGCTTAGAACCAATTGTTCCTGTCACCAGCAGCAGAATTAAGAACACAACAAAAATTTACATCAATGTCTTCCTGGCTTTGATTGTATATTAACTGACTGTCCAGAAGAAGGAAACAAAATTAAATTAACATTGAAGACATGAAACAACGGGCAGTGCTTAAATGGCCCTCTGCCCTCAATAAACCTTCACTGCTCTCAGCCTTGGATGCAGTCATGCTAAATAGCCAACAAATGCTATAATCACAATTGAGAGAGAACAGTGTAGAAAAAAGTGTTCTGAAGCCCTTCCCAATCCCATCCAGAGCTCTTTTTTTAGTTGTTTAAAAGTGACCAAGTGTTCCCATCAGGCATTTCTGAACAGAACTCTTAACATCAAATAGAAACATTGCACAATGATGGCAGTGGAACTGCAGGAGAACCATCCACAGCCGAAGATGTTAACTTTGCGGAGGCACTCTCATGCAACTGTCTCCAGTTAATAGGTGTAAATATTGACTGTGGGGAATCAAACCCCAAATGTATGTGAGCACACAATTGAGTGTCAATGTCATCTTGAGCTTTTGCAAGTGATGTATCTTGGCACATCAGCATAAGGTGACATACCTTGGCATAGTCACAGAAGTTACATTCTTCCTTCACGCTGTTCAAACTTGTGTGAGCATATGGCATCCTGGATTTCCCTTGCCTTCTGGGAACCAGAACTGGTGTGTATGTGGGTACAAGCTTTGCTTTGCTGTACAAGCTTTGTAAAACTGTTTTGTCCTGTGCCCACTCCATGTGGAAGCCTTTCCCTTTTCTTTCACATACAGTGTGAAGGGCACAGCATGTCACAATTATGCAAACCACACTGGCCATATTGAGATCCAGATAGGTGCACAGGCATCCTCAATGAACTTTCAGATGCCCAAACTTGCATTCAGCCACCATTCTGCAGCTATTCATAGTTTAATTCCCTTTTGGCTGGGTCACTGATGTCAGGGTACAGCATCATGAGCCAAGTTAGCAGCAGGCATGTGGGGACCCCCATAATAATCATAGGCGCAGAAACACCATACAGAATCCCATTGTTTCAGGGGAATGAAGTCCCCCTCCACAGTACAATTCCAATCTCTCCCTGGTCCCATGAATTGTGTGTATCTAATGTTGGTGTTCATGAACTGACTCCTTTGGTCCACTAAGCCTTGGAGAATAAGTAGACACTGACCTTTTTCAGTACACATGTTCAGTAACACCTTTACCTGGGCACACTATAGGGATGTTGGTGCCATTAGTGATCCTTGCCAGTTTGGAAACCCCATCTGCTGAAATTCACTTACAAATTTCTGGTACTTGGCTTATAGCAATCATCTGTGTATAGATGGTGGTATTGACTGCTAGACAAACTTGTACAACCATCACTCTGACAGCAGATTTCCCAGACTTGATCTGGTTTGCAATTGGCCAGTAGCTACCGGGTGTTGCCAGCTTCCCAAGGGCAATAGCTACCCCCTTCTGCGCCAGTATGGCTTTCTGAAAATGAGTGGTCTGGTGCTGACAGGTTGGTGAATGCTCCTCACACAGCTCCATGAAGGTTTGCTTCCTCATCTGGAAGTTCTGAAGCCACTGGTCATCATTCCAAGTTTCCAAAATGATGTAATCCCACCACATAGTGCTGGCTTTCCTTTATGAGAAGCAATGATCCACCCATGAGGACACTGTGCTAATACTGACAGTGACAAAATATGTACATGGGACCACAATGGATTGTCCCTTACCCTTTTGCTCATCTGTCTTGAAAGTTCTGGCCTGATTCTGTCAAGTTTCTAGCTGAGCAAGTACTTCACCTCATGAACATTTCTCTTGCAAGCAGCAGCAAGAGCAGAGCCACATCACACCAGGAGAACCAGCTCCATTTTCTTCCAGCAGAAAGGAAAACGTGAGAAGGAGCTGCTATCACCAAATGTGTGACAGAGAGTTCCAACAACATGAAGCAAGAGCATCTCCTCTAATTCACAGAGTGCTGGTGTTTCACCCTTGTTGCATACCAACAAGGGATGGTAAAGATGCAGGTAAGCTTATGTACACAGTGTATACCTGTGCACAACACAACGTATGTGAACACTCAGCATGTTTATGACAGCATGCCTGACAGGACACAGATAAATTACCCATATATGGTTGCAAGTGTCAATGTAGCCTAACCCCAAACCTTATTTAAAACTGTTTAATGTTGGTATCATAAACTTATTCCCAGATTTGGACCTTAGCGTCCAAAATATGGGGGTTAGCATGAAAACCTCCAAGCTTAGTCACCAGCTTGGACCTGGTACCTGCTGCCACCACCCAAAAAATTAGAGTGTTTTGGGGCACTCTGGTCCCACTGAAAAACCTTCCCTGGGGACCCCAAGACCCAAATCCCTTGAGTCTCACAACAAAGGGAAATAATCCTTTTTCCCTCCCCCCCCCTCCAGGTGCTTCTGGAGAGATACACAGACACAAGCTCTGTGAATCCAAACAGAGTGACTCCCCCTCTCCGTTCCCGGTCCTGGAACAAAAAGGACTTTCCTATTCCCTCAGAGGGAATGCAAAATCAGGCTAGCCACTTCAACCCACACAGATCTCCCCTGATTTCTTCCTCCCCACCAATTCCCTGGTGAGTACAGACTCAATTTCCCTGAAGTAAAGAAAAACTCCAACAGGTCTTAAAAGAAAGCTTTATATAAAAAGAAAGAAAAAATACAAATGGTCTCTCTGTATTAAGATGATACAATACAGGGCAATTTCTTAAAAGAATATTGAATAAACAGCCTTATTCAAAAAGAATACAAATCAAAGCACTCCAGCACTTATATTCATGCAAATACCAAAGAAAAGAAACCATATAACTTACTATCTGATCTCTTTGTCCTTACACTTAGAAACAGAAGATTAGAAAACAGAACTACTTCTCCAAAGCTCAGAGAAAGCAGGCAGCCAGAAAACAAAGACCCCAGACACACAATTCCCTCCACCCAAAGTTGAAAAAATCCGGTTTCCTGATTGGTCCTCTGGTCAGGTGCTCCAGGTGAAAGAGACATTAACCCTTAGCTATCTGTTTATGACACGCTCCCCAAATTGCAGACAGTGGGGAAGCTCACTGGCGGCGATTTCCTTCTAGAACTTGAAAATAAACAGATTAATACAACACATGCACCTTTACATATACTACTAAGTATATAACTAACAGACTTTTACATTTTAAGAACACTTTTTAACTACTGGATTCTGGGAAACTCTCACGGGAGAGTGCATCAGCAACTTTGTTAGAAGCTCCTGTGATGTGTTGAATTTCAAAATCAAAATCTTGGAGAGCTAAACTCCAACGAAGAAGTTTCTTGTTGTTCCCCTTGGCAGTATGAAGCCACTTTAGTGCAGCATGGTCAGTTTGTAGTTTGAACCGCCATCCCCAAACATATGGGCGTAGCTTTTCCAGGGCGTACACAATGGCATAGCATTCCTTTTCACTGACTGACCAGTGACTTTCCCTCTCAGACAGTTTCTTGCTGAGAAACACGACAGGATGGAAGTTGTGATCTGTTGCTTCCTGCATGAGCACTGCTCCTATACCACGCTCAGATGCATCTGTGGTTACTAGGAATGGCTTGTCAAAGTCCGGGGCCCTGAGCACAGGGTCAGACATGAGCATCGCCTTAAGCTGGGTAAAGGCCTTTTGACACTCATCAGTCCACTTAACGGCATTTGGCTGGGTCTTTTTGGTCAGGTCGGTCAATGGGGCAGCGATTTGGCTGTAGTGTGGTACAAATCGCCTGTAGTATCCGGCCAAGCCTAAGAAGGATTGGACCTGTTTCTTTGACCTTGGGACAGGCCACTTTTGGATAGCATCCACCTTGGCCTGTAGGGGGTTTATGGTTCCTCGACCCACCTGGTGCCCCAGGTAAGTCACTCTGTTTTGGCCTATTTGACACTTTTTGGCCTTAACAGTTAGTCCTGCCTGCCTGATGCGCTGAAAGACCTTTTCCAGGGGTAGTAGGTGTTCGGGCCAGGAGTCTGAAAAAATGGCCACATCATCGAGGTAGGCAACTGCAAATTCTCCCAGTCCAGCTAGTAGACCATCTACCAGCCTCTGGAAGGTGGCGGGTGCATTTCGAAGGCCGAAAGAAAGGACATTGAATTCATACACCCCCGCATGGGTGACGAATGCGGACCTCTCCTTGGCAGGTTCATCTAGCGGTACTTGCCAGTACCCCTTGGTTAAGTCTATTGTAGAGATGAACTGGGCACGTCCCAACTTCTCCAATAGCTCATCAGTGCGTGGCATTGGATAGTTGTCTGGACGAGTTACCGCATTTAGCTTACGGTAGTCCACGCAAAAGCGTATTTCCCCATCTGGTTTGGGTACCAGAACCACTGGAGATGCCCATGCACTGGTAGATGAGCGGATTATACCCATCTGTAGCATGTTCTGGATCTCCCGTTCTATAGCAGCTTGGGCATGAGGAGACACCCGGTAGGGTGGGGTTCTGATTGGGTGAGCATTACCTGTATCAGTGGAGTGGTATGCCCGTTCAGTCCATCCTGGGGTGGCTGAGAACAATGGGGCGAAGCTAGTGCACAGCTCCTTAATTTGTTGCCGCTGCAGACGTTCCAGGGTGGTTGAGAGGTTCACCTCTTCCACGCCACCGTCTTTTTTCCCGTCGGAGTAGACACCGTCAGGCCACTCAGCATCATCTCCCTGGACTGTAAACTGACAAACCTGTAAATCTCTGGAATAGAAAGGCTTGAGAGAATTAACATGGTACACATTAGGCTTTAGTGAGGAATTGGGAAATGCTATGAGGTAGTTTACAGTTCCCAGGCGCTCTTGGACCGTGAATGGCCCTTCCCATGATGCTTCCATCTTATGGGCCTGTTGCGCCTTCAAGACCATAACCTGGTCTCCTACCCTGAAAGAACGTTCCCTGGCATGTCTGTCATACCAGGCCTTTTGCTCTTCCTGAGCATCCTTTAGGTTCTCTCTAGCAAGGGCTAAAGAGTGTTGGAGGGTGCTTTGTAGGTTGCTTACAAAGTCCAGAATGTTAGTTCCTGGAGAAGGCATAAACCCCTCCCATTGCTGCTTCACCAACTGTAATGGCCCCTTAACCTCGTGACCATACACAAGTTCAAATGGTGAAAACCCTAAACTGGGATGTGGTACAGCCCTGTAGGCAAACAGCAACTGCTGCAACACTAGGTCCCAATTATTGGAGAATTCGTTGATGAATTTTTGTATCATGGCCCCCAAAGTTCCATTGAACTTTTCCACCAGGCCATTGGTTTGATGGTGGTACGGGGTGGCAACCAAGTGATTCACCCCATGAGTTTCCCACAGTTTTTCCATGGTGCCTGCCAGGAAATTAAACCCTGAATCTGTAAGGATGTCGGAGGGCCAACCTACCCTGGCAAAGATGTCTGTTAGGGCCAGGCACACAGTGTTAGCCCTGGTGTTGCCTAGAGCTACTGCTTCTGGCCATCGGGTTGCAAAGTCCACTAAAGTCAGTACGTACTGCTTTCCTCTGGGCGTCTTTTCTGGGAAAGGGCCCAGAATATCCACAGCTACTCGCTGAAATGGGACCTCAATTATGGTGAGTGGCTGGAGAGGGGCCTTGACCTGGTCTTGAGGCTTACCCACTCTTTGGCATACCTCACAAGACCGGACATACTTGGCAATATCCTTGCCCATCCCCTCCCAGTGGAAGGACTTCCCCAACCGGTCCTTGGTTCTGTTGACCCCAGCATGGCCACTGGGATGATCATGGGCTAAGCTTAAGAGCTTCCCCCGGTACTTAGTTGGAACCACCAACTGTTTTTGCGGCTGCCATTCTTCCCGGTGTCCACCAGAAAGAATTTCCTTGTATAAAAGTCCTTGGTCTATAACAAACCGGGATCGATTAGAAGAGCTGAGAGGCGGTGGGGTGCTCCGTGCCGCCGCCCACGCTTTCTGAAGGCTGTCATCTGCTTCCTGCTCAGCCTGGAACTGTTCCCTTGAGGCTGGGGTCACCAGTTCTTCCTCAGACTGTGGACTTGGGCTTGGTCCCTCTGGAAGAGATGTAGCTGATGGGGTTGTTTCCGTTGCTGGTGAACCGCTCTCCGCTGGTGCACCTGAGGTTATTTCAGGCTCTGGCTGAGCCTTTTGGGTATGGCTGTCTGTTGCTTCTGCCAGTTTTGGCTCGCTGTCGTCCTCTGGCTTTGAGTTTGAAGATGTGGTTGCACTTGCTGGTGCTGGTTGCTGTTCCAGTTCCGGGCCTGGGACTGGAGATGCTGTGGCTGTTTCAGTGGTAGGCATGGAATCCGGATCCACTACCTCTGTCTGGGTCTCTGGTATCACAGACGGGGCATCTGTGGACGGCTCAGGAACAGGAATTGGTCTGGAAGCTTGCCTGGTTTGGCTACGTGTAACCATTCCCACTCTCTTGGCCCGCCTCACCTGGTTGGCCAAGTCTTCCCCCAGTAGCATGGGGATAGGATAATTGTCATAGACTGCAAAAGTCCACATTCCTGACCAGCCTTTGTACTGGACAGGCAGTTGAGCTGTAGGCAAGTCTACAGCTTGTGACATGAAGGGGTAAATTGTAACTTTGGCCTTTGGGTTGATGAATTTGGGGTCAACGAAGGATTGGTGGATAGCTGACACTTGTGCCCCCGTGTCTCTCCACGCAGTAACCTTCTTTCCGCCCACTCTCAAATTTTCCCTTCGCTCCAAGGGTATTTGAGAGGCATCCGGGCCTGGGGATCTTTGGTGTGATGGTGGTGTAATGAATTGCACTCGCATGGTGTTCTTGGGACAGTTGGCCTTGATATGTCCCAGTTCATTACACTTAAAGCATCTTCCATCTGATGGGTCACTGGGCCGAGGTGAGTTACTGGAGACTGGTGAGGTTGAAGGGTAGGGTATCTGTGGCTTTACTTGGGTGGTATGTGGGGTCTTTGGCTGTCCTCGGTTGTAGGGTTTATGGTCTGTGTGCCCCCTGTGGTAATCGTTCCCCTTGACAGTAGCTTTCTTGCTTTCTGCCAGTTCCATCCATTTGGCTCCAATCTCCCCCGCCTCAGCGATATCTTTGGGATTTCCATCTTGTATGTACCGTGTGATGTCTTCAGGAACACCATCCAAGAACTGCTCCATTTGTATGAGGAGGTTCAGTTCTTCCAAGGTTTGAATGTTGTTTCCTGTTATCCAGGCCTCATAGTTTTTTGCAATGTAGTAGGCGTGTTTGGGAAATGACACCTCTGGTTTCCACTTTTGGGTTCTGAAACGCCGACGGGCATGATCTGGGGTTATCCCCATTCTGTATCTGGCCTTGGTTTGAAAAAGTTTATAGTCATTCATTTGCTGCTTAGGCATTTCAGCTGCCACCTCTGCTAAAGGTCCACTGAGTTGTGGCCTTAATTCTACCATGTACTGCTCTTCGGGGATGCTGTACCCAAGACAGGCTCTTTCAAAATTTTCCAAGAAGGCCTCGGTGTCATCACCTGCCTTGTAGGTGGGAAATTTCCTGTGCTGTGGAGCAATAATGGGTGATGGGTTGTTAGGCTTGGCTGGAGTGTGTTGCTTAGTCTTTTCTAATTCCATGGCCTGTTGGTGGGCTTCCCTCTGGAGTTCTATCTGTCTTCTGTGGGCTGCCTCTTCTTCTTCGTGCTTCCTTTTGTGGGCCAACTCTTCTTCTGCTTGTTTCCTTCGGTGGGCCACCTCTTCTTCTTCTAGTTTTCTTTTGTGTGCTGCCTCTTTGATTTGTTCTTCTCTTTCTTTCATCTCCATCTCTTTTTGTTTTATTTCTAGTTCCTGTTTGTGTTTTTCCATCTCTCGCCTGTGTTCAGCTTCTTTGAAGTGCTCTTCAGCCTCCATTTTTGTCTTGGTAGACATGGTTCCTGTTTTCTTGTGTTGGGGTGCCCTCCGGTGTTTCTCTTCTGAACTGCTGGCTCTGTTGCCTCCTGAAGTCTGCCTAGCAACAGTGCCTTTAGCTAATCTTCAATGTTAAGTAAACCTGAAAAACCACTTTATTTGCATTTATATAGTGCTGGTATGACTCTCAATGGGAGTGCTATTGTGTGACAAAAGACTCGTGATAGCCCTTAACGACTTCTTGCTTAACATGCAAGCCACAAACTGCCAGAGAGAGCAGAAAAAAAAATTCTCTCTGGTTCCCTTTTAAAACCAAACTGTTTCTCTCTGCTAAAAAGCCCTTATCAGAGAAAAGAAAAATATAATCTTCCTACTGGCTTCTGGATTCTGTCTAGATCCCACCCACTGCTACACCATATCATAACCTTATTCCCAGATTTGGACCTTAGCGTCCAAAATATGGGGGTTAGCATGAAAACCTCCAAGCTTAGTCACCAGCTTGGACCTGGTACCTGCTGCCACCACCCAAAAAATTAGAGTGTTTTGGGGCACTCTGGTCCCACTGAAAAACCTTCCCTGGGGACCCCAAGACCCAAATCCCTTGAGTCTCACAACAAAGGGAAATAATCCTTTTTCCCTCCCCCCCCCTCCAGGTGCTTCTGGAGAGATACACAGACACAAGCTCTGTGAATCCAAACAGAGTGACTCCCCCTCTCCGTTCCCGGTCCTGGAACAAAAAGGACTTTCCTATTCCCTCAGAGGGAATGCAAAATCAGGCTAGCCACTTCAACACACACAGATCTCCCCTGATTTCTTCCTCCCCACCAATTCCCTGGTGAGTACAGACTCAATTTCCCTGAAGTAAAGAAAAACTCCAACAGGTCTTAAAAGAAAGCTTTATATAAAAAGAAAGAAAAAATACAAATGGTCTCTCTGTATTAAGATGATACAATACAGGGCAATTTCTTAAAAGAATATTGAATAAACAGCCTTATTCAAAAAGAATACAAATCAAAGCACTCCAGCACTTATATTCATGCAAATACCAAAGAAAAGAAACCATATAACTTACTATCTGATCTCTTTGTCCTTACACTTAGAAACAGAAGATTAGAAAACAGAACTACTTCTCCAAAGCTCAGAGAAACCAGGCAGCCAGAAAACAAAGACCCCAGACACACAATTCCCTCCACCCAAAGTTGAAAAAATCCGGTTTCCTGATTGGTCCTCTGGTCAGGTGCTCCAGGTGAAAGAAACATTAACCCTTAGCTATCTGTTTATGACAGTTGGACAGTGACTGGGTCCCGTCAACACCTTTGGACCCATATATTCCATCCAAGTTAATGTAACACCATTTGACATTGCTCTTGAGTGACCTCATGTGGCTAATAGTCAGAGTGGAACTGACAGACTTGCAGGACAGAGTATGTGACATTATCCAGTGTACAATCTGGACTGTAGAACATGGTGTCCCCTGAACTCTCTAGATGCCTTTTACACTGCCTTGCTGCCAGAACAGCCACTCTGGTCTGCACATGCAGACTTCATCATGTGAGTTCACTGTTAGCTAAATATATGAATGTTCTCCAGGCCACTCATGAACTATATAGAAGGAAATACCTGAAAATCCTTAGTCACAGCCTTGTTTCCCAGAAATGTACATCTTGCACTGCCCAGTTTTCTCCTGGACAGTGTAAGCTCATAGGAAGTCCATCATTCCAACACTGGATAATGATTATGCACTGGTTTTATCATTCTAAATAGAGATTCCAAAACACTTCATTCCAAACACACTGATTTAGATAAAACAATAAATAAGTTTATTAACTAGAGAAAGATAGATGTTAAGTCACTAGAAAGTGATATGACATTAAAGTCAGAATTGGTTACAAAAGAAATAAAAAGAGAAAACCACATCACTGCTGTAAAATTCTGAGTAATTCTGGGTAATGCTCACAAGCCATTGTCTCTGAGAAAAAAGACATACAAGCATGCCAGCAATGTGCTAAAGGGCCATTACCTACTTACCTGGCCATCCACCACCAGGGGAGAAGGTATAAACAAGAAATTTACATTTCATCCCAGAGATTGTTTGAATTTCATGTTCATGGAGAACTGGTTGTCTACACCCCAGTGGGAGGGAGGGGTAATCCTCAAATAGAAGAGGAGAGCATAAAAATAAGAGACTGTGACCTCCACATTGCTCCTCTCCTCCCATCTCTATGCTCATGACATCAATGAATACCTGAAAAACATTGAACTGGGGGAGCGAGTGGTCCCTGGCTACAAAGAAATCCAGCCTGTGAACTGTTACAGATCATGGTGAGGGAGACATTTTGGTTTTAAGTTCATTTAGGTATCAGCTTGTGGTTTTCTCTTTTTATTTCTTTTGTAACCAATTCTGACTTTAATGTCATATCATTTTGTAGTGACTTAACATCTATTTTTCTCTAGTTAATAAACTTGTTTATTGTTTTATCTAAACCAGTGTGTTTGGAATGAAGTGTTTGGGAATCTCTATTTAGAATAACAAAGCCGGTGCATAATCATTATCCAGTGTTGGAACGATGGACTTCCTATGAGCTTAAAATGAACTAAATGAACTTAAAAGCAAAATGTCTCCCTCACCATGATCTGTAACAGTACACTGATGTCATGAGCATAGAGACGGGAGGAGAGGAGTCATGTAGAGGTCACAGTCTCTCATTTTTATGTTCTCCTCTTCTATTTGAGGATTACCCCTCCCTCACACTGGGGTGTGGACAACCAGTTCTCCATGAACATGAAATTCAAACAATCTCTGGGATGAAATGTAAATTTCTTGTTTATACCTTCTCCCCTGGTGGTGGATGGCCAGGTAAATAGGTAATGGCCCTTTAGCACATTGCTGGCATGCTTGTATGCCTTTTTTCTCTGAGAAAATGGCTTGTGAGCATTACCCAGAATTACTCATAATTTTACAAGCAGTGATGTTTCACACATTTTAACAGGATAATAATATTCAGCAGATCATGAGTTTGCAAATGACCTCACAAAGCATACTTTGTACAAAATGTATCATAACCATATAAAAGTGGTAAATATGAGGTATAAGGTGTCACAGAGTGATCACCACAATGCAGGAATGATGATGGTGTGGGAGAAAGTTAAAAAATAATGAAAAGGAAAGGAAGGGTGAAAGAAGCACTCAGAGAAATGCTTCAATGGGCTGATTCCAAGCTTGAACACATGCTTAAATTTTTCTTTCCTGAATCAAGGTCTTTATGAGTACATCCATACATGACAGTAGAACATCACACTTCATTAAATATAATCTATGGATATAATCTATGTGGCAGGACAAATTAGGGGGCACCTAGCAATCTTTTTTTTTCATACTAATAGGCCAAATGTCTAAAATTAATATAATTTTTCCTCAGAATTAATGACCCATTTAAATCCAAACCTTTAAAGTGACAAGACATTCAAAGCAGCTTCTCTGAAATCACTTTGCAGACACATTAGTCTTATGGCTGGAACAAGTTTTTTTGATGTTCACAATTTTAAGCATCAAAGCTGATGGTAGTTCTTTTGCATAGTTCCTGATCATTCCAAGGCATTGGTCCCCAAGGGCACATTTAGAACAGTTGAGATTTTTCAAGGGGGCAGGAGGATTTGTTTATACTGTTACACTGGATGATGTCACAAGACTTCTAGCAAGTGTGTCTTTGATCTATAGGCAAACACAGATCCCATAAAAGCTGAGTAGCATGTTTACCACCCTCCATTCAGGCTAAATGGAAGAAGCAATTCAGTTGCTTTGAGGAGTAAGATAAATGAAACAAAAGAAGCCATCACCCACGACACTGGGCCTCCTGGGAAGTTCTGAAAAGAAACTCTCTCTGAGAAAATAAGCTTCCTGGGATGGATGGCTAACACAGGGGCTCAGGCATTAATTGATTGGAGTGACATGTGTGTGTTAGAAGCAGAAAGCCAGAAGAACACCAGAGAAGCACATTCTGAGAGGGAGCAGAGACAGAACTATTTGGGGCACAGGACTGGCTGGAAAGCATGCATGGATTTCTAAACAAGTAAACTGCCTCCTGTTGTTTGTTCCTTCTGTGTTCAGAGAAAGAAGTGTTTGTGTACATTCTTTCTAAATAAGCAAGTTCCACAAAAGAAATACCCATCTCATATAATCAGTTTCTCATCCTAACAGAAACAATCTAGCAGGACCCCAAGTACTGGATAATCACTTGGGCAAACAGGAAACAAGGCTAATATTAAGATGTACTCGGTTCATTTTCAAAAGAATAATTTCCTTCTGGTATGCAGATTTTTCCCCACACAAATTACAATTCAATAATTTGTGTAAGCATGTTTTTCAGCTAAATTTTGCATCTTGGCAGATTAGCAGCATGACATTCTTGTACCCCTTATTTATGACTGTTATATAATTAGGATATGTTTTGCAGAAATTATGCCTTGTGAGGTATCCTTCTAAAAGTTTTTATCTGCAAGACATTAATATCTCACTGGATTGTATATGCCATCATTGTGTGTGAAGTTATGAAGTTTAGCTAGGTATGTGTTACTGAAACATGTTGTGAGATTGAAAACATCCACAAGCAGCTTTTCAGGTACAACATTAAAAAGGCCAAACAATGTTAATGACTTATTGAGGAAATGCACACAAGCACAAGGTTGACTCCAGGAACAATGTACAATAGAAAGCTCTCAGAGATAGCTCTAAACAATGGGCACTGTTTGACCCAGGTCACAGCAAAAGAGCTTTCCAGCAAGTGGGAAGAAGATATAAAAGGGGAAAATGATATCATAGTGGGATCTCACTCTTACTACAACACCTGAGGAATAAAGACGGAACTGAGGGAAGTGATGGTCCCAGGCTAAAGGGATATATAGCCTGTGTATGAAAACCTGGGAAACCCAAGCTGCAAAGCAAAGGCAGCTTGTGCCTTAAGAATCTGCAAGCCTGTTTATCACTCAGGGTGAGAATTTGCAAATTCATATCCTACCTATCTAGAATATTACACTCAACTTGCATTTTCATTTATTTACTAGATAATCTACTTTGATCTGTTTGCTATCACTTATAATCACTTATAATATATCTTTTTGTAGTTAATAAATGTATTGTATATTTTAATCCGAAGCAGTGTGTATTTGACTAAGGTGTCTGGGGAAAATCTCAGCTTGGTTACCACAATGTGCACGGTCCTCTCTACATTGAGGGAGAGGTGGATCAGGTATGAAAACCACATACTGTCCAGATTTCACCAGGGCAGGATGGTACTGCTGTGGGGTCCTAGCCTGGGAAGCTGGTGGTTAGAGAGCCTGCATGTGACTGCAGCTAGGTGTGTCCCTACCTCTTTGAATACTGGTGAAAGTGTACGCTGGAGGGCTTTTCAGCTTGTCACAGTAGTACAACATGAAAGGGAACCAAGGCTGGTGGGTCACAGGGCTCAGTGGTACCCCATTTCCAAGTGGCACCCCAGGGGGAACCCATCACAAGCTGTCTCGTCAGATCACACAGAACCCACTACCAAACCCAGAGTCTCTTTCCGCAGTTTTATTTTCCCAGAATAGGCCAAATTAGTAAAACCAGTTCTTCAGTTCACCCTTGGCTACACTTCTCAGGGGAACTTCTCCTTTACCTCTCAGTCCTTCCTGCAGGAATCCTCCATGCTCTGTTCACTGATCATCATCACCCAAGGCTTTCTCTCTGAAAGCTTTTTTTCCCCAGCAAGTTCACACTGCCTCTCCTCCCAGGAAACTCGGGTTACTCTTGCTTCTCACAGCTCTTTTGACTCTTCAGGTCTCCCACCCCTCTGGGCCCACATGTCATCTTTTAAACTTAATTGGAAACAGCTAACTAGTCACTGGTGCACTGGTCCTACTAACTCTTAAAGGGGACAGTCACCCTTTTAAAATGACAGCCACTATTCAAGGAACTTTGCATCCAGGAAAGTTTGGGCCCCTCTCATTGTTGCGATGGCAGTTATATATCAGGCTTGAATTTGATCCACAGAAAAGGGATTTTCCTTTATCCTATTAGATTTTGCAGCAAGTTAGAGACCTTTTCTAATTCTTAACCTTTTCACTTTGTATTGGGTGATTTAGATCACACTTTGCTGTTTCTATTTTCTCCTCTATACTGAAGGGTTCTGGACAAGTTAAGCACTGGATTCTTAACTTGTTGTCTGCTGAAGATGAACTTTTTGCCCACTAGATGAAGAAGAACAGTAACAATATAGCCTTTCAGTCTACAAAAAGCTATTTCCTGACTGTGTAACAGGGAAATATAAATATGGCCATAATGTATTTACTGTGTCCAATCGTTTTAAAGAGGCTTTGAAGGTCTCAGCCAATCTGCTGGACTTATGCTCTTGTTTGGAGACAAACGTGGAGCCTTGAGAAAAAACTGGGTAGTGGATGAGATTTAAGCTATTTTAATGGGATGAAAACATGAGATAAAGACTAGTTTTATTGTAGAGATACAAAAGAGAAAAATCAGCATTTTTCCTCTTCTTTTAAATCCAAAAATGCAAGGATTTATTGTATATAGCAATTGGATTAGTTCTCTCATAGTGAAATCCACTCCAGTGCATTTGGCCAGCACAAGACATATGACTTATTTAAGAGCACAGGTGGAATTTAAGTAGAGCATAGGCTTTTTGCTGGCTCACTCCACAAGGGTAAACTTAACTGTAATCCAACAAGAGTGAAGGGCAAAACCATTGGGGATCAAACCTAACATAGGAGACCAGAAGAATTATTTTCAGACAACCTTAGGATATTTCTGAAATACTTACACAGCCTTCATTATTGACCTATATTCTTCAGATTATGCTGCTTCTGTGAAAGACACTGAGTAATTTGTAAATTTCCTTCAAGGAAATATTTGCCCTCATCAGCTTCAAAGACATATCTTAACTATGTAGCATGAGAAGTCCCCCTGGCACAGTGACTCTCAAGTTAAAATTTATGTTTCAGAATTACCTGATAACAGATGCCTTTTCTATTGAGCCCAACAAATGATACCCTCAGCACCTTCTCATTTTCTCTCTTTAAGAATTATGGATGGTCTCATTAGATAGCAGAATATACTTCCCTCTCTCCCTTCTTCCCCATAAAACATGCACACAAACTATTTGGATAAGATTATTAGCAAAAATGACACTGGGTAATGATTCCCTAGCAGTTTACTTTGGATCATGTAGGATTAATTCTAGTCAAAATTTCACAGATGATTCATGGAGACTATTTTCTCATTCCACTAAACTGTCCTTCCCATTCCTCACTAGTCATAAACACACATCCATTTGACAAGTTAAATGGGGATTTTCCAGTACAAATATTTGAGCTTCGTGAACCTTAATTAAAGCATACCAGGGCTATCTACTCTGGCAGTAAATGCTTACGGTTGATTTCATGGAGAATTTTCATTTCACAGATTTGATCTGATTAGTTCTTTCCTTCTTACTCTTTTCAGTATAGGAGGATTGTTGACCTAGATACTGGGAGAAAATGTATAGATCAGGGGTCGGCAACCTCTGGCATGCAGCTTGCCAGGGGAAGCACCCTGGTGGGCTGGGCCAGTTTGTTTACCTACCGCGTCGGCAGGTTTGGTTGATCATGGCTCCCACTGGCTGTGGTTCGCCATCCCAGGCCAATGTGGGCGGCGGGAATTGCTGTGGGGTGAGGGATGTGCTGGCTGTGGCTTCCCGCCACCCCCATTGGTCTGGGATGGTGAACCGCGGCCAGTGGAAGCTGCGATCAGCTGAACCTGCCAACGCAGCAGGTAAACAAACTGGCCCAGCCCACCAGGGTGCTTCCCCTGGCAAACTGCATGCCAGAGGTTGCTGACCCCTGTTCTAGAACATTGTGACCCATGCCCTCATGGGTATATAAGGGGCAAGGTGTCACAGTCAGTTGGTGAAATATAAGAGCAAAGTGAAGTGAAAGCCCAACTGGGATATTGTGAATCTTGTTTTATTGTGTAATTCTGAAAGTGTACTTGTGTTTTAAGATTCGAAGAGTGTAAGTAGCAACTAATAAAGGGCATATTTAATTAGATGTCAGAGATATCTGTTGAACTCCTATTTATGCAGCCAGGGCCATGGCTCAGGGAGTAGGGTCCTGGATGGAAGTAATGGGGTCGAGGCTGCGGCCACAGCTTGGGGTGGGCATGGAACCTGTGGCGCAGGGCAGATGCAGAGACAGTAGCCGGAGTCCCGGGCACAGTGCTGGCAGATGATGCCAGGAGTGGAGCAGGGTGCGCTCCCTCCCAGCCCCCAGCTCTTCCCTCAAACATTCTTTGGTGCCTCACTGGGGGGAATGCCCTACAGATTGGGAACCTGTGCCTTAGGAAGTAATGATAGTCCCTGTATGGAAGAAACTGAGGAGAGAAGCTTAAATGATGGAAATCCTGTTACTAAGTAATTAGAAAATTTTCCTGAAGATAAGGAATGGAAATGTGAGGAAAGTGATGGAGAATCATCTAGTTTTCCTGGCAGCGTAAAAGAGATTGATGATGAAGAATGTGGCTCACATGAAGAGGAAAGAAATGATAAAAAAAAAATCAACCTTGCATGATGACAAAAATAGCTGTGAGAAAAACTGATTACTTTGTGGTGTGCTGTCAAATCTTGCTTTATAGCTGGCGATTCTAAACTCTACCAATATTGATCATACAATTTTGAATGACCCTTCTCAAAGTCGCACTGCAAAAGAGTGCTCAAGAATGGTGAGAAACTAAATCACCATTGGCTAGTTTACTCAAAATCAATCAACAAAGTATTCTGGTTTTGTTGCCAAATACATGACAAAAATGCCAAATTGTTGCTTGAGCTTATGGGTACAATTACTGGGATAACTTACTGGGCATTAAAAGTCACCTGTCCATCTTATGATCTACTCCAAATGGATGGAGGCTGAGTCCAGGTTCAATCTGAATAAATGCATAGACCCAGAAAACCTGTTCATTATTAATATAGAAACCCAGCACTGGAGGACTGTGCTAGAATATCTGATCTCAATTACCCTCTGCCTTGAAAAGAATAATTTGGCTTTCGGGGCTCACCAGATAAGTTGTTCATAGAATATAATTGTAATTTCCTTGGTTTGGTAGAGTTCCTTGGGAAACATGATGATGTCATGTGTGAGTTTATATATCAAGTAGATCATAAAGAAGCTATGGACCATTACGGCAGCAAAACAATTCAAAATGAATAAATTGACCTTATGGCAAGGAAGGTGCTTGATAACATATTGATATGTACGGGGAGATTTTGGCAAACCAGTAAAGTGCCTGAAACCACTATTGCTTATTGCTAAAAGAAGCCATGTCATCAAGCCATAAATTGTCCATTGCAGCAGGCTTAGCTTAACCAAGGCAGGAGGAGAGGGGGTTTGGAGTGCCACAAAAAGGGCAGCTTCACCCCACGTACTTCCTGTTAAGAATTGTGTTGACATTGCTGATATATGCATTTTAGAAGAACAGGAAGCTTGTCCATGTGCCCTCACGATTGTGTATGAGAGAACCTCAAGGCAAAAAGCAACACCTGGTTAATCAATGACCAGAAGGAAACTTCTTGCTTGACCTTTGCAACTGTTTGCTTAACAAGTTTTCTTTAAGTGATATGTCATTGTATTACTAATGTATAAATTAGGGGGGACATTTTGAGTTAGTTGGACTCTTCGAGAGGGTTTCCTTAGGGACTCTCCCTCCGGATGCATCTTGTGGTCCCCACTGGCAGATGGAAAATTTGGCCACCAGAAGGCTGTCCCTATGCCACTTGAGAGCCACACTCATCTTTGGTAATTATTGAGGGTTGCGGGTGTTTTAGTAACCTGTTGCAGACGTGTGCAAGTGCTTGAGACTAACTAAAGTTTAGCTTTAAGTGAAAGCACTCCTGTGTTGCCCTGTTTTGTGCCAGCCATCTATCAGTCAGATGGCTGTTCCTCTCTTGATTTATTTCCTGGCACCACCTTGCACAGAGTAAAAGTTACCAAGAGCTTTGGGTTGAAAGAACCCCAGGTAACAGATGCAACTCAGCAAAATGAAGTACTACACCCTAATCATGAACTGCACTTCTGATATTAGTCACAGTGAAACAATGCTGTTTATGGTAAGATTTGTTGATGACAAGGATGGCTGTATCCCAGTAAAGGAACACTTTATTGGTTTCCTTTCTGTGGACAACTCTACTGGACTACTGCAGCCAAGGATATGACAATGGTGTGAACATGAAGGGAAGAAAAAAATGTTGTCCAAGCAAGTATCTTTCTGCTGAATCCAAGAGCTTCTTCATGCCTTGTGGTTGTCATTCCATAACCTTGGTTGTGTCAGATGCAGCACCATCTTCTTTAGATTCAATATCTCTCTTCCGAGCACTGCAAATGATATGTCATATTTTCAGCATCAATCTTTAAGTGGAAGATCCTCACAGACAATGTTACAAATCTGACCATAAAGCTGCAAAGTGACATTCACTGGGAGACACCATAAGGCAATGACACCATAAGACAGTGAGCTACCAAGTGACTGAGGTTTACGATGGAACTGGTGCAGTAGAGAAAAGCAAAGGCCGGAATCCAACATGAGTCACAAAACCTGGCAAACCAGATCACGGACTTAAAATGTCTGGTCTCAGTTGTGGTATGTTACGATATCCTGTTCCAAGTAAATCTTGTAAACAACACATTACAAACTCAGTTGATAAAGATCGCGAACACTATTACTTTGTTGAGAAGCTGCTTTGATTTCGTTGTGGCTTACAGAGACAGCGGATTTGAAGATGTCATTGCTGCTGCCAAAAAAATGGGAAAAAACTAGGAGTTGAGCCTGGCTTCAAGGAAAAAAACTAGGAGTTGAGCCTGGCTTCAAGGAAACTCATATTCATTGGCAGAAGAAACTGTTTGGTTATGAAGCTCAGAAGAAAAATTCAAGAGGGAGGTTTTTTTGCTCTCTCGTCGACACAGCTCAAATATCCATAGAAGAAAGGTTTGGACAAATGAAGTACCATGAAAGGACGTAGGGGGTTTTGTATGAACTTAGTAAGCTGCCAGCAGATAGGAAAAAGCTCTTGAACAATTGTACAGACTGTTACTGGATGCTGACACAGGAAATATTTGGACGTCAATGACAAAGACCTCTATGTTGAATTGGATAACATCGGTCACATTTTGCCACATGGGAAGCACTCGCCACTCCATGTTCTCCAATTCATTCATGATGCAGCACTGAACAATACTTTTCCTAATGTGTGGATAGCCTTGAGGATTCTGCTCATACTGCTGGTCACATTCATGAGTGATGAGCACAGCTTTTCGAAGCTCAGGCTCATTAAAATATATCTTCGATTGATGGTCGATGAGAGACTGACATCACCTGCTATTTTATCACTTGAAAATGCCATTGGCCAGTCTTTGGATCTCTCTGACACTGTGCTTCACTTCACAAGGGCAAAGGTGAGAAAAGTGACCTTTTGAATTAAAGAACTATGGCTAACATTCTAAGGCTGTCACTACTGTAATACGGTCCACCCAATGTTGATGCACAGTTCAATTTAATTGATGTTAGTACATTTCATTTATTCTTAAAATTAAAAAGTTTCTATAACCTTAGATGAACTTATTTTTATTTGCTTATATATGGCTTGAATAAACACAGATTTACAGATTCTACTGTGCAAATTTATCATCTCATATGATAGAGATAAATCATGTATACAAATCATGCATCAAAGTTGTGAAACGGGCTACAAATGCAATAAAAAGATATTCAAAAGTTTAGCAAATGAAGAGGGGGAGGAACAAAGACACTTTTCACCGGGGGTGCCATTTGGTCTAGGGCCGACAATAAGTTATGCATCTACATCATGCCAAGAGTTCTTGACCATTGTGGCTGGCTGCCTGATTCTTGCTCACATGCTCAGGGACTAACAAATCATTATATGTGGGTTTAGGAAGGAATTTTCCCCCAGATCACTTTGGCAGTGACTTACTTTCCCCTTCCATTACAGTGTGTGTGTTACTTGCCCCCCAGGTATATTTCATTTAATCAGTTACCAGCCAGAGGCTTCAGGCACTGGTGCACCTCAGTCCATCCAATTATGTGCCACAAGGAAAGAATAGTCTAGTCTCCTGTGGGCTGTAATACTGTGGTTCAGTTTTGGTTGTTGGGTTAGTTTGTGAGTACCAGATGGTGTTGGTAGCCTGTGATATGCACAAGTTCAGACTGGATTAGAGTGTCCGTATTTCCCTATGCTGAACATGGGACACCTAGTAAAATTACTTGAGTTCAAATGAGTTGAACTACAATCAATCGGAAATATGTAGTACAAACGTTCAAATTAACATCAAGTTGACTGAGCCCCTGTCAAAAATAAATACTGCATAGTTGAATTCTTTTTCTTTACTTTCTTTGCTTTAAGGTTTTAGGGTTCACAGGGGAAGGAGTGACACATACACTCCTGTACACCTTGCTCACATGGGAGTAGGGGGTGACTGACTGACCCAGTCCTCACTGCCCGATGCTCTCCAACCTCCATGCCCGGCTGGGCCCCCAGCACAGACCTGCCTCTCCTGGTACCTGGAACTGCGTCTTCCTGAGGCAATAAATGGTGGGGGCCCACAAGGTCCCCCACCAGATTTCTGCCAGGGTTCATACCACACCTTTCAGCACTATGTAGAGAGGGAAGGGACAGGAGCTGACTCCAGCCATGGGGGAGGAGAAGGGAAGACCTGGCCCCTGCAGAGCTCATCTATTCCCCTGTGGCTGGAAGCAGCTTGTCCCTTCCTGCCTACACAGTGTTGAAAGGCAGTTAACCCCTCCAGGCTGCTGCTGGCCACTGACGAAACCCAGCTGTCTCCTGTTCCCTGGCTACAGCATGGGCAGGAAGGAGTTAAACCCTAAGGATGTATTATGCACCAGGGCCAAGGGAACCTGACTATGGGGGCTTAAGGGAACCCAGCAAGAGACGTGGCTCAGTAGGGGAGGGTGCCTTGGGGATGGACCACCCCTGCACTTCCTGGGGGCAAGACTGGGGTGGGCACAGGACTGCTGTGCAGCCTACAGGGTCAGGGTGCGAACAGGCTGGAAATCACTTCCCCCCGCCCCTCCAGAGCTTAGCTTAGCTGAGGGGCAGAGATGCTTCCCCGTGCCAGTGCTCTGCAGGGTTTTGGCACATGCAGGGCTCAGCTCCTCCTGGCCAGAGCACCAGGCCAGAGGGTCTTGGGCTTTCCCAGGGTGCCAGTCCGGCCAGAGGCAATAAAGTAAGGACGGAGCCTGCCTGCCAGGCTGTTGGTGAGCTGAGCACTCCAACCAGAGGGTGGTTCTCTGCACAGCACTGGGAGGGGGATGTGCCCTGCTGGGGGGATATGGAGGAGCAGTGAGGCTGGGCGGTGTGAAAGGACCAATGGGAATCAGGAAAAAGACAGTGGGAAGGGGAGCATGTAAAGGGCCAATGAGGGGCAGCAGAGGTGACACATAACCGGCTGCCGCCTAGCACCTGCCCACACTCTTCAGCCACTGCAACGTGCAGCCAGTGTTGGGCTGAAATGGGCTGGGGGGGAGGCGAGGCCCTGCTGGCCGAAAGCCGGCATGCAGTGGGGGAGAAGCTGGCTGAAGGACCAACAGGGAGAGCAGCCAGCCCCACACACTGCAGCTTTGCCCCACCACTGTCCTTGCACACCCACCCCCATTGTCGGCCACTGAATCCCCGCACTCACTGCTGGTGAGTGAGAGTCTAGTGAGCAGGGATCCAGCCAGCAGCAGAACCTGCCAGTACTGAATAGGGGGCAAGGGTAGAAAATATGGGACAAATTGACCATTTAAAAAAAAATTGAGACACCTGCAGGAGGGTTTAAATACGGGACTGTCCCTTTAAAAACAGAATGTCTGATCACCCTAGACTGGATGAGCTTGTTGTCCCTTTAGGTCTTAACTCTCTGACTCTAGGTGATATCAGAGGTTCCTCAGCCTATGGCCGCCCTTACCCTACAGCTAACTTTCATGTAACAATTTCATTGGATGTGTGAAGGGGGCTACACAGATGGTGGATTACTTGGCCGAACAGCTGTCCCCTTCTACGCAACTGCCAACCACCCAAATCAACACAAAACTCCCAGCACAACTAGCATACACAACCCTAAACACACACAGCCCCTCACTGCAGCACACACCTGTCATTCACCTCCTGCACAAATCCATGCAGCCCAACATAAAAAAAGAACACAATCGGCGCACACAATAACTCCAGACATCACTCAAGCTTGGAATCTGAGACCATGAGAAGTAACGGAAACAACTGCAAGCATGATTGAGAGCTCTTGTTTGCTTAGAATATCACAAACACACACACACTTTTGAGAATCATACCCATGAGACAGCATGGACTGTCAACTGGTAGCTGACTGGTAAATTTTTCTATTTTATCTCATTAATAGGATTTGCTTTATCTTGATACTTAATATTACCCGTTGTTTTGTGCCTCGTTAACAAGATTACTGCAACCAGATTACTAGCAATTAACCCAGTTAATTAATGAACTAACTATATTCATGAGGTGACTTGCTCACTACTCTTTTTTAAAATATCCATGTAACTTAGGTTACTAAAAGCTGCATAAGAAACGTGCTGCAGTGTAAATAACTAAAAAGGTCATGCAATCGCTATTAAAAATAAATTAGAAATGCATAAATATTTAAGGTGAAATGCTGGCCTCATTGATGTCAATGGCAACACTCCTCTTGACTTCAGTGAAGCCAGGGTTTCATCCCAAATATTTGATGAAAGAGAAAGCGATATAGACATTAATAAATGGTTGACCTTCATATAAAGCTGCAAAGCAGGATAAAGGAGGTTAAGGAAACAACTATTATTTGATTTAAACACTTGGGACTTAAGACTGTGGAACTCTAAGGGTGAAGTGTTCATAAGCTTGGAACTGACCTTGTAAGGAAAACAAGTGCTCCAGATAAGGGCATCAGTCCTGCAAGGAACATAAATTCATAGATTCCAAGGCCAGAAGAAAGAATTGTGATAATCCTGTATAACACAGGCCATAGAACTTCCCCAAAATAATTCCTAGAGCAGATTTTTTAGAAAAACATCAGTTATAGATTTTAAATATTGCCTGTGATAGAGAATCCACCATGACCCTTGGTAAATTGCTCCTGTGGTTAATTATCCGCAATGGTAAACATTTATCCTTTATTTCCAATCTGAATTTGTCTAGCTTCATCTTCCAGCTATTGGATCATGTTATATCTTCTCTGCCAGACTGAAGAGCCCATTATCAAATATATGTTTCACCTGTAGGTGCTTGCAAACTGTGATCAAGTCACTCAACCTTCTTTCTCTTAGGCTAAAGAAATTGAGCTCCTTGAGTCTACCACTTTAAGGCAGGTTTTCTATTTCATTGTTCTTGTGGCTCTTTTCTGAATGCTCATCAGTTGATAAGCATTCTTCTTGAATTGTGGACACCATCTCTGGATACAGTATTCCAGCAATTGTTGCACCCCAGTGCCCAATACACAAGTAAAATAACCTCTAAGCTTCTACTCAAAGTTTCCCTGTTAATGCAACCAAGGATTACATTAGCACTTTAAGTCACAGTGTCTCATTGGGAGCCTGTGGTCAGCTCATTATCCATCGTCACCTTTAAGTCTTTTTCAGAGTCACTACCTCCTAGGGTAGGGTTCCCTATCATGTAAGTATATCCAACATTCTTTGTTCCCAGATGTATAGGTGTACATTTAGCCATATTAAAATACTTATTAATCGCTTGTGCTGAGCTATGTTCCTGATGGCTGTACTGAGTCCCTTCAACTCTCCCTGGCAATGGGAGTCCAACACCTATCCAGTCACACCAATGGAGACTGGTGTACCTGAACTCTTCCATTGCTGGTAATAGACTTTCAACAGTATTTCATGGGAAATGCTTGACTTGCAGAGGAGAGAAACAGGATCAGTTTATTATCTACCACATGCTTTCAAAAATAGCTTTTTTGTTTGTTTGTTTGTTTGTTTGTTTGTTTTGTGTCTGTTTCCCTGCCCCTTCTTCCATTTGTAATAGTGTCCTTCAGTGAAATACTAGATTTGAGTAGTGGGAGAAGAGCTCATCCATACTCTGGCCCAGGTTGTTGGTTTGTGGGTTTTTTTCAAAAAGTTGAAAAAAAATCCAAAATTAATAGTAAATTATTTTGCCTAATTGTTTGACTACTGAAATAAAAAACCTCTCCCAAGCTACACTTTTTCTATGGATTTAATCAGATTGTGTCAGAGAGCGAGCAATGCAACTGCTTGGTGGATTTCTTACTTTTTTATGTAAGTTAATTAGAAACAATATCTCATGTGGCCTTGCTTTAATAAAAAATAAATAAAATAAAACCTGGAAGAAACAATATTCCCTTGACTTAAGTGGTCAGAATAGAAACTATAAGAGTTTCTGTTTTGTTTATATTACCCTCATGGCACTGGATTTCTTACAGGACAGTGTCTTTCTTAGAAACCTTTGTTAACCTAAAATTCCCATTGCACCACATATAGCACATCTGAAAAATGAATGAAGATCATCGGAAATATCACACAGAGGGATACAGTACATAAAATATTTTTCTTCCAATTTCTTTTTGAATAATAGCACAAATGTGTGAGTCCTGCTCTCTGTCTCTTTCATCCCAGAGCATGTTTGCCAACATGAGAGCAGGACAGTGTCATTATTTGTTCCAGTCCTTGCTTGTTCCTCCATCAAGCCCGGCCTGGTCATATCCCTACATAAACAGTCCCACCATCTAGTCAGTGAATGGCTTCTATGTCAGACTGACCTTGGCTCTGTTTTCATTGTTTGCTTTTGTATACTATTATCTATTTGCCTTCTGCAATGTTCCTACCATGATAACCTTTTCTGTTGTAGCAATCCCATCCCCTGGTTTCACATCCTGCTCTTCTTCTAACTTCATTTGTCTTTCCACTTGACACCTGTCATCTTTTGAAGAACTCTCATTTCAACTGCCCCCAGCCTTCTGATGTCTATTTCACTTAATGCAGCTGCTTCCAGACCATGCCATAATACTGTTGTACATTGGTATGATACATTTAAACTTTGGTATCAAATATGATGTTTTTATCAGTCCATAATTTCAGTCCAGCACTTTTGTCTAAGACACATCTCCTTTTAACCACATCCTTTCTGAAACCGTTGGTGCTGATCAAACTTCCTAGGTACACATAAGACTCTACTGGTTGTGATTTCAACACTGCTACATTTTGACACTTGAATTAATGTCGCTTTTCCAAGGTGCAACCACTTCATCATCTTGGCATTTACTATAAGTCCAAATCGACTACACCAATTTTCCATGGTAGCCTAAAGTATTGTAACTAATGTAAATGTCTGCCAATTGTATGGATCCTGAAATCCAACAATAATTTGAAATGTACCTGAATTATGATGAAGTCCTGATTTTTTAAACTATTTTATCAAATGTTTTTCTAATAGCAAAATATATTGATTTTTATCTTCAGTGAGATTTGCATGCATAAAAATGAAGGATTGGGACCACATTAAAAAAAATTATCTGAGAATTAAACTCTGTTAATATTTTTAACATTTTGGTAGAAAAATTGTTGCCACTTCAATTTATTTAAAACACAACACTGTATTAAGAGAATTGTAGGGAATACAGATAAAGGTAAGAGAAAAGAGGAGTAAAATATAAGAGAGAAAAAGAAAAGTTATACTCCCCATATTTCTTTGTTTCAATTATATAACACAAAGCACATGCTTGTATCTAATACAGCGCAGAGCTGCAGTACGAATCTTTCAGCAGCTGCATTGTCATTTTTGTCAATATGCTTTGATAATAGGGGAGAAATCAGGCAAAACAAAACCAATTCATTCTGACAAATGAGCAACACCAGCACCATGAAGATCCAGCAGTGTGAGCCCAATCCACTCTTCCAGCTCCAAATACCCTGAACTTTGTCACAAGGATCTGAACTCGGATGTGAATGTAGCAAATAACCCCTGTGTCCCTATAATGGGTGCACTGAAACCCTGTTTCTGGACTTTGAAGGCAGGATAGGATGAAGTTTTAGAAATGTGGATCCAGGTCTCAATTTCAGGCACTTGAGCCTATATCTGAAACATGTACATCTGAATTGTTTTATGGTAACCAAGCACTGTACTTATTCACTTTACAAAAAGAACAGGAGTACTTGTGGCACCTTAGAGACTAACAAATTTATTTCAGCATGAGCTTTCGTGAGCTACAGCTCATTTCTTCAGATGCATCTGAAGAAGTGAGCTGTAGCTCAAGAAAGCTCATGCTGAAATAAATTTGTTAGTCTCTAAGGTGCCACAAGTACTCCTGTTCTTTTTGCGGATATAGACTAACACGGCTGCTACTCTGAAACCTGTCACTTTACAAAGTGTCACGTTCTGTGTTAAACAAAATTAGATGCTTTCAGGAATCAATTAACATTGGCTAACAGCTATTAAGAAAATAGAAGGCAAGTGGTAATTTAAAAAAGGACCAATATGTTGGTCCAAGTGACCTTTCTGATGTTCCTAAAATCTATTACATTCTTTTAAAGGACAGCCCCTAGTAACAACTCTTTGTTGTGTTTTCTCCAAGATTCTTTAACAATTCTTCATGCTGAAAATGTAAAACTAAATCAATCAGGCTTGCATTTCTGTAACCAAGCAATTTTTTGGTGTGGGCATGCAGGTTTCACAGCAAATGGAAAAGTTTGCTAAGACAAAAGCTTCTTCTAATTATTTTTTCATGTGATTAATTCCAAAGCAGCACAGCCATCTTTTTTGATGAGATAGATAGAAGCACTCCGGGAAACTACCGTGAAAAATAGAACTGTTGTGCATCTCCCACATTAGATCAAAGGACTGGGATGAGTGGATGGTTCAGCAAGTAAACACTCTCAAATCCAGGTGTCAATCACCATTCATGAGCTGACAAGTATTGCCAGTGTCAAGGCTTACAAAAATCAGAAGACTTGAAGCCTACTAGTTCTTATAGTAAATAGTGAAATAGAGTTTCTTGATGCAGAAATGAATAATGAAGTGCTGCCAAGACTACAGTCACATGCATTTTTTTTTTCTTTTCGTAAGACATCTAGTCTGTAGAGCTGCTATTTTGTTGTTTTTCTCTGTGGAAAACTACAGCTATTAGGAACTTTAAACTTTTGCTTTATAACACTCTGCAAGGGAACAGTAAAGTAAACGATGCAGTTTAAAAGTAAGATATCATGAGTTAGATCCACAAAGGGAATTAGGTGCCTAAGTCCAAAGTTTAGGTAATCAAAAGCTTTGCCCAGCTGCTGCCTCAGCTTATAGGCACCTAAATATCTCAAGTACCTGCATTTCCACCAATAAGATCCCCTAGGTGTCCCTGCGGAGCATGCACACAGCTGATTTATTTCTGACACCCAGCACCTCTTTCATGCCAAAGCCCTGGTGGGATGCTTAAACTAGGTGTTCTTCCACTTATCTGTGCAGCTCAATCCATAGGCATACTTGCGGCCCACCTCCCGAGGGATACCCACAAAACACAGCTCAGCAGGTTGAATTCCCCTCCCTGTCTGAAAGGACCAGAGACTTAAAGCCAGGTCTTCTGATTCTCATGTTGTGCCCTAACCACTAGGATTTGGAGCAGTGTTTCTCAAACTAGGGTCTCCACTTGTGTAGGGAAAGCCCCGGGTGGGCTGGGCTGGTTTTTTACCTGCCTCATCTGCAGGTCTGGCCGATCGTGGCTCCCGCTGGCCGTGGTTCACCGCCGCAGGCCAATGGGGGCTTCTGGAAGTGGCAGCCAGTAAGTTCCTCAGCCAGCCCACTTCCAGTGCAATGAACCGCTGCCAGTGTGAGCCACGATCAGCCAGACCTGTGGGCGGGGTAGGTAAACAAACCGGCCTGGCCCACCAGGGGCTTTCTCTTCACAAGCGGCAACCCCAGTTTGAGAAACACTAGTACAGAGTATTGTGAGGTGGGTCTGTCACTTCTGTTGAAGCTGTTCCATATTGTATAAAATAATTCACATTAATTTGGACAGGGACTTCAGTCTGACTCTCCCACATGGCAGGTGAGAGCCCTAACCAGTGTGCTATTATTAGGCATAAAGGGGTCAGGGAAGCAGGGGGAGTATCCCCATCTTGTCAGAGACCAGGGTTTAGGTGGTCAAACCTAGCAGTCAGAGCAGTGGATCTGAGGAACCAGAAGTCATAGCTGGAGACACAATTGGACATCAAGCCAAGGAGTAGAGTTGAAGTCAATAACCAGGGATCTGGAACAAGGCAAGGTCCAATGTAGCAGCCAGCCAGAGGTTCATCTAGTTGCCAACTTCCCGTTCCTCCTTCTGGCATAAACAGTGTGTCTGAAGCAATCAGAGGAGGGAGATTGCCTCTAAATGGGAGCTTTGTGAGTGGTGGCTATGGTGAGCTAGGGTCCACCAACCAACTCTCCCTGCTAGTACCAGCAAGCTGCTGTGTGATGGCTGTGATCCCAAAACTATTGAGGGCCCCACACACTTGGGTTCAAGGCCTGTGATCCTCATTCATCTCTTCCTCTTTTTTTTTTAATCATTACAAGAAAGGGCTGCCCTGGCTTTGGTGCCTAACTTCCTGACTGGGGTGGAATGTAGTACTCACCCTTCTCTTTAGCATTTCCTGTTGGCTAGCTTAGGTGGCTACCCCCACATTTGGATGGTGTTTGTGGATCTTATGCACAATATAGAGAACTTGGGCTCATTCTTTGGGGCTGTGGATAACAGAGGACATATATGTGGGCTTAGCCATGCATGCCTAAGTCCCCTTAGCCCTATGTTGTAAATGACAGCGTTTGTTTCAAAGGATTCTTAAACAAATAAAAAGCATTGCAAGCAAAGCTAAAAGGTGTGGTAAACGCTAGTATTTACACAATAAAATCAGTACAATTAATAGCTGATTCTGGTTTATTGAAACTGACAAGTCAATGTGGTTACAGATTTTTATTGATATATATGCAACACCCTTGAAATAGGACTTGGAAATAGTTTTTGATATAGACTAAGTTATATAAACCAATCATACAACTTAGCTAAATAAAATAATCTGTAGGAAGAATATTTGCCTAAATTTTAGCTGAATTTAGGAGACAAATCAAATTGTCATGCAATTATTTAGGATCTAATTAGAAAGATCAGATTCAATAAAACTGTGTTTGGCTTCTATGAGATATGAGTAGCTGGGACAAATGTAGCCATGTCAAAGATCAGAGAGTGACTGCACAACTATGAGCAGGAGTTTATGCAATTTAAAAATGTTTACTTGGTGAAGAAATATTATAAGCTGTCATAGACAGTTAAGAGTTAATTCCTCTTTTACCTGTAAAGGGTTAAGAAGTTCACATAGCCTAGCTGATACCTGAGCAGAGGAACCAATGTGAGGACAAGATGTTTTCAAAGAGAGAGGAGGGAAATCAGTCTTTGTCTGTTCAAAAAAGTTTGTGCCGGAGTGAAGGATCCAGGAATCAGTCATCTAACATTTCTTAAAAGTAGTAAGTGTTTAGAGAAGGAATGTATCAGATTATGTTTATTTTCTTTTGTGATTTCGTTTTGCCTAAGAGGGAGAATCAAATTGGCTTTCTTTTGTGTAACTAAGGTTTTTGCCAGAGGGACATTTTCTCTGTTTTGAATCTGTTGTCTGTGAAAGTAGCTTGCATGCTAATCTCACAGAGACATTCCTTTCACCCCTTTTCTTTAATTAAAAGTCTTCTTTTAAGAACCTGAGTGATTGTTCCTTGTTTAAGATCTAAGGGTTTTTTTGGATCTGGGGTCACAAGGAATTGGTGGGAGGTGAATCAGTCTCAATCCTGCCAGGAAAAGGAGGATAAAGACTGGGGAAATATTTGGGGGAAAGATAGAGTTTCCAAATGACTCTCCAATAAATGTTTGTTTAAACTATTTGGTGGTGGCAGCTACTAGATCTAAGCTGGTAAATAAGCTTAGGGGTTATCTCATGCAGGTCCCCACATTTGTACCTTAAAGTTCAGAGTGGAGGTGACACCTTGACCTAAGCAGATAGAGTGAGATCCTCTGTATAAAAGGGATGGAATGGTTCAAAGAAACCTAAATGTCCTCGTTTTGGCTGTGGGTGGATCCCCCCAAGGAGAATACTGAGAGAGACTGTCATAAATCTGACCTTAGAATTGCAAGTCCAAGGACGGAGGTATTCTGGGACCAGGCTGAGGGCAAGAGGGGTTTGTAAGAGGCAGCACCACAGCATGCAATGATACAGCTTATAGGGGAACCAAGGAGGCTACCATAAACCACACAGGCCCCAACATGTGTGTAACTTATGCTGGGGGCTCTGGAGCCACCCACAGTCAGGAGGGCCCTAAGTGGCTTAAAGCAAGCAGAGCCCATGTCCCCATAAAATGTGAGTTTTGTTCTGCATCTCGTAATAGAACAACACAGACTGTCACTGTGACAGGGTTGGGGAAAATCCCATCCTGTGTGAGGAGAGTGTTCCCGTCTCTCTTAGGGAATAAGGGGGGGCATACATATCTTACGTCTAAGTCCCTCCCAGCCCAAGTACACAAGCTCGCCCTTATCAGCAGGGCAGTGCGGCCTTGTCATAAACAGATAGCTAAGGGTTAAAGCCTCTTTTACCTGTAAAGGGTTAAGAAGTTCACCTAGCCTAGCTGACACCTGACCAGAGGAACCAATGGAGGAACAAGATGTTTCAAAAGGAAGGAGGGAAGTTTCCTTTGTTTAGTCAGTTTCAGTTTCAGATAGAGTGAAAAAGATCAAGGAACCAGCCTCTTATCAGAGTAGTAAGTTTTAGAAAGGGATAAGTAGGTTTATGTTTATTTTCTTTGTAACTTGTCTTAGTGCCATTAAGGGAATTATCAAATTGGGTATTCTTGTGTGTATTAAGATTTTTGTCCAGGGGAAAGTCCTGTGTTTTCAATCTATTGTCTGTGAGATTAGCTGATAGGATGTTCCCCAGAGGATATTTTTTTCTTTCTTTTACCTTTCTTTTCTTTAATTAAAACCTTCTTTTTAAGAACCTGATTGATTTTTCCTTGTGTTAAGATCCAAGGGGATTGGATCTGGACTCACCAGGAATTGGTGGGGGAAAGGAAGGGGGATGGTTAAATTCTCCTTGTGTTAAGATACAAAGGGTTGGATAGGTGTTCACCAGGGGCTTGGTGAGGAAATCTCTCAAGACTATCCAAAAAAGGGAGCTCGTCTGAGAGTGGTGGCAGTGAGACCAGATCTAAGCTGGTAATAAAGCTTAGAAGTGTCCATGAAGGTCCCCACATCAGTACCTTAAAGTTCAGTGAGGGAGTGAGACCTATGACAGGCCTAATGGCCCGAGTCTATAAATTCACCCTTGTCCTGGGCAATAAGGCCTAGGGGCTAGTGTTTGTCAATCTGTCCCTTTACACAAGGCAGTAAGGCCCAGTGGCCCAGGTCAATAACTTTGCCCCTTTTCACAGAGCAGTAAGGCCCAATGTCCAGAGTCAGGAATTCCACCCCTTCTCTCAGGGCAGTAAGGTCTAGTGGCCCAAGTCAATAATCTAGTACCTCCTTGCAGAGCAGTACGGCCCAATTGCCAGAGTCAGGAAATCTGTTCCATCTTGCAGGGCAGTAAGACCTAGCAACCCAAGTCAATGCATTTGCCCATGCCCACCGGGCAGTAAGGCCTAGCAGCCAGAGTTAATATATTCGCCTTTATCAGCAGGGACGTATGTTATAGCAGCCACTGCCAGGCACAGGGAGGAGTTGCATCCCCAGAAAGGGGGTCCAGGCCCTAATTCTCCACCAGATTCCAGCTGGAGCCCTGTTACTGGTTGTAGTGCAAGCCACTGAATCACCAGGGAAGGCTCAAGGTTCTGGCTTCAATTTATGTCTGTGCTTGCAGGCCTCAGATGCAATACAGGGAAAAAGTTGCTATTTTTTTAATCATTACTCTTTTTTTTCTTGAAATTTATTCTTTTCTGAAAAAATATTAGCCACTCTATAGGTGGGGTGAACAATAAAAACATATTTTCATAATTTTTTTTTTTGAGGAAAGTTCCACAAATGTTGGCAAAATGTTGTAAAATGTCAACAAGTGCTGCTGCCAACATCTTCTTCCAAACCTCAGGATGTTCTCAGGGCAAGGCAAAAATTTCAGGCAACTTTGAGAACATATACCAGAGTTGGTCAATTTAAAAAAAAAGGTCAATAAATTTAATTTTTTTTAATGAAAAATGTCTTTAATCAAAATGAAAGTGTTCATAGGAACTTTTAATTTTGATTGAAATTTTGTTTCCTTTGTCAGAAAAACAACTGAGGTTTCGGTTAAACGTTCTGGTTTTGGTTTTCAAAAAAAATTTTTAAATTGATTTTACTGAAAACATTATTTTTGGTTTCCAATTTGTGATTTTTTTTTTCCCTTCGGGGCACTGGGCCTATAACGTCACTAAATTTGGGCAGCTTTTCACAGAGATGACAAAAAGAATCTTCCTTATACACGGACCACACCTCTGCCAAATTTCAAGTCCCTGCTACACAGTCTGAAAGTGCTCGAGCTTCTCAACGAAAAGGTTGTCAGAATTTTTTTAGCATGAGTGAAACCATATATTTCTCCCTAGCTTCATTCTCAGAAACAGGTTAACTGCTTTGGCTGAAAATTTTACAAAACTTTCTGTCTGAGACAGACTGTGCGTGGGATTCACAAAGGCATTTAACTCCCATTTACTTCAGTGGGAGTTTGGCACCTAAATTCTTTTGTGAATCCCACTCTGGGCTTGTAAAACTTCATCTCAGTTAAAGTCTGACAAAGTTGTATGCAACTGAAGGCATGGTCTCATTATGTGACGTGTCAGATAACCTATAATAGGTATTATTATTTAACTCATATAGCATTTTTCAGCTATAAATCTCAAAGTCTTTTGCAGTGGTTAGTACTATTAATCCTATTTCACAAAAAGGGAACTGAGGAAAAGGGATGGGAACTGACTTGTCCAAGTTCACCCAACAGACGAGTAGCAATGTCAGCAATTGAACCAAGATCTCCTGAGCCCCAGTCTAATGTTCTATGCTCTAAGCTACACTGCCCAGGCACACTTGAAAAGCAGGGAGTGCTACAGACCTTCTCCCCTTGTGTGTGCGCATCTGCGGGATTTAGCTATACAGTAGTTGCCCAAGTGTCTAATAAATGTGCCTGTCAATTATTGTTTAGATTAATTAAACTGTATGGACCTCTTATGGTAAATAGTTTAAGTCCTCAGCAAGCATCCTTATCCCTAATGAACTATAGTCTTATTGAAACTATTTCTGAAGTACCTTTATGATCCTTTTTATTTAATTATGTATACTTTCTAACATGATAATTTTATGCAATTAAATGTCCAATTTTGAATTTTTCTTGCTTGCAAAGTGACTGGAGGATGCTGCTCCATTTCTACGTACAGTCATAAAGCTTAGTAGGATTCTTGTCTCCTGTATTTACATTATGCACATGAAGAGTCAGATTGTTCCTGACCCTTGAATGGGAGCAAGAAGTATTTAATTCCCCAGTGCACTTTGCACAAGGGTTGCGAATAAATACATACAAGGGAGAAGAGAGAGAGAGAAAGAGAGTGCTTCCTTCATGTGCTCAATGCCCCAGAGAGGGTGGGAAGGATGCCCCCTCTCTGCCTCTGCAGTGGCCCATGAATGCCTATAAAGGCAGACTGCATCATGTCATGCTCTCCACCCTTGAGCTTGAGATGAGGCACTATCTATTCCTAAGCTCCTCATAGGAGAGTATATCTCTGCTCCAGCACACAGTCCCACCCTAATCTTATGAATATATTATCTGTATATTATATACAGTATATGCTATTTATATGACTTCATCCTGTAAACCTGGTTTAGGAAGGGCTTTTTCCTCCTTTTATTGTTTTTAATCTAATATCAATCTGTTTGCCTTCCCTTTCTCTTGTCACTTCC
This sequence comes from Gopherus evgoodei, assembly GCF_007399415.2. NCBI lineage: Eukaryota > Metazoa > Chordata > Testudines > Testudinidae > Gopherus > Gopherus evgoodei. The sequence goes on from NC_044322.1 coordinate 129,371,544, forward strand.
ATACACATTCCTGTTTGTGTTGGATAGAAGAGATGCTCTATGAATACTGTGATCCTGTCTGCATGCTACTCCAAAGCAATGCAAAGTTCATTTTGTATTCCTACTCCTGTGCCATACTGTCACAATAGGGCTTTATGTAGGCACTCAAGCTGAAGAGTAGTACAGTATAAAAGGGTTTGTCCACACTATGGAATTAACTTGAATGAAGACAGTAAACTAATGGCAGAGTGTTCTTTGAGGGCCCCTGGACCCTTCAATCCACTTTTCAACTCACTTTGAAATAGCATCAAACTCAGTGAATTTAATGACGATAATGAGAGTGTGAGGTGCTGAACACTTTCCAAAAAGTGCTGAGCATCGGGCCTTAAATTCGTAAATAGATGATGTCTCAACACCACTAAGATAAGCTCAGAGTAAAAGAGCTAAATTATGTCTTTGCTGCTGCCATCTGTGAAAGCTGTAGGCTCCTTTCATTTTGCCAGTAGAGCAGATGCTCACTATGTGTGAGCAGGCAGAGGTTTCAGATTAGAGCCCAGTGAGCAAATGGAATGGCCTACCATAGCATTCAAGTGGAATGTCAGCTAGAGTAGGCTGTAAGATGTAGGCTGAACTTTGCTTCTGTTTCCCCTCAACATGCAAATTCTCCCCCTGCCAAGAAAAGAACTGCCCATGGTTGCTTAGCTTCCTTCCAAGACAGAGTGACTTGGGCTTTCCCTCAAATAATGTAAAGAGACGGCAGTTAGGAAGTAACTGCATGTGGAGCCTGTAGACAGGCAGGCAAGGAGGAAAGGATGAGGGGCTGAAGCAGAGCAAGGGAGTAAATCTGGGCTGGCAGGAAGGAGGAACTCAGAATGAACAGAGGAAGAGGCGTTTAGCTGAGCTTTCAACAAATGGGTGCAGTGATCCAGTAGCGCTCCCAGCTCTTTATTTATATTAAGGCAGAGGGCTCAGTCAGTAAAATGCCAGTTCTACCACTTCTTAAATGTGCTGCTGTAGTTGAAATAACGTTACTTCTCAAGGTAGACTTACAGTACTTAAGGTGCAAGAACGACAGGTCCCTGTTCCATTTTCTGCTTTGTTCACTTGATCAATGTCAAAAAGCCAGTCCTGGAGAACTCTGTGGAAGTATGTAGGAGAAGGTGACATATAAGAGCTACTGCAGGGGATTCCTTATGAAAAAATCCTAAAGACCTTAATAAAGAATTATATGATATCTGTAGAATATGAGAATTCTATAGCTCCCTCTCTCTCTCTGTGCAAGTGTGTATATATTTACATACATAATTGAGAGAGAGAGAAATATTAAATTCTTTGGGGTGCCTTAAAAATTGTATAGAAAGATAGATGTCTCAATCACATTCTATAGGTTTTGTAGTGATTCTTATGCAATTTCTATAGACCCAAATTGGTTTCATACCTATTAAATGGAATAGGACTTTTTCTGCAGTGTCTTTTATGCATCTTGGATCTTTATTGCACCAGATATTGCTATTCAGCTGGGACAGCCTCCTGAATTTTCTGTTCTTCAGTTTTCTCTTCTTCCTCTGTAATATTCTAAAATTGCATAGGCATTTCTTCCATGCTACTGCATAGTTATTTTCTGAGTGGGTGCTTAGAATGTGTTCCATGTGGTGGTGTTCCATCTGTAGATCCCTTTTCTACACAAACAGCAGATTGCGTTGCTGCTGTTCTTTGGAGGGGAAAAAAAAATCCTACGCTAATGGCATTGTTTGTCTTCACAAATTCTTCAACGTCATGTTCTTCTGCCTGTTTCCACTCACCAATCAGTTTGATTGATGTCTGTCTTATCCCAGATTAATCATTAATGATTCATACTTTCTAAGGTAGAATTTCTACTGATTTTTTTTTAAATTACTAACAGATGCTGGTTTTCCTTGCAAGAACTTTAAAGTTGTGGCTCTGACAGATGTTATTCATTAATATTCTAACAGACTCTGGCTAAGTACATATAACTTTTTTTTTAATTGAGTAAATGATTAGAATAATTATAATTAAAGTATGTGAAGTATTCCAAAATAACTTGAATAATCAACTAACTGTGGTTTTCAGTGGTCCATGAAATATATGAATAATTAAATCTTTACCACACATCTAATCTCAGATTTAGAAAAGATATCTGCTCTCCAAATGCATGTGTTCAGCTCCTCTGAAACAGAACTACATTCTACTTCAAATGAGTGGTGATCATTTTATGTGGCTTGAATTCACTGCAAGATAGTAAGACATATATGAGGCAAATGCTTAAATATAGTGGGGAGTATCCATCTTTTTTTGTCATTTCAGATATTGAAGCAGGTAAACAAATTGTTATTTTGGTGGGGAATTTGAAAATTTCCTATGCAGAAAATGACAAATGCTTGCATATCTCTTTAACCTACAAACCAGTTTTGTCTGATTTTACATTGAGTGTCAGTATTTCCAGCCTGCTGTTTTGTCATTCAGTGCACTAGGTCCTTACTTCAGCAAAGCATTTAGGCCTTAGTCCCCAGAATTAGGCACCGAAATCATGAGCTTAGGTGCCTACATTCCAAATTTGACTCTATGGCGATCCACATATCTCTTGCTGCACCTGATAGGTGCTTATATTCACTCAGTGCCTGGGTACAGTAACTTCTCACTTAACTTCTCACTCCTGATTAACATTGTTATATTGCTGATCTATTAGAGAACATACTCGTTTGATGTTGTGCAATGTTTGCTTATAACATTGTTTGGCTGATGCCTGCTCGTGGGTGGGGGCTTGGAAGCAGTGTAGGCCAGCAGCCCCCCATCAGCTCTCTCCCACATCCCTCCTCCCAGCACCTCCCACCCGCCGGTGGGCCCCACAGATGAGCAACTCCACCCTCCCTCCCTGCACCTCCTGCTTGCAGTAATCAACTGTTTTGTGGCATTTAGGATGCTGAGGGGGAGAGAAGAGGACCAAAGATGTGATGCACTCCGGATTGGGAGTAGGTGCTGGCCTGTGCAGTTGTACATATGCCATCTGTAGGAGGGAGTGGTGTGCTTTAGAGGGATAGCATGGGTTCATCATCTTGTTTAGTTTCCACAGGGAAGTGTTTGCAGCCACTGCCATGCCTCTGTTGTGTCTCCTCCCTCCTGACTCCCTTGGTGCTGCTTTGTAGAGTGTGATGCTACATTAACAACAATGTGTTCACCTTTGAGGGATCAGTCTAGTTCTAGTTCATCATTTAGCAGCAAGGCATTCCCTGGGAAATATCCCACCTGATATCAACACGGTTGCTTTAGGAGAAGCTCAGGAAGCTCATGAGCAAGTCCTCAGACAATCCTCTGATTAGAACTTGTTTAAAACATATACTGTGTGTATATATGTAATGTCATTTCTCTGGTGAAAAAAAATTCCCTGGAACCTAACTCCCATATTTACATTAATTCTTATGGGAAAATTGGATTCTCTTTACATTGTTTTACTTAAAATCACATTTTTCAAGAACATAAGAAGAACATTAAACTAGGAGTTACTGCAAAAGCTCTCTGAGAGCCTATGTTTCTGTCTCTGAGCATACTCACTGATGCCTTCCTCTAGGCATCCAGAGGCCAATCTCCTACCTACGCCCTAGAGTGATTCACGAACTGAGGGAAGATAGGTGTTCAATCTCCTAAATCATGTGCATGGACTGATCTGGTAGATGGCCTCTGAGCACCCCTACCAGTTCAGATCTCATCCAGCTTGAGGAGGCAGAGGTGCCTAGATTATAACTTTTAGCTCAGAAGCTTTTCAGCACTCACCTGAGATGAGGTAGACCCAGGTTCAATTCTCCCCTCTCTGCCAGATGGCAAAAAATATTTGAACAGGATTATCCCACCTCTGAGTTCTGTAACCACTGGGCTTTGAATATTCTGATCTGGGGTTCTCTCAATCTCTCCTGTTGAAGCTGTTGCCCTCAAGTAATGAAAGAGTGACTAGAGCAGACGGTCTGGACCCTTGGTTTCCCACCAATCAAGTATGTGCTGTAACTACTGGACGACAGAGTCATTCTTTAGATGTCTAACTCCAGAAGAGGTTTCACAGCTGTGAATTTCAAGCAGATGTAGGCATCCAACACTGCAAACCACAAGGTGGAGTTAGGCACTTAGGGCATGTCTACCCTGCAATAAAACACTCATAGCTGATCAGTGTCATCTGACTCTGGTTCACATGACTGTTTAATTGAGGTGTAGACGTTTCAGCTCTGGCTAGAACCTGCACTCTGGGACCCTCCCCTATTTCAAGGTCTCAGAGCCCGGGTTTCAACCCAAACCCACACGTTTACACTATAATTGAACATTCATATAGCCTGAACCCAGATGTCCGAGACAGCTGACATGGGGCAGCTGTGGTGTTTAATTACAGTGTAGACAACCCTTTGGCTCCCTATATAATGAATGGGGAGATAGAGATACCTCAGAATGGGATCCACAAAAAAAATCATTCTACGTGAGGAGTCACCTAAGTTAGCCAATGGGAGATGCTGATGACAGAGGTTTCTTCTAAGCCCTGTCCCTCTTTCTCTCTGGCCCAATGACTGTTCCATTGTGGATAAATAGTCAAAGGATTTGCCACTGGTAAGACTGTTGATTCAACAAGAATCATAAAAACAAGAGATAAAGAAGACTAATTAAATGATCTAACATTAATTTGTCTCCTTGCAAAATGCCAAATTGTTATGTGCAGTCTACTTTCCAGGAGTTTGTTCAATGTACTGTAGTTTTAAAAATTACATAGGAACAGGAACCCACCACTTCCTTCAAGAGATAACTGCATTGCCTAATATAGTGTTGTTATGAAGGGTCTCCTGATATTTAATTCATTTATCATACTGTATCCATTTTTTTCTAGTAATGCCCCTTTATATTCTCTAGAATAATTCTCCTCCTTCCTTGATATTTACGCTCTTTGGATGATTGTAGACACATGGTCCTCTATGGTCACTGCTTCCTCAAAGTATCATTGCCATTAAAATGGACTTTGCACAACAGTTGCCAGAAAGACCGAGTGAGATGCAAAAGACCCTGAATGCAAATAACTAGTCTCAGACAGCTAATGCAGAATCCGAACAAGTAGGGAGATGAATAGATGCACAAATATTGTCACATTTATTGTACTGGAAAAGTAATAAAGCAAACATTAATAGGTCATGAGAAGTACATTGCAAGATGAGAAATGAATGCCAGCACACAAAGCTGTTTTGTAGCCTTGACACAGTGACTAATTCCTGATATGATAGTATTATTTTACACTTGGCTAAAGGGGACACAAGAAGCCCAGTTATAAATCAACAGAAGCAATGGATCGCAGACTCTATGCACATATTTAAGTGTATACTGTTTATAGACCTACCTATTGGTTGGACATTGACCGTGTTCAGGAGGAACATTTTCAAAACCTTTCTATAGTCATATGCAGAGTATCCAGATTCAAGGGGTAGGCAGAGGAGGATTTGAAATGAGAGCAGAGAAGGAGAGATGTGCAGGTAGCAGGGATGTTGATTGGAAGATTGTGCTCAGTTTAATGCTTAAACAAAAAAGTTTCAAACAGAGCATACACTTTGGGATTGTTTTTAAAATGGTGAACACAGTGAGATCAGTCATGAAGGCTAGCTTAAGACAACAGTAAGAGAAACGAGATAAAATGTGATTGAACTGGGTATGAAACAGTGATAGATCCTCTTGGTTCAGTTCTCCAAATGACAACCCACTTTCTTTTGACATTGTGAGCCACTAAAGGTTTCTTGCTCATGGACTCCTGTTTTACACACCTTAACAACCATCACTGGACCCTGTATTTCAAATAGTTATGCCATGAAAGAAATTTGACAACATCCTCATCAGAAATCACTCCACAGTGAAATCTCACTGGGTCTTCCGCAGTGCAGAAGCATCAGCAAACTCACACCACAGACTAGTTGTCACTGAGCTCTCACTTCATTTTCCACCTCCATGCAAGCCAGACATCCACCAGCAGTACAATATCCAATGTATAAGGATCATGTGGAAGCCATGAAATACACACAGGCTGTCTAGGATCACATATATAACTTTGATACACAACCAGACAACGTGCAGATCACCTGACATAGTTCATAAAACATTGTATCTCTTGCTGCCTCTGAAACAATGAGCTTCAAATGGTTGTGAAAGAAACCTTGGCTTTCTGAACAGATCTCAGATATATTACCAAAAAAGGCAGAAGCATACATACAGGGAGATATCCAAGAACATAAATGATTGAAAGGCGTTATCCAGCAAAACATAGACTATGAGGTTTACAGCAATTCCCTGGCCAATGAAGCAGAGGACTGCCTAAAACACAATAACCTGTGACCTTGCAACTTTCTTGTGGAGCTCTCGTATATCTGTCTGACAGCTGTAAAGAGCTTTCTAATATTTTCATTGTGAAACAAGATGGCTCTCACTACTCCTCAACAGATGTGGTCACTACACTTGCTGATGATCAGAGCTGTGTGGCCTTGCAAATTGTATGGCTGTAGACCTAGGGATGAACAGTGATTCTCTGTCACTTTGGAAATACAAAAGGCCATCCATAAGTTATGGGATTAATGTGCTGTGAAACTGATGATATTTCAAGGCACCTTTGGAGCAGTTCAAGATGAACCAATGAGCAGTGGCCTGCATTAACTATTCTTAAGAGTGTAAGCAAAGGGAAAGTACCAACAGAATGGAAAGACGGCATCATAGTGTCTCTACACAAGGCCCAAAGGTCTTGCGCTGAATGCAGCAACTACCAGCAATCTCTTTAGCATTGGTTCCTGGAAAGGTCTTCACTCATGTTCTGCTTGGTAGGATGCAGCTGCTCCTTAACAGACATTGTCATCCATAGCAGTCAGGCTTCACTACTGGGCAGTAGACAATGGAGACTGTCCTAACCCTCTGACTTGTAGCTGAGATGCAACTTGAATTTAACTGCCTGCTTCACAAGGCATATATCAACATCAAAGTGACTCTTGATTCAGTTGATAGGTCAACTCTTTGGCACATGCTGAAAGGTGTCATTGTCCCAGAAGTTCTGTTAAATCCTGTGCATGATCTTCATGCTAGAACTGATACGAGAGTGCACATTGGTTCATCGCTTTTGCTGTGTTTCTACACTATCTCGTGTGCAGCAGGGATGCAGTCTTGAACAATGCTGTCAAGCTATCAACTGGATATTAGGACTTGCTATTTGGAATCAAGGTTGGTCAAGAAGGATTCACTGACCAAGATTACACGAATGATGCTGCCTTGCTTGTGGAAAAGTCAGAATTTCAGCCCCGCCCTTCAAGATTTCCAAGATACTGCCCGCAGTGTGGGATTGCATGTGACAGAAGAACCTCAGAGCTGGGCTATCAGCTTGGTGCGGGTAAGGTCAAACATCATGAACAGTTTTGATGATTTCATATACCAAGTCTACAAGCAGAGTTCAAACAGTCACAGGAAATGGGGCATACTTTGACAATAATTCTTGGAATGAAGTCCATGTCTCACTTGCAAAAACATCTCTGCATTGAGGCAAAGTTCAGGATTTATCAGACTTCTGAACTGCCTGTATTGCTAATATGAGTTAGAAATCTGGACCCTTTTGTAGACAGACTTGGAGTGACTAGAGACATTCCATATGTACTGTTGGCACCAAATTCGGAACACACACAATACGACTTCATGTGCAATGCCATTATTTCATCAAAATCTGGACTTCCTCTGCTCGCTCACTGCATTCAAAACAGGCATTGCATGCTCTTCATGACTTTTTGTCACTAGGAGGGACAAAAAGTCAAAAACATCCCAGCACACCGTGTTCTCAAACTTTCCATTAGTGTGCAAAGAAGTTCACACAATGACCCTGGCACTGCCCTTGAGGCCACCCCAGAGATTCGTGGGTTTGCAGGACTGGCCAGATCTGAGAACTTCATTTTATAATGCCTGGTGCCATGCCATCAATGGTGGTCACTTTGGCTCATGCAGTGGTCCTTAGAAGACTGTGTTTGATATGTGTGTATGTATTATGTTGCTGTTGTCATTTAAAAATATTTGCTTTACTGTGTTCACTGGTGGTCTGAGAGAAATACAGTTAGCATGGAATTACATTATACCTCCTGTGACATTCTGTATGTTGAGGGAGCGTATTGTAACCCCCATATTCTTCATTTTCATATAATTGTGATCTCACATATAAAGCATGCCTTGTAAAGTATCAGGGGAAAGGTTATGATCTCCTGAAAGTCATTTCTCTAGCCATCTAAGTGTATCATTAATGCATATGAAGCAATGAGAATTGTGTTGTATAGTGGTCACTGAAGCATGCTGCAAGTTTGGGAATTAGCCAGATATTAGCTCCCCAGAGGCAACAGCCAGGAAAGTAACCAATGCCCAGGCAGAGTGTCAGCCCATCAACAGCCATTGTCCAGCAAGGGAGCTACAATGCAATGACTCACATGCATGAGGCCCCACCAGGGGAATTGTTCAACCTTGCTTGAAGAGACTCCGCAATGCCACACAGACATGCCTGGACTTGTGTTCTACAAGCACAGGGACTGAGAGTATAAAACAGGCAGAGTGGATATACTGGGCCCTTCTCCTGCCCCACCTATTCTGCAAATAAGCAAGACACTGAGAAGAAAAGACTCCAACACAGGAGACTGGCCCAGGTTTAAGGAACAAACCTGTATATTAATGACTGCAATATCCAGTGGGGTGAGAAAAAACTGCTTAATCTAGCTGCTGCCCAGTCTAATAGGGTTGAGAGTTTAGACTGCATGGTTATATTTTCTTTTCTTTCGGTAACCACTTTGACTTGTTATGCTTTGACTTATAATCACTTAAAATCTATATTTATAGCTAATACATCTGGTATATATCAATTTCTTTGTTAAATTGATGAATTTATATAAGCTTGCAGCATCCAGCGTGCATAAATGGACACTGCAAGACAGAGGTTCCCAGGATTGTGTCTGGGACCACAGATATTGGCTAGTGTCATTCGCTTGCAAGTAGCTAGAAACAGCTTAGATACCAGAGGCAGTGCATGAACAACCCAGGAGTGGGGGTTCTTACAGCAGAGCAGGGTAAGCCTGGCTCCCAGAGTGAAGGATTGGAGAAGCCTAGTAGATCTCTGGTCCAGACAACACCAGAGGGGAATGTCAGACCTCCAGACATTTTAAATGGTTACAAGGAAATGCTTTTTACACATACAACGAATCCATGGAGCTCAGTGCTACAAGATATTAAGGCATAAGACTCAAATTGATTAGATGTTTTTATGAACAAGTATAATATCTTAATGTGAAACATGCCAAACATTTGAAATTATAATACTGCATCTCTACTCATATGGGAGGTTCATGCTTTCACCTGTTTGTGCTTAAATATAAGAAACCACCAGTGTTACAGTCAGAAAAAAAAATGTGCTAGTCCTTTAATTAAAAAATAACAGCATTGATATCACTGTGTACACTGTAGGGGTCATCATATCAACTTAATTAACTTGATACTCTGTAGGTGTATGCACCCGCTGTATCGAAACAAGATGCTTTGCAGTGATACTAAGCTATAGGAGCTGTTACTAGTGAACTATGAAATAAGTTTAAGGTTACAGCACATTAGTTCTTCTGTAACAGCATAGTGGTTTACCTGTCCATGGGGAACTGCTTCAAAACATTTTCTCTTGGTGTAATGCTTTGCCTCCGGGCTTCCTATTACACAACAGAATATGGAACACTATTAAGTGGTAAATAAAGATGTTCTTTCACACACCAACACTTTTCTGATGTTGAGGAGCAGGCACAGTGCTGAAGAAAGATAAGCATTGCAGCCATTGTGGCCTGATGTGGCAGGTTCATTCAATGGATATAAAATTTGGAAAATCACAGGACAGAAGAAAATAGCCTTACTGCATTTGGTGAGGAGAGGATTTCTGGCTTTCTAAGTGGTATAATTCTTCAAGTTCAGGACTGAATATTCTTCATCCTGAGCCTTGGACCATTTCAAGTAATTTAGTGATTCTACATTCAGCGGAAGAAGAGAACTCCACTCATACAAGTTGTGTGTATGTATGTGTTTGACTCACAGGTATACTGTAAAACTGTATACTGTATACTGCTATTAAAACCTAACCATTTTGCTAATAAATGTTAGCACTCTATTCAACAGATTCCCTATAATGAATACAAAGATATTACAGTAACATTCATTAATGTGAAGTGGCATTTTAATATGACATATGTGTGTGGAGTGAGAAATTTCTATGTACAGTTAGGAATAGGTTACTTATTTTGAGTCTGACTTTTTAGGCTACTAGAGCATATTAAGACTATTATAGTTGAAAATTTTTGACTAAAAGACTTTGATACAGGAATTATGAAATTTCTCATAAGTATCACTTCTGACACTTTCCAGTCAGAAATAGGCATAGGGTGAGTGAGATGAAGGTTGGAGAGCGATCCTTTTTGGACACTGTGGTATTGATATTTCAGCAGTGGAACTGAACATCTAAAAAGCTTTTCTAATCCTTATCTGTAAATTTGGACAGAAGAAATGCCTTTTCTGGACTTATATTGGGACAGAGCCTCAACTGGTATAAATTAGTATAGCTCCATTGACTTCCATGGAGCTACGCTGATTAACATCAACTGAGAATTTAGCTCATGAAATCTTAACTTGCTGATTAGAGACAGTATTATCTATGGGAATGTACACTGGGTTGGATAATAATCTAGACTGTGCACTGATGTTAATATTTATACAGCCCTTTGATTATGAAATAAGTTATTTAAAAGATTTTAAGGCTAAAAGGGACCATTAGATTTATCTAGTCTGACCCCCTGAATAACACAGGCCATAGAATTTCATCCACTCAAGCCTATATCTTGAAAATAGTTAAGTATTATTACTAGACCAGGGTTTCTCAAACAGGGGTTGCCACTTGTGCAAGGAAAGCCCCTAGCGGGCCAGGCCAGTGTGTTTACCTGTCCTGTCTGCAGGTCCGGCTGATCGCAGCTCCCACTGGCCACAGATCACTGCTCTGGGCCAATGGGAGCTGCTGGAAGAGGAGGCGCCACTTCCAGCAGCTCCCATTGGCCCAGAGCAGCAATCCGCGGCCATGGCAGCCGCGATTCGCTGGACCTGCAGGTAAACACACTGGCCTGACCTGCCAGGGGCTTTCCCTACACAAGCGACAACCCCTGTTTGAGAAACAATGTACTAGACTATAGGAAATCTAAAATAGTGTTTATATGCTAAACCAGAATAGCAGTCAGTAAGCTTATATAGTAGTCAGAGTGAACAAAGATAAGTGTTTGTTCTATAACTTTCTATATGTTAAACTAGTCTCTTCCTGCCTAAGGATTTTCACAATGGATCTTCATAATTTGGAAGAAGTTGTAAGTTTGAGAGGTTCAAAGCAGTCTCTGCATTAAACTGTTCGTCTGACAGTATTCTGCTATCCTACCACATGTGCAGATCTTCAGATTCATGTCTTTTGCATTTGTGGTGACAGATCTCTAAGAAAGGAAGTATCTGGAAGAGGTGTTTTAAGAGAGGAGGAGACAATTTCTTGAGCATTTCTTATTCTTGATGGCTGCTGGAATAAAAGTAGCTCTTGAGCTTCTTCAAATGTATTACTTAATTAGTGTAATTAGGCAAACTGTAATAAATCATCCAGCAAAATGAGGGGTCTAAATGCAAACTCTAGCTTTCAGTGATGTGATCTGAATTTGTGACACACTCTAAAGATTCAGGTCCATAAGCCAACAATACATGGCACTTATCCATGCATGCTTTTTCCTTCTGTGTCAGATACTGGATTAATTGGATTAGTCCAAGTATAATTTAGCAGAAGTTACTAACAACTAAAATATATATTCTGCCTGGCAACAGAGGGTTGTTTTCTTTTTGTGAGTCTTTTACACTTTGACTTTGGGATTGTGAGCTAAATCCTTCCTTTGTATAATGATGTGCAGCTCCGTTGACTTCAGTGCATTTTCATGCTTATATCAGAGGTGAATTTAGTCCCATAGTTTTAACAGAAACTGTGTAATAGGTGCTGGGTGACAGCTGCTTTCTAACTGTCTTTTTTTTTTCCTACATACTTTTCTAGGTCTGCAACTATTTTCCCCAGCTGATACTCATTACTAAAATGTTGAATCCGCATGAAAAAAATACTCATTAAGCATGTTTCCATTATGTATGGTGCTTTCTAAACATAGTTTCATAGTACCACATACATGCTGCATCTGGATTTATAATATGTTTCTATACCTTGTGATGGATGTAAAACAGAGAACTAGCTTTTCCCATTAGACAAACAGTTGCAAGATATTTACAGTTTACATATTTACTGTCCAAATAATTTCTATTATAGTTCATACTGGAAATACCCTAGGCAAGACTAATGCTGCTTGTGGGGCTTTCTTTTCTTTTCTATGGGAATATACCTCGATATTGGGTAGATTCACTTCTTTCCACTTCTTGGATGCATATAACTCAAACTGATGGAAGCAGGATGTAGTTAAAGCAGAGTACTGAGAATCAAGAGAGCTGAGAAGTTTGAGTATAATGCCTAGCACAATGGAATATGGTCTATGTTTAGTGTCCCTAGGTACTACCACTATATAAATAAATAATTGATATTCCCAACAACCACTCCCTCATTAGATGACCTTGAAAAATCATGTTACTTATGGCCAAAATTTCAAAGAATCCACATGCATGCCATGTAGGTAGATGGTATAGCATTTCAGGAATTTGGGGGTGGAGGGGGCTTCTCTTTTACTTCTGAGTATGGTTTTCACCTGGACTTATCTAGGATCACATTTGCTAACTTTGAAGGTACATTGCAGAGCCTTCTCTCCCTCTCAGGTTTTCTAGGAGGGGATTGGTGAGTATTTATGTATAGAAGATCATTTATATTCCATTGTGTATTTTTATTTCTGGGACGGACACCCAGAGCACAGGATGAGAGCCAACAAAGATTTTGATACATTTAAATACATAATCTCTCCCAAGCTGTCCTTGCATACATGAGGTTCCAAGATTCCCCTGGTCAATGCAAACTGCCTCTCACATTGGCGTAAAACGTATAACTTAGTGTTCCCTAATAGAACTAAGCTTCAACAGTCAGGGGGTCCATGCTGGGTTTGGTAATAGTCAATCTGTTCCTAATGACTTGGATTATGGAGTGGATAGTATATTCATAAAAATTGTGGATGACACCAAGCTGGCAAGGTTGCAAGTACTCTGGAGGACAGGATTAGAATTAAAAATAACCATGATAAATTGGAGAACTGGTCTGAAATAAAGAAGATGAAAATTAATAAGGACAAGTGTAGAGTACTGCCATTAAGAAGGAAAAACCAAATGCATAATTATAAAATGGGGCATAACTGAACAGGTGGTAGTATTACAGAAAAAGTTTTGGGTTTATAGTGGATCACAAACTGAATATGAGTCAACAATGTGATGCTGTTGCGAAAAAGTAATGCATACAGTAGGGGGCGGAGCACTTTAAGAAGGATATGGACAGCTAGGAGACAGTACAGAGGAGAGAAACAAAAATGATAAAAGGATTAGAAAACCTGACCAATGTAGAACAGTTAAAAAAAACTTTGGTGTGTTTAGTCTGGAGAAAGAAAACTGATGAGGGACCTGATAAGTCTTCAAATATATTAAGGCCTCTTGAAGAAAACAGTGATATATTGTTCTCCATGTCCACTGAAACTTGGACAAAAAATAATGGTATTAATCTGCGGCAAGGTAGATTTAGGTTACACAGCAGTAAAAATTTTCTCAGGGTAGTTAAATTGTGGCATAGGCTTCCAAGGAAGGTTGTGGAATCTCCATCCCTGGAGGTTTCAGAACAAGTTAGATAAACATCTTTCAGCAATGGTCTTGGAATACTTGGTCCGCCTCAGCTTGGGGGGCTGGACTAGATGACCTCTTGAGGTTCCCTTCTAACTCTACATTTCTGTGATTCTATGATTCTGCCTGTCCCTCCACTAGGACCTAAGTTTTCCTAGAAGTCACACCTCTACATCTTAACCTCTGTTAGGGGGGAAAGCAGCAGCCTAGTCTAGTTCTTGTAGCACATTCTGAGCTGTAAATTTTATGCCCAAATAAGATGCAACTGGTCTAGCACTTCTTGACAGGATAATTGTAGTAATGTGAGAGATTGGGATATCTCAGTGAAGATATTGGGAAGGTGTACTAGAGCCTATCTATTTGGATTTTGGGAATGAGGATTTCATTCCCCCTTTCCTTAACTCCTGCATTAGCTTGTATCATACAGACAATACCATGGCTTCGTGAAACCAAAATTAAGTTCTAAGACCTTGATCCTGCTAAGAGGATTGTGTGATTGGATCCTGCGCCTGCTCAGAAGCCTGCTCAGTGGGATCAATGGGACACTGCACTAGTGCAAAGGCTAATCCACTGGAATTTACTGAAGGATCCAGGCATATGTGGGTGTCAAAGGGGTACCTTGTACTGGTAGAGTCTAGATCCTAGATCATGTGCTGGAGAAAACCCCCTTTGCTCTTGACTAAACATAAAACCTCCCTTGGAGAGGGAGGAATTAACCCTTAAACTGTACACTGCTCTCAACAATAAAGCCCCACTTCTATCTGAGTAAGAGTCCTCAGGCTGTATCAAGGATGATTTCCAGAAAGACACTCTTGTGGGGACTTACATTCTCCAGCTGTAGTACAATGTATTCAGTCCCCAACACCTAAATATCAATGCTGTCTGGCCCATTAAGGGTCCGGACATCCCCAGATCAACCTCTCTGTCTTATGTAGGGTACTAACCAGCTCTTTGCTGTAGTCCCTGAAGCTAGAGTGTGATGCAAGTGTGGAATGCTTAGTTATGATTTATGTTATCTGCACTGTCTATCCCCATCATTGCTGGGTTGGGCTGAAATTCCTGGCTGGGTTCAGCTTATCCCTGGATCAAACCCCTCAGCCAGATGGTCTTCAGCCAATTCCCTATCATTGTTCCAAAGTGACATCCCTCTCCTCCAACATAAATCAAGTTGCCTGCTCCCAATCCCAATCGTCTTTGTTTTAGAGTGACTCTCCTTCCCTTCATTTATAGCCAATCTGCTGTCTGGGCTGGTGTCAGGAAGGCAGGGGGGATGGTGCACTCCTTGCCCCTACTCACATAGAGCTTTTCTGTGGAGGGGAGACTTTCTACAACTATACAGGTCCAAAAAGAGAGAGAGAGAGAGAGAGAGAGAGACTGGAAACCAGGTTTAAGAAGAATCACACAAGGTAAATAATATATAGTAGAAAAGGGGTCGGCAACCTCTGGCATGCAGCTCGCCAGGGTAAGCACCCTGGCAGGCTGAGCCAGTTTATTTACCTGCCGCGTTGGCAGGTTTGGCTGATCGCAGCTCCCACTGGCCGCATTTCACTGTCCCAGGCCAATGGGGGCAGCGTGAAGCACCGTGGGCCAAGGGATGTGCTGGCTGCAGCTTCCTGCCACCCTCATTGACCTGGGATGGCGAACTGCAGCCAGTGGGAGCCGCGATCTGCCGAGCCTGCCGATGTGGCAGGTAAGCAAACTGGCCCGGCCTGCCAGGGTGCTTACCCTGGCGATCTGCGTGCCAGAGGTTGCCAGCCCCTGTTCTAGGAGGTTTGAGAAAAATGTAGTTCTCAGAAAGTCTAGAATGTTCCATGAGATTCTATAGCTGTCCAGAACATTCTAGGAGATTAGTTAAAAATAAGTCTACATAAAGAATACCTGAAACATTTTATTCAGACATTCTATTTTCCTTTTGTTTCTAACAACAAAAACAGCACCAAGCCTGGTTGCCTGCATCTCCTACCCGTAAATTCGGCTCCACCTATTATAGCTGTACACCAGGGGTTGGCAACCTCTGGCACGTGGCTCACCAGGGTAAGCACCCTGGTGGGCCGGGCCAGTTTGTTAATCTGCCGCGTCCACAGGTTCAGCAGATCATGGCTCCCATAGGCCACAGATTGCCATCCCAGGCCAATGGAGGCTGCGGTAAGAGGCACTGGCTGAGGTATGTGCTGGCCGCTGCATCCCACAACCCTCATTGGCCTGGAGCAGCAAACAGCAGCCAGTGGGAGCAGTGATCCGCCAAACCAGCGGATGTGGCAGGTAAATAAACTGGCCTGGCCCTCCAGGGTGCTTACCCTAGCAAGCTGCATGCCAGAGGTTGCTGACCCCCTGCTGTACACTGTACACAATCCCAGCGGTAATTCAACCTGGTGACATTCTGAACAAAAAGAGTCTTCAACCATGCTTGTAACTGTTTCCATGTCTTCCCACTGACTCAGACATTTTAGGCTGCGGAGTTACAGAGTGACATTCCTGGAATCTCATTACATAGATAACCTAAAAAAAGCTGTTCTACACATAGCATGCTGGATAAACCGCATTGCCTTCATTTCTCATAATCAGAATGCAGGATCCTTAGAAATATATTATACTATATTGGCAGGAGGTGATGATTTCTGGTTTTGTTTCTACTTCCTAAAATAAAAGGTCAGGTGAAAATGGAGATAAAAGAACTCATTTCATTTTAATACAGAGGGAAGTATTTCAGACATAAAATATTATAGTAGCTGTAAAGGGTTTTTTTATTGTATACATAACACCAGTGAAGTGACTTTTCAATCCACTCCAGAACTTTTGTGTCCTCAGTTCACTGAACTACATACTGGTACCTGGAATCCACTTTATATTTAGACTCCTTGGGCAAGTGGAGTCAAAGGAGGATGCTTTCTCCTCCCTCAAATTCCATGGAAACCCATCCACATGAGCACTATGTGCTCCATCACGGTGAGTATGTGGGAACGAGACCACCTTTTTCAGAAGGGATTAAAAACCCAACCCAACAACTCTGTAACTCAAAGCAACATCTTGGCACTCCCCTGTTTACCCCGATGATATGATTATGATATTCTTTGTACAACGTATGCCTTGTGAGACATCATTTTGAAAATCTTGATATGTTGAACATTAATATCTTGTTGGATTATATGTTCTATCATTATATGTGCAATTATGCAGTTTTGCTATGTATATGTTACTGAAATATGCTGTGAAGTTGGAAACATCCCTAACCAGCATTTCAGGTACAACAATAAAGTGGCAGCCAGGCACTGGCGATAGCCCATTAAGAGGAATACACATTCAGAAGGACTGTCTCGGGTACGAAATAGAGTGGAGACTTCTCAGTGATAGCACATAGGCAATGTAGATTGCTTGACTCACTTCATAGCAAAAGATCTTTCCAGCAAGCTGGAAGAAGCTGTAAAAGGGGAAAGTGACATCATCATTTGGCCTTTCTCCTCCCCCTCCATGCCCCTCCCCCCGCAATTCAACACCTGGAAACACATTTGGAGAACAAAGACTGAACTGGGGAGGTGGTCCCAGGCTATGTACAAAGGAACTATATCATCAGGGTGAGCACTACTTGATTCAAATCCTGTTTTGTTTATATAACTCAGATTCCATTGTACTTTTATTGCTTAGGTAACAACTTTGATCTGTATGCTTACTACTTATAAATCACTTAAAAATCTATCTTTCTGTAGTTAATAAACCTGTTTCTATATGTTACCTAAGCAGTGTATTTTGCTTGAAGTGCTTGGGGAAATCTGCTCAGGAACAAGAACTGGTGCATGTCCTTTCCATAGTGAGGGAGGGGCGGACTGGATAATAAACATACACTGGTCAGGCTTCTGACCAGGGCAAGACAGTACAGCTCTGGGGTCCTAAGCTGGGGAGCTGTGGGGAATTGGCTGGAGCCTCTCTACTGCTGGTTCATGAGTGGCTAGTGAAAGCATTCATTTAACACAGCTGAGTGTGTCCCTGCTCATGGATGTCTGTGTATGCAGTACCTAGAGAGATTTGTAGCTTGCCACAGCATCACAATGTGAGAGGGAGTCCAGGTTGGAAAGTCAAAGGGCTCTGCGGTACCCCAGTTTCAGGTTGCACTCCAGGAAACCTGTCACAACCACCAGCACACACATGCCCGTTAGTCAAAGTGGAACCACACTGCTAGCGCAAAAAAATAATGAAGTTTGGTGGAATTAGTTAAATAGGAGCTGAGTCAACTGGATCAGAGGAGCACTGGCATCAGACAAAGATGTGTGTTAGGAATGTTAGTAATAGAGAGGTATATTTCTGTCCCATGAATGATGGGATAGAAATCACAATGAACTGGAAGAGGGGCAGGTTGACATCATAAACGTAAAGTCTGGAAATGTAACAGGATGTCACATTAGCAAGTTAAGTAGAGTTAGTCAGACAGCCAGCAACAGAAGTTATAAACATCTATATACCATTGTGAGAAGCTTTAAAAAAGCTAAGGGCTTAGTTGTTCCACCCTTGCTCACAGTGAGCTGATATCAGCAAAATTGCATGTGTAATAAGGTACTGTTCAATGGGAATAAGGGTTGTGCAACTGGTATCTAGATGAACTAACATGTCTCGCGATGGAAGAGACCTTGACACAAAAGACATTTTAGAAACATGGTGGAATAACAAATTAAATACTATAGAACTGGCAAACCATACAGGAAGGACATATTTAGTCATAGAG
Organism: Gopherus evgoodei; assembly: GCF_007399415.2. Lineage (NCBI taxonomy): Eukaryota > Metazoa > Chordata > Testudines > Testudinidae > Gopherus > Gopherus evgoodei. The sequence continues at coordinate 129,390,127 of NC_044322.1, forward strand.
GTGGAACTGGGGGGAAGACAGGATAATATTATACTTTACAGAATCCATAGAATGTAATGAGGTAAAATTTCTCAGTGGAAAGAATCACACAGTGACATCTATATTCATCCAAATCACAATTTATAAGTATAATACTATAGGCTTCCTGCACAGGAAAAGAATATTCTGTGACAAAATGTCATACATTTGGAAAAGCTTCCGTGTCAAAAGAGACTGAAAGAATGAGACTGTAGTCTGTAGAGGAAATTAATAAAAGGGGATTATGATAGAGGTGTACAAATTAATGAATAAAGTAGGTGGTCCTATTTGCCCTATCTCACATATGAAAACAAGAGGGCATTCAAAAAATTTGAAAGGGATCAAATTTTAGATGATAAAAGGAAACTTCTCTCACCAATAAAAACAATAACACAGATCCAAAATTAGCTTGTGGAACTCATTGCCACTAGATTTTATATTCAAAAAAGGATTAGCTATTTATCTTCTAACACTCCAGACACAATTTTTTATAGAAGAGTTATAAACCTCATGCTTCACAGCCTGAAGTAACTTCTAACTGAAGAAGGTTAGGAAGAAATAGCCCCTATGGGCAGATTATTCCATAATATTCTACAATGGGTTTCTTGCATTTCCTCAGATGCTGACTAACAAATCAGGAAAATGCATGTATTATTCATGACCATGTTTCCCTGTTCAATTTGGTATTCTCACCTTCCTGAATGTCAAATCAAAAGAGGCTGTAAACGGTGGGGGGGATTGTTAAGAAACCCAGGAAGGGTAAAACAATGACGCAGATCACACAGTGAAAGACTCTGGCAGTGGGGAACTTTTAACTGAGGCACAAAGCTACACGTCCCCTACACACTGCAAAAGCATAGACAAGGTGACACTTGAGATTAGGGTTTGCAGCAAGTAAACTGTACCATACCCAAGGAGAATGGAAGACACCAAGGCTAAGTCATATCTTCCTAGGGGCTTGAGGGGAATGCCAAGGGTAGGTAAACAACATGCATATAGGTCTCTTATTTTTAAATCTACTTCTCTAAGTACTGTGCACCATTTGGGCAAATAAATCACTCTTTCTTTGGGAGAAACTTCATCCTTGTCACTGCATACTCTACATAGGCCTCCAAACAAGAATTTTGGCAGGGGTCAAACAGTTGTATCTGCTAGGTAGCACTTTTGGTATCCAGGTAGGTGTAATCTGGAGACCCAGTTAGAGAGTGGTTGGATAGTGAGATCTCACCCTGAAGAGCAGAGAAGGCATTACCCTGCTACTTAAAAGGAGTACACTTGAGGGAGTGGAAAAGGGTCACAGAGGGGGCACTGTCAGAGACAGGATGCTGGACTAGATGGACTACTGGACTGATATTGTATTGCAATTCTGTGTCAATGATCCCCTAGCATTTCAGCTGTCTCCCACCTCCATGGACTTAATGATGCTTCTATGGCAGTAATTTCTATTCTGTGATGTGTGCCCTCTCAAATGAAGGGACACAGGCATTATTGTAGGACAGTTCCTGAGGCAAGTCAGAAAGGACAGGAATCTGAGGAGTCATGCAGAAGAGCAGGCCCAAAGGTCTGTAATGTAATGTCTTGACTGGTATATAGACGTCCTCTTCCATGACATGAGCATAAGCCAGAATTTGCACAAGGTAAATCTCATGGAACTTTACTGGTTCTCTCTCCTCTGAATGTGGGTTTTAAATGAGAACATTCAATATGGACTAAAATAATAATATTTTATTAATAGGGGAGATGTCATGCATACACAATCCTACCTTAAAACAAGACCTCCATCCCTAACAAACTAGCAAATATTCCTGTAGCTGGGTAATATAGACTGTATCTGGGTGCATAGCATTGCCAGCTAGACCAGATCTAGTCCTTATAAATGGGTAATTCTTTTGAGACATACAGAAATCCTCTTAATGTAGTCCAAGATTGAATTTGATCCCCTTCCTATTAATCTAAGTCATTCTGTACACAGATGAAAGCACATACACCCTACCGCAAAGAGAAGGTTATTTTGAATTTTGGAGGAGAGCTATTTAACTTAGCTTGTTCCACACAGTAGAACTGCTAACCTTTCTTTCCCATTAGCTAAGATTTATTTCACTTCTGTAGCAGACATGTTATAATGTGAGTGACAGAGACTACCCATTTACAGATGGATGGCATGAAAGGAGACACTTAGAAAGTATAAGGTAGGTAGCTAATGAAAACATTTTATATTGTCATATTAATTTTAAGTAGTGAGCTCAAATATGTGTTTATCCTTAAAGGAAATCAGTAGAGAGAGGAGAAAGTGGATCATGTTGCACTGCTTGTTGACACAGCATAAAATGTACAACCACGATCTGTGAACTGATTTCCAAGCAAAACAGTCATGGCTGTTAAACACTGTGAGTCAAATTTCTCCAATCAAGATTTTTAAAAGTAGATGTCAATGTTAGGCTTTTAAGTCCATATGTAGGCACCTAAACAAGCTTTGTCTAGTGGATTTTTTAAAGTGCCGAGCATCCAGCTCTTCCCTGTTTGTCATGTTTAGGTTAAAAAAAAAATCAGGCCATTTTTTAGGTGCCTGAGCTTGTATTCAAATGCCTAAATTAGCCATCCAGCTTTGCAAATTGTGGCCCAAATCCCAAGAGCTATATACATAGAGAAACAAGAGCAAGAAAGGAGGATCGATATAGGAGACAGAGACAGAGACAGAACTATTTTTGGAGGAAGAAACGTGATTCACACAGGACCATACAAGCACTGGTGAAATATAAGGCTTTGAATCCTGTAAACATCTATAATATGTAACCACAAGCTTTATCCTGGCTTGCTAGGCTTCTGCACACTATCTAGTTTATACGTGTGTTACTCTATCACTTTTAATTACTTTGATTTTTCACTTTAGATTCTATTTCAGATAAACTCATATGCCATGGTAGTGAAATCACTGCGGATCTGCATTGATAGAGGAGAACTGAGTGCAAGACTGGGGCCTTAGTTACCAAAAATACACTTGAACAAAGCTGCTGGATGAGAATCAAGACTCTTGAGTTCTATTCATGGTGCTACTACTGAAATAATATGTGACCATTGAGAATTCAGTATCAGGGGGTAGCCGTGTCAGTCTATATCCACAAAAACAACAAGAAGTCCGGTGGCACCTTACCCACTAAAGTTTATGCCCAAATAAATCTGTTAGTCTTTAAGGTGCCACTGGACTCCTTATTGTTTTTATTGAGAATTCAGTTACCATTGTGCCTCCATCTAAAAATATGTAGTGCAACTAAATGTGTAATGACGGTTTAAACCTACCTAGAGTTAACTAAAAGGATTATCACATTAAAAGTAGATGTAGTGGCCAAGACCAATGAGTATTTATTTTATTTATTTTTTGTTATGATGTGTGATGGAATTTATGGAACTAGGGAGGAGGGTGAATTTTAAATCAGACTCAGGATTTAAAGCAAATTAAACTCACCTCAGGAAGTGAGAGCAAAATAAAGCAATGGAGCGCTATTGTGTAGTTAATTACTAACAAAAGGAGCAGAGTGAAGACACAGAAGATGTGGATAGAAAAAAAGCTAACTTATGGGCAAGGAGGTGAGAAACTATAGCACACAGAAAGGTTAATGTAACAAGAAATACACTAATTATACAATGCATGGCAAGCAGCGGAAGGTAAGTTATTGGTGAACTAAAGTAGCAGAATGAAGGCACAAATGTATTAGGGGAATAACAAAACAAAAGCACAGAAGAAGTGCTAAATACAAATAAACAACATGGGGTTTTCAAACTTAAAAACTAATGGAAAAGAAAGTCGACAGAGGAGAAATGCCAGCATTGTTATAGACTCATAGACTCATAGACTCTAGGACTGGAAGGGACCTCGAGACGTCATCGAGTCCAGTCCCCTGCCCTCATGGCAGGACCAAATACTGTCTAGACCATCCCTGATAGACATTTATCTAACCTACTCTTAAATATCTCCAGAGATGGAGATTCCACAACTTCCCTAGGCAATCTATTCCAGTGTTTAACTACCCTAACAGTTAGGAACTTTTTCCTAATGTCCAACCTAAATCTCCCTTGCTGCAGTTTAAGCCCATTGCTTCTTGTTCTATCATTGGAGGCTAAGGTGAACAAGTTTTCTCCCTCCTCCTGATGACACCCTTTTAGATACCTGAAAACTGCTATCATGTCCCATCTCAGTCTTCTCTTTTCCAAACTAAACAAACCCAGTTCCTTCAGCCTTCCTTCATAGGTCATGTTCTCAAGACCTTTAATCATTCTTGTTGCTCTTCTCTGGACCCTCTCCAATTTCTCCACATCTTTCTTGAAATGCGGTGCCCAGAACTGGACACAATACTCCATTTGAGGCCTAACCAGCGCAGAGTAAAGCGGAAGAATGACTTCTCATGTCTTGTTTACAACACACCTGTTAATGCATCCCAGAATCACGTTTGCTTTTTTTGCAACAGTATCACACTGTTGACTCATATTAAGCTTGTGGTCCACTATGACCCCTAGATCTCTTTCTGCCATACTCCTTCCTAGACAGTCTCTTCCCATTCTGTATGTGTGAAACTGATTGTTCCTTCCTAAGTGGAGCACTTTGCATTTATCTTTATTGAACTTCATCCTGTTTACCTCAGACCATTTCTCCAACTTGTCCAGATCATTTTGAATTTTGACCCTGTCCTCCAAAGCAGTTGCAATCCCTCCCAGTTTGGTATCGTCCGCAAACTTAATAAGCGTACTTTCTATGCCAACATCTAAATCGTTGATGAAGATATTGAACAGAACCGGTCCCAAAACAGACCCCTGCGGAACCCCACTTGTTATACCTTTCCAGCAGGATTGGGAGCCATTAACAACTACTCTCTGAGTACGGTTATCCAGCCAGTTATGCACCCACCTTATAGTAGCCCCATCTAAATTGTACTTTCCTAGCTTATCTATAAGAATATCATGCGAGACCGTATCAAATGCCTTACTAAAGTCTAGGTATATCACATCCACCGCTTCTCCCTTATCCACAAGGCTCGTTATTCTATCAAAGAACGCTATCAGATTAGTTTGACACGATTTGTTCTTTACAAATCCATGCTGGCTATTCCCTATCACCTTACCACCTTCCAAGTGTTTGCAGATGATTTCTTTGATTATCTGCTTCATTATCTTCCCTGGCACAGAAGTTAAACTAACTGGTCTGTAGTTTCCTGGGTTGTTTTTATTTCCCTTTTTATAGATGGGCACTATATTTGCCCCCTTCCAGTCTTCTGGAATCTCCCCCGTCTCCCATGATTTCCCAAAGATAATAGCTAGAGGCTCAGATACCTCTTCCATTAACTCCTTGAGTATTCTAGGATGCATTTCATCAGGCCCTGGTGACTTGCAGGCATCTAACTTTTCTAAGTGATTTTTTACTTGCTCTTTCCTTATTTTCTCTTCTAAACCTACCCTCTTCCCGTAAGCATTCACTATACTAGACATTCCTTCAGACTTCTCAGTGAAGACCGAAACAAAGAAGTCATTAAGCATCTCTGCCATTTCCAAGTCTCCCGTTACTGTTACCCCCTCCTCATTGAGCAGTGGGCCTACCCTGTCCTTAGTCTTCCTCTTGCTTCTAATGTATTGATAAAAAGTCTTCTTGTTTCCCTTTATTCCCATAGCTAGTTTGAGTTCATTTTGTGCCTTTGCTTGTCTAATCTTGCCTCTGCATTCCTGTGTTATTTGCCTATATTCATCCTTCGTGATCTGACCTAGTTTCCATTTTTTATATGACACCTTTTTATTTTGTAGGTCACGCAAGATCTCAAGGGTAAGCCAAGGTGGTCTTTTGCCACATTTTCTATCTTTCCTAACCATCGGAATAACTTGCTTTTGGGCCCTTAACAGCGTCCCTTTGAAAAACTGCCAACTTTCCTCAGCTGTTTTTCCCCTCAGTCTTAATTCCCATGGGACCTTGCCTATCAGCTCTCTGAGCTTACCAAAATCCGCCTTCCTGAAATCCATTGTCTCTATTCTGCTGTACTCCCTTCTACCTTTCCTTAGAATTGCAAATTCTATGATTTCATGATCACTTTCACCCAAGCTTCCTTCTACTTTCAAATTCTCAACAAGTTCCTCCCTATTGGTTAAAATCAAGTCTAGAACAGCTTCCCCCCTAGTAGCTTTTTCAACTTTCTGAAATAAAAAGTTGTCTGCAATGCAGTCCAGGAACTTATTGGATAGTCTGTGCCCCGCGGTGTTATTTTCCCAACATATATCTGGATAGTTGAAGTCCCCCATCACCACCAAATCTTGGGCTTTGGATGATTTTGTTAGTTGTTTGAAAAAAGCCTCATCCACCTCTTCCGCCTGATTAGGTGGCCTGTAGTAGACTCCCAGCACGACATCACCTGTGTTTTTTACCCCTTTTAGCCTAACCCAGAGACTCTCCACCCTTCCGTCTCCTATGTCCATCTCCACCTCAGTCCAAGTGTGTACATTTTTAATATATAAGGCAACACCTCCTCCCTTTTTCCCCTGTCTATCCTTCCTGAGCAAACTATACCCATCCACACCAACATTCCAGTCGTGTGTATTATCCCACCAAGTTTCAGTAATGCCAATAATGTCATAATTGTATTTATTTATTAGCACTTCCAGTTCTTCCTGCTTAGTACCCATACTTCTTGCATTTGTATAAAGGCATCTAAGATACTGGTTTGATCTTGCCTCCCAGCTTTGCCCTGACCCTCCTTCCTCTCTGCCATTATAGCCCGTGCTCCCTCCTGTTTCCAACCCATCTCCCAGGTCTTGTTCCCCCCTTACCTGTGGGCTTTGCTCACCTGTCCCCGTCGAACCTAGTTTAAAGCCCTCCTTACTAGGTTAGCCAGTCTGTGCGCAAATAAGGCCTTTCCCCGCTTTGAAAGGTGAACGCCATCTGTTCCTAGCAGTCCTTCCTCAAATAGCATCCCGTGGTCGAGGAAGCCAAAGCCCTCCTGGCGACACCATCTTCGTAGCCAGGCATTCACCTCCACGATGCATCTGTTTCTGCCCGGACCCCTACCTTCAACAGGAAGAATCGAAGAGAATACCACCTGCGCTCCAAACTCCTTAACCCGTACTCCCAGAGCCCTGTAGTCACTCTTGATCTGCTCAGCGTCACACCTCGCAGTATCATTTGTGCCCACATGGATGAGTAGCATGGGATAGTAGTCAGAAGGCCGGATAATCCTCGACAAAGCCTCTGTAACATCTCGGATACGGGCCCCTGGCAGGCAGCATACCTCCCGGGATGAACGGTCAGGGCGACAGATGGGTGTCTCCGTCCCCCTCAGCAGAGAGTCTCCAACCACCACTACCCTACGTTTCTTATCAGTGGTGGCAGCAGACCTCCCAGCCTTAGGGGTACGAGGCTTCATCCCCTTAACTGTTGGGGGTGATTTCTTCTCTCCTGTATCAAGAAGAGCATAATGGTTATCTTTTACCACAACAGAAGGGTTCGCAGCAGCGGTGGAGCACTGCCTGCTTCTAGAAGTAACCAGCTGGCTGTGTCCACCCTGAGCCTCCTCCTCCACTGGTGTGTCAGATACACCCTGAGGCATCTCCTCCTCCACTGGAGTGTCAGTAGTCCTGTCAACTGGGACAGCACCATCAGCTGTCTCCACATGGATACTGTCCAGGAATTGCTCATGGACATGGATGTTCCTCAGCCTGGCCACCTCCTCCTGTAGCTCTCCCACCTGCTGCCTGAGAGATTCCACCAGCAGGCACCTTTCACATTGGATGCCACCCCCAGCCTGGATATCAGTAAGTGGAAATTGCAAATTACAGTCTTTGCAAGCCCACACCAGAATCTGGGTAAAAGCATCCATGCTTTGGTGCTCTGTCTGGCTACAGGCGCAGGTGGAGGAGACAGAAGCAGTGCTGGCACAGGTGTTGCGGGTCCTCCTCACCATTGTAAGCCTCCCTCTGTCAAACTCTCGCAAATTCCCGTCTACAGCTCCCTGTCCGCTCCTCTCTGCTGTAAACAGAAAGGTTTTCGTTGTGGCTCAGGTTATGGGTTCAGGGGACCAATGGGTCACAGATGAGACCGACAAGGGACCCCCCCTCCCTTCCTACTCCCCTTCCAAACTCCCTGTTAGCAGCTCCTGTTCGCTAAGCTCCCTGGTCGCTTGTGCGCAGCTTTATAAAGCCCTGGCCTGAGTGAATGCCCCGCCCACTGGTTAAGGTTCAGCCAATTACCAGAGGCTTCTAGCTTTCAAACTTTCCTAGTAGCTCCACCTCCAACTGCCAGCTACAGCACACGGTCCTTCAAACAAACAAACAAACCAAACAGACTGACAAACACAAGCTCAGCACACAGCAAGTAACCCCCAAACACACACACAAACCCAAACACTGCAGACAGTCACTTACCCCACAGATGCTGTATGTGCTCCTCCTTCACCTGGAGAACTCCCTTGCAAAACTCCCTGTTAGCAGCTCCGGTTCGCTAAGCTGTTCACATATTACATGCTGAGCTCTGGCAAAAAATACATGATACATCAACATGAAACCAGCAGAAAAAGAAGACATAACAATTGCCATTGTGAAGTGAATTATTGATCCAATGAAGAAGAGCACAACTCGGTTGTTTCTGAAAACAAGGGACCAGATTTGCTGGCTTGCTCCACCTGATTTGTGTTATCAGAGCAAAGGGTCCAGAAAAGGTATTTTAACTGGCCTGTTGAAGATTCCCTTGTCATAGCTACAGGAAAAGAACAACAAGATGGAAGGTTCCCACATAGCTATTATCTGAAACTGGCAGAGTTAGCTTAAGAATGATGGTAGAATTCAATATCTGCTAAAGGATCTTGAAATTTCCATAAAATAACATGCAGTAGTTCCCAAAGGCAGCAAACAGATTAATGAAACTTTATGCATACAGAAAGGATAGGAAGAGCAGAATAAAAAGTGTGTGAACATACAGGGAACATACAAAAAGCACAGAGAATGATCTTGAAATCCTCAGCTACTGTAAGTTGGCTTAGTTCCATCAACATGAATAAAGCTATGCCAGTTTATTCCAGCAGACTTTTTGCTTCTGGAAAGTGGAAGATTCTTGAATTTGTAGATGAGGCCATGTTTCAGTGAAAAGCAAGCTAGCTTGTTTCATCTAAAGAAATATTTCAATTTTTGACAATAGTTTTAAAAAATCGATGCTCATTCCGCTGTGAAGTGGGTGGTTGTTTTATCTGAAAATGTCCTAATAGTAATTACAACTTGAAAGAGTCCTATATAGGAAAAAAAAATACTGCAATTTCATCTGGCCAGTTCTCATTGTCCTTACTTGTGCAAGTAAGGACATTGACTAATGTGGTCATCATTTGTGATAGTAAATTGACAATGAAGTTTACTCCAATCCATCAACCAGAACTGCTCCTTAACCTCTTCTGTGTCGATGTGAGATTCATATACCCCATTGCACCAATCCAGCAACTTCAGTGGGGCCAGTATTTCACCATCAGGCTACAAATATTTAATTCCAGAGGTAAATTAAATGGGTTGAATGACAACATTGAGAAACAACTTAGATGGATTAAAAATGTAAAAAAAATATAGAAATCAGAAAAAAAAATATTTGTTTAGTTTAAAAATCAAACAGATTGAGTATAATTGCTATAAGATCTGGCCAGGATCTTCAAGAAATTACAGTGTTTGGATAAAGCGACAAAGAGTCCTGTGACACCTTATAGACTAACAGACGTTTTGGAGCATAATCTTTCGTGGGTGAATACTCATTTCGTTAGATGCATGTGTTTGGATGACTCTTTCTGAATGTTACAATTACTGATATTTTATAATTCAGAAAGTTCCCATACTGCTACATCTTTAAGCAACACTAGTCTATTCAAAAATGTCTAACTATTACCTTACTACTTAGATACACCAGTTAGAAACATTCACGGTCATAAAAAATGTTTTCCTGTATATGAAGCACGAGTTTCTGATGGCTTTTAGTTATCCTGTTGATGGTTGTGTCTTGTACGGTTCCTGTCATTTAGTCAGTGCTTAACTCCATTGACTCCATTAGAAATACTCTTACTCAGAAAGGTGGTATCATAGTGAGAACTGGTATCAGAATGGAACCTTTAGCTTTTCCTAACATTACTCAATATTATAACTGAGGTTATACAAAATGTTACTGTTTTATGTCTGTACTTTTCTAACAACTTGTGTATTTTCTTTTTAACAAAAAAAGTCACTAAAATAAAAGCTATTTTAAAAATAACCCAAAGAGAGTCCTTCAGTGTACCTAGTCTACCATAGCTGATCCATGGAGGATTTCCATCTAAAAGATGTTTTTGTTATGAGATGTGCAGTCCTGACACCAAGCATAATTGAAGATCTACAGTGTCAGTCAGAGAAGAGAGGCTAGAAAGTTGAAATGAATCTTTCTGTGCTCTTGATTTCCCTGACTACTGAATGATGACTACTAGTGAAAGGGCTACATATGAAAGTGAAGATGGGGGAAGGGGAAAAAAGCAGCAGACTTGAGTATCACATTTGACTGAACTATCAATGTGAGTGCTTTTTTGTCCTGCCTTTTAAATTCTCCATTTTCTTTGGCGTTTTGACTGAAGCACATGCAGGCATACCTGAGCTACTTTGATCAAGCTAGTACACTAAAAAACAGCAGCAAAACCACATCACATGCTATTTTTAGCTATCTAGCCTAATCAAACTAGTTTGGGTACATATGTACATGCTACAATCACACCTCCTGATTGCAGTATAGACATATTCTTTGATTGCTTAACAATAAACAAGTTTGTCATCCATGTTTTTTTACTAATGTGCTCTAGGAAAAGTAGTATATTTAATAACATAATAATTCAAAATTTCTACCCATTCACATCAAATGTTGTTTAAACTCTTGCTAGGAAAACCACACCAAAGAGCGGTAGAAAACTATTAGTAATTTCAAAGCCTCATGGCAGCAGCCTCCCACCTGGAAGCATTTTTCAGCATAATCTGGAAAGTCATGAGAGAAAGGATCAATTCTGGGCCCCTTTTACTGATTGAACGTTTTGTCATTGAGTTCAATGAGGCCAAGATCTCACCGGAAGTTTCCTTGTCATGACTATATATTTGAGTAATTAAAGTGCATAATTTTAACAAATGACTTAATTGCACAGACTGAAATATGTATTCTGTGGAGATGTAATTTGTTTTCATCCTCCATCAAAAGTGACATGCCAGGAAGACGCCTTAAAAAGAGCAGAACAGAATTTCTCGAAGCCACCAAGCAGACCACTGAGAACTACTGAACTATTTTAACTCTCTTAGGGCTTGTCTACATGATGCATTAGTCTGCACCAGAGGGGTCTAAATTCTAGGGCACACTAGCATTTTGCAAGTTTAGAATGACCAGGGCTCCTGACAGCTCCAGTCAGCACTACTGACCAGGCCGTTGACATCTGGTTAGCGGCTCCAGGCAGTGGGGCTGGCAGGCTCCCTGCTACCCACTGCACTGTGTGGCTCCTGGGAAGCAGCCAGCACTGGCTTTTAAGCTTAGGGGTGGCCAGGGGGGGTCTACGTGCTGCCCCACCCCCCACTCATAGGCACAGGTCCCATTGGCCAGGGCAGGGCATGGAACAAACTAGTGTACCTAGCAGGTGGCTGTAGAGAGTCATTGCAGATGCCTCTCCCATTGCTGCCAGCCCTCTTCTCCTCCTCATGCTCCTCCTGTGGCTGAGCTCGAGCTGCAGCACGTGCCCTGCAGAAAACCATGGTCTGTCTGTCGCTCCATCACCGGCACCGAGTTCAAGGTATGTGTCCCCATCTCCGAGTGCTTGGAATGGGGCTGCACGTCCATTCCCACCATTGCATCCCTCCCCGCCCCAACCCTCTCTCACCTTCATCCCCCATCATTGCATCCCTCCCCTCCCCACCCCCTGCACTCCCATCCCCCCAATATTGTATCCCTCCCCCATCCATCCTGCCCTGCCCCCCACACCTACCCATCCCATCCCTGTACCCTTACAGTGCTCTCCCACCCATTCTCTCTACCTCCCAGAACGGTCACCCCCATGTCCTTCACCACCCACACCCCTGCACCTGTTTCACCTCCATACACTGCTGCACTCCCATTTTGTCCCTATACACCCCTGTGCCCCCCCATCCTCAGCACCTGTAGCCTTCTGCCTCCCCCTGCAGCTCCATTCACCCCACATACCCCTCACACCCCCTCCTCTCTCCTTCACTGCCCCCTCTCACCCCTGTTCTTATCCTTGGCCTCTTTCCTTTCCCAGCCTCTCTCCTCTGCCCCCTTCCCCCATCTTTTCCCCTACAGCCCACCCTCCTCTCTTCCAGGATGGGTGTCTCTGTGTAGGCAAGTGTGTGCATGCATGCATTGTGTGTGTGTAAGAGACTGTGTGTCATTGTGTAGGGAGGTGTGTGTATTGCCACACGTGCAGTTCAAATTTGCAGCCTAACTCTTTAACTTTTATTCCTTTTGCTGGCTTGCGCACAAAAAAAATTATGACATAAAATATGTGTATTCATTTCATAACAAGTTTTTAAAAGAGACGGGCACTCTAAAAGAAATGTATTATTTCTTAAAAAGTGAATGTTGTTGACTAGTAATTGCAGAAAAGCCAATATATCAAACATTTCTCCCCACCTTTGCCTAGCTACATTAGAAACCCTTTTTTATGTGTATGCCCAGCACCTACCCTGGAACCATGATCTTACTTGGGGTCTAGGCACTAAACAACAATTGCAATAATAAATAATGTGGAAGTATGTGTGTTAATTCATACTAGATGTGTACACATGAATACAGGTATGTATTTGCATGTGGGTGTGAGAGTCAGTTTTTACAGATTTATTTATATAGGTGTCTGGACAGATGCATTTCTGTGGTTGTGCTCTATGGATTTGTATTTGAGCTTCAGGAGTGGGTCTTTAATGGACCTATGTGGCTGTGATAATGTGTGGTCATAATTCCACACATAAAATTACAATAACTTTTGTGAACAAAAAACATGGAGGTGGTTAAGAAAAATGGGAAGTGGGGAGAGAAAGAATCATGAAAACTTTTGTGAAATTTCAATTTTTTAAAAATTACCCTTTTTGACTATTTTGCTGCCAGCTCTAGCGTCCTGTAACAAATAAAACCTGAACTTAGCATAATACATCTGTCAAAACAATAAATATGCCTATGAAAATAAGCATGTGAGTTAGGGTGGGGGAAAGCAAGGGACGAAGGGAGTGGGGATGGAGTGAGCAGGGGGCAGTACTTTGGGAAAAGGTGGGGCAGGCATGGGGTCTCAGGGAAGGGAAGGGGCAGGGGTGTTTTGCTTTCTGGAATTAGAAAATTGGCAACCATATGTGCACTAACCTTACTCATGTGCACTAGAAGGCCCCTAAGGTGCATTGATGTAATTCTCTTTCCAAACATTAGTATACTAACATGCATGACAGAACTTTTAGTGTACCCCAGTAGGGTCTGCATGGACCAGTTAGTGCACAACATGCTAGTACATATTAGAATTCACTACCCTGTGGTGCAAACTAATGCACCATGGGGACAATTCCTGAGTGTGCTGTTAACCAGGGTCATGCACTTTGACTATGAAAATTTAATGTGCAGTATCATGGTCCACATGGTCAGTTAGTGAGTGAGATGCTAGTGCATTGAAAATTAACACCCAAGTTTGCTGCATCCTAAGTTTCCATGTAGACAAAGCCTTTGAAACAATTCTCTTCTCTTCCTCTTCTCTATGTGTGGACTGTTTTTAGCACTAGAATATGCTGATCCAGATAGAATAGAGCCTTCTAATTTCTTGTTTTTCTTATTAGAACTTGTAAAAGGTTATGTATCCCTGTCTATCAGTCACAACCTATGATGATTTGTATATTGTTTTTTAAACTCTTTAACAGGAAACCAAAAGAGGAGGGGAAGGTTCTTAACAGAAACTCTCTACAATAAAGCACAGAAAGACAAAGGTGTTTTAGTTTTTTCTTTTTTTGAATCAACCTTTGTATCTGCACCCTGGCTAGAATTAACTTTCATACTTGCTGTCTACTTCAATTAGGCCATAGAAATGAGAAAGTTGGGTGTCACTGTTGCTAAAATAAATAAAAAAGTCTTAACAAGTAATGGCACCTGTTAATAGTTGAGTATGTCTGAGTATGGAACCCACCATAGTTGCTGATTTATCTTAGAAAGTTCAAAGAGTAGAGAGTATCTACTCTGAGTCAAATTCTGGACCTGATTCTCCTCCTATGCTTGTGAGAATGAAAGGGGAATCAGGGTCTCAGTTTTCAATTACTCCAGTATATACCAAGAATAATTCCTTTGTACTCCAGGTTTAACATACCACACACATTATACCACATGATCCTGTATTTTGTTTATGCTGCATAGTTTAAAGAAAGACTATGATTGAGAAAGTGCCAGTTTCAAAAAAATTAATTGTGATTTTATTGTTCTTTTCCAGCTATAAAGTCAGGTTCCTTTACTTTCCATGACTCAAACTGTATATCAATGTTAAACAAGATGATGCATCATGGTGGTCTAAGCATTGCAGGAGAATGGTTCAGTGCTCTGGAGATTTGCTAAAGGGGTGCTGAGGACATTATATAACCAACACTGACTTTTACAGGATTTCTTTGTGATTCCTAACTGTAAAGTCCCCTCAGAGCTTCATTAGCATAACTGAAACCAGGATGTAATTAGTGCTACTCAAGTAGTTTTAAAGGGGCTTATTATGTGCTGTTCCCCGTGAAGCACTAATTCACCCTTTCAGTTCAACAGGGCTAGGAGGTTAATTAAACAGCACCACAGACTGCACTACTGTGGTTTGTCTAGGAAATGTCCCTATTTAAACTAATAAAGAATGATTGGGCCATTTGATATGTTCTTAAATATTGATGACAACTTCTGTTCTATTTTATTACTAAAATGTAAATAGTGAGTAAATTAAGAGACATGATGACTCAGTGCCAAATACATTTATGAGAATCAGCTAGAATGTCCTGCTATTTTGGTGCTTTCTATTTTTGCTTAGTAGTTGCACAAAATAATGTGAAGCAATAAATTATGCTTTCATAATTAAGTAGTCTTAGGTCAATTGCTCTCCTAAATTTTAACTGCTCGTATGGCAAAGCAGCTTCCTGTTACCCAGGATTCCTGTTCTTCTCTCCTAGCATACGGGGGCATGCATATACTGCATCAAGAGGTGAGCCTCCCAGTCCAGGTCCAAAAACTTGCATGAGCACTTTAAAGATAGCTTTGTAGACATGGCTTCAAAGCCTGAACTTCAGCTCAAGTCACAACGTCAAAGCCATGTCTACACAAATATTTTTAGAGCACTAGCACAATTGCTGTTAACATGAGTCTGGAAATCTCACTCCCAATGCAGTGTATATATGCCCTAAGTGACTTTTCCTGAAATAAGTGAGAATTACCTATATTGTGTCAAATTCATCCATTTTGCAGATGGATCAGCACAAGGCCCGGGCATTACTTAAGTTCACAAAATAGCGCTTCCGTGGCACTTAAGTGCTGGTCTTCTGCACAGGGTGAATTTCTCCCACCTTGCAAATGTGCAGTCAGGGAGGAGAATATGGGCCCAAATATGGATGAAGGTACAAAGTGTCTTCAAGCACATGAAACAAGACGATATTTTTTAAGTTTCTTTTTCATAAGGGGGTTGGACTAGATTAGGAGATTGGACTAGATGACCTCCTGAGGTCTCTTCCCACCCTGATGTTCTATAAAGGGAAGACCATAGGGTTGCCAGGCTCCCAAAAGCGGCCAACATGTCTGGCCCATTGGAGCAGGAGTGATCAGGGAAACTCCACATGCTGCCCTTGCCCTCAGAGCTAGCTCCGCAGTTCCTATTGGCTGGGAACCACAGCCAATAGGACCTGCGAGGTCAGCACCTGCGGGCAGCACGCAGAGCCCTCTGGCCCCTGCACCTAGGGCCTGGATATGCTGTCTGCTTCCAGGAGCTGCACCACCGACTGGAAGCCATCTGAGGTAAGTACCACCCAGCCGGAGCCCACACTCCAACCTCCCTGCCCCAGGTCGGAACCCCCTCCTTCACCTTAACTCCCTCCCTGACCCCACACCCCACATCCCCTCCCAGACTCCAACCCCCTATCCCATACCTGATCCCTCTCCCAAACCCACATCCCCTCCCACATTCCTATCCCGTATCCCATCCAAGTGCCCCCTCCCACACCCAAGCTCCCTCCCACAGCTCTCACCCCCTCTTGCATTCCAAACTCCTCATCTCTGGCCCTGCCCCGGAGCCCACACCCTAGCCAGAGCCTGCACCCTCACCCCAAGTCCCTGCCCCAGCCCAGAACTCCCTCCCACACCCTGAACTCCTCATTTATGGCCCCACCCTGGAGCTCACACCCACAGTTGGACCCCTCACCCTCTCCTGCACCCAAGCCCATGCCCCAGCCCAGTGAAAGTGAGGGAGGGAGGGGGAGAAGGAGCGATAGAGAGTGAGCGGATGGAGTGAGCAGAGGCACAATCTTGGAGAAGGGGTGGGATAGGAGCCAAGGCCTTGGGAAGGGGTAGGGCAGGGACGGGGCAAGGGTGTTTGGTTTTAAGCGATTAGAAAGTTGGCACCCCTATAAGGCCTGTTTTCAGGAAAGCATTCCTATTCAGGGAGGGAGCTTAACTCAGTAAAGATCTACAGTAAAGATCAGCTGTAACTGGATTTAAGTATATATTTAACTTCTCTCCTGAAAATGGGCCTAAATATTTGGGACTTCATTCCTCAGTTAGTTACACATCTTCTAATACAGGGATCAGCAACGTTTAGCACTCAGACTGCCAGGGTAAGCATCTTGCAGGGCCAGGCCAATTTGTTTACCTGCCGCGTCCGCAGGTTTGGCCTTGCGCGGCTCCCACTGGACACAGTTCGCCGCTCCAGGCCAATGGGGGCTGTGGGAAGCCATGGCCAGCACATCCTTCATCCCACGCCACAGAAAAAAACCCAGTTACTATAGATATAGATACAAACATTAGACTAGTTTTCAGGCAAGTTTAGCTTCTGTTGCTAGCACTTGCATGGAAAATAATCCAAGCTTTCCATAACAAATCAACACTGAACCATATCAGTCTCTAGGTATTTAAAAAAAAAAAGAGTAGGTTTTGTTTTGGCCACGGGCTTTTGATAAGCTACCTGACAAACAGAGTCTCCACTTTAGGCCACTACCCACCAGCTAACATTTTTCCATGGCAAGATAACTCAAACACCAACGGTACACACCAGGGAGCTGCCTCAAAGAATTTCAGTTTTAAGTGGGTTTTTTTTCCCCTTGCCAAGCTTCTTTTAGCACAGATGGGGACTATTAGACTGAGTGTATTGATTTCCTCCATCGCCTCCAAAAAACAAACAACAAAAGAAACTGTACAGTACATTTTTTGTTCTAATATTGAGCTTAGATTTTTAGTTCTCTAAGGCTTTTATTCTCATTCTTCCGATTCTGAAATGTTTTGTTTACTGGCTTTCTGTTTGTATTGTTTTGTCCCTTTTTAATACTTGGGGGCTTTGTAGATTAAATTTCACATGTGATTAACCCTTTCTCGAGGCACAGTAATTGTATCAGTCCTTTCAGCAGTCTGCTTTTTCAGTTTCTTTGTTTTAGCTCTCTAGGTCTTATGTTAATGTACTTGTTTTACATACACACACAGATTCATTCCTTTCACTAGCCTTCTACCAATACTTGCAAAGTTTTTTTTGTATTGTGGTATTAAAATAACCTACCTGCAAGTGTTGGGAGATACCATCCCTCAGTGCCCCTTCTTAGTTTCAGGTGACCCTATCAACATCCTTCCTCAGCTTCCCTCCAAGTCCCCCCAAAAAATAATTCATACACACCTAGTGTCTTTAAAACAATATGTCCCTCTCTTGTGATGGGTTTCAAATATATTCATATTAATCACTTCTAGTTTCAGGGGTTACATGATGCACCTTTTCAGGACCCATGTTCCCAGTCCTAACCTTCTAGGTCTATAGATTTTCCCATCCCTTCAGGTTGAGAGGTTTCACAGCCCTATTTCCTGGGATCTGTGTGTTCTCCTTTCAGTCTTGTCGATCACCACTCAAGTCTCGGATTTTACAGTCCTCCATCCTAGGGTTGTGGTTTAAGACTCGGCCACCAGGGTTATAACTCACCACTCAGGTCTAGAGGTTGCAAAGCCCTCCTCCAGGTGGTGTGCTGCTTGATTTCTTTCCACCACCAGCTAGCTTCAGCAGTTCCCCCCAGCTGGCTTTTGGAGCCTCCTTTGGCATCATCTGAACACTCCACGTGGCTTTAATAGTCACAAAAACCTGTCTACATTGGCTGGGAGAGGCAGGAGCCTGGCTGTAACCACTCTCCAAGGCTCCTTGGCAAATGCCTTTAAAGGAACAGTGGCCTAGGATAGCCCCAAGCCTTGACTATTCCCTGAGACCATCTTTCTCTTTCCCTGTTATTCTGGACACTTGAAATGCGATAACTGACCTCTCAGACTACCTCAGCGGGCCAATACCCCATTACAGTAAGAAAAATATATTTTAAATGCTTCAACATTTGGTTTCAAGTTTCAACTATTGCTTGCTTTCTAGTTTTTTGTTTGTTTTTGTTTTGTTTTTTGGTCATTTAGCAGAGTAACTTGGGGTATTGGCCTGTTGCTTTTTTAAATACACAAAATAATCTGACACAATAGCTGCCCTTTGTGTATTTTTTGTAAGATCTACTTGCAGGACAGTAAAATCAAGATTTTTAAAACATTATTGCCTAGATCTAGGCTTCTAATTCTCTATTTAGGTACAGTGATCTGATTTAAAAAAAAATCTGAGTACCCAGAAGCTCCCATCAATTTCAGGATTATATATGTTTTTATGCCACTTCTACTGATCTTGTCTAGAGTAGAGGGGTGGAGAGAAAGTTGAGATTTTTTTGATTAAGTTAGTTTCATCTAGCTATTTTAGTAAGTAAAGTTAGAGCCACCCTAACACACCATCCACCTTCTTTAAATTGAGATAAAGATGTTAGACTGTGTCTATCTTAGTACTGAGTGGTTTTTCAAATTAAGCTCACTCAGTGGAGTTAATTTCAGTTAAGAAAGGATGTATTTTCCTAATGTAGATGAGACCACTGAGATGAGATGCTATCCCAGAATCCTCCAAATTTTAGATTTTAAACGAAAAATACCCTGATACTATCCCACTCTTCTTTGAGTTCCCAGACTGTTTTTCAGATTCTAGTTCTGCCCTCCTCATTCTCGCTGGACTTTTCTAAATTTACATCCATGAAAATAAGAGCAGAAGCAGGCCCTTGGGTTATATATAATGGTTTTAATTCAGTTTATGTGGTCTTTTGAAATTGTCATGATGGTTCACCAGCCCAGGCACAAAAAGCCATTTACCCCACCTTCCCAGGAGAAGAGTAACAAATTAATGAGTGATAGTCTTCTCCCCATGGAAATGAGGCCAGAGGTTAGCCCACTGACTGCAGTATGCACTGAAGAAGTGAGTTAATACCTCTGTGCCAAAGCAACTTGCACAAACACATTCTCCATAAAATTAAGCTGATTTTTCGAAGAATGGTTATAATAAAAGCATACCTTGTAAGAAGTAAATGAATTATTTTTCATTTCAGGTTTCTATAAATGATTTCTAGGCATTGTTCTATTTGAAAATGTTACTTGATTCTTTATTGGTATGGTTTTGTTACACCTCGCTATCCCATCAATACAACTTCAGTTTTCAGTAGTGCCTACTATGGCTCAGACATCAGCTTTAAAACCACAAGAATCATTTGTAGGGAGAAGGCTGATTGACTGCACATTTGACCTTCTCATTGTGAAGCAGGTCTTAAATAATGAGCCTTCTGTAGTGATTAGTGCAGGGCTCTAAACTATCTTTATTTTAGAAAACATTACACATCCATTTAGAGGAATATTGAGTTACACAGTTTAGATTTCTCAGAACCATTTTGTTTGTGTTTTTGTTTACATTTTAAACATGGTTTATACAAGGTTTGCTACCCTCAGTCATATACAAATGAAATAGAGGGCCAAATCGTAAGTCAGTTTTGACTCAGTTCTTAGCAAAGATGAGAGTGTCGCCTGAGCAAACATCTCAGGATTCCCCTGCAGTATACAATATATTTGGTCTAGTCCTCCAGAGTAGTTATGCCAGAGGAGGTACAGAATATATGCATTTTATCCTGGTAGTTAGAGCACTTGCCTGGGAAGTGGGATAATAAGGTTCAATTTCCCACTCAGTCAGATAAGAAAAGATTTGAACTGGGATTTCCCCCCTTACAGCTAAGAGCTCTAACCACTGAGCTATGGGATATTCTCAATCTGTCCTGTCGATGCTATTCCAGTTTGGCTAAATAGTGGAAGTGTAGCTGGAGCAGAGGGGGACTAGAGCCTGTAGCTTCTACTGCCTTGGTGGGTGCTATAACTACTGGGCTATAGAGTCAGTCTCAAATCCCCTACGATCTGACAGCAGAGTCTCTCTGTGGAGCCAATAGATCTGCAAGAAATTTGGCTCAAAGAGGATCAGATCCAATAATAGACTTCTGCTATTATTTCTTCTTGATAAGACTGTTCTTCTACTTGATTCCATGGAATCTTCTTGGGAAGCCAGTTTAACAACCGAGATGTGGGGGCGGATATCAAATTAATAAATTTTGCTTTGGCTTAGTTTACTTATTTTGTGTACATAATTGTAGAGGGCTCCAGTGTCTTTGCATCTAAGCCAAAAAACAAAATAAAAAGGGAATCTGGGATTGCTCAATGTTGTTTCATCATGTCTATCTTCCACTCTAGGAAAAACACTAGCTAGCTAAGCACTAAGGAAAAACAAAATAACCTCACTTAAATGTGATATTGCAATTTACTCACTACCATACTATACCATTTCTTTCTGTTCTGCTGTTTCAATACCATCTATTACAAGACACAAGCCCGGTGCCATGCAACCTTAAATTTCAAACTGCACCTCCACCATCTGTTGAAAGTTCTACTACCTTTAGTCTTGAGGCTTTTAGTTGGATTGTCTGAAATAAAACAGTTCCAAAAGACCTTCAGGCAAATAAAGACTTTAGACTTAGAAAAATATAGCAATACAGTATGATTTATCACATTTATGCTCTCAGAAATCTGGCAAGAAAGAGCACAAAGTAAGATCAGAAATGGAACCACAACACAAGGAATTAGATTTCCATAGGAGTGGGTAAAACATGATAGTATGTACAATGCAATTGGGGAATAATAATTAACATGATGCTAAAAATCAGGAAACATTACTGTAAAAAGATACATATCCTTTATCCAATAAAAAGACACAAAAAGAAAAAAGGAATTGTTTTGCATACAAAAAAGATTGTCAGTATGTTTTTTGTGATTCAACATCTTTGTCTTATAGCATAAGATTTCTTAACTTGCCAATGTTTTGCACTTTATAAGTGTAAAGAAAACAAAAAAAACTAGCAGGACCTTCAGTAAGTATAGAATTCTATTATTTTCAGTGTTAACCAGTGATCTTCCTGGTAACCATAAACTACCTGTTCTAAAGCATCTGAGAAGCCTTACATAGACAGGTTCAGCTGGAATACTGAATCGTCTTAAAGAGGGTTCTCTCAGCACACCTGCTGGCATGCAGAACTTTCTATATTAAAATAAACTTTCATCTAAGGAACCAGATTTTTCTGCCTGACTGAGGAACTCTTAACTCATGTCTAGAGCAGGAGTTACAAAGGTAGTTTTAAGCTACTTTTATGTCTCTGTGATCCTGAAGCCACCAAGAGCTATTCTAATCCCTGGCATAAATTAGAGATCATCTAGTTGCAAAAAATGCCCCAGACATGCCCTCTTTTCCTGATAATGTCCTCTGTGCTGGCAGGGAGTAGGAAGGTAACTCGAACCACTGTGGTTTCTATATACACCTGAGCACACCTCAGACTGGGAATTTCCAGTGCTAGGAAAAAAAAGTCATGGAAATGGACCACAGTGTATACATCGCCTTTGATGACAATTATTATGTTTTGTCATACTATTTTTCAACAACAACAGACACTAATATCTAGCAATCATGGTGGATTCCTAAATGTTTTGTTATTTCTGCCCTTTCAAACAATCAGCTGCACAAACTAGTAGGTGCATAGGATTGGAGAAACGAACATAAAGGAATGGAGAAGTATGCTGTCAAAATAAACCTTAAAATATGTACCCAACACTCAGTTCTTTCTATCATTAAAAACAATAGAAACAACCACCTCAAAATGAGGAGCTAACAAGATATATAAGCATAAGTCATGATATTTTCACTGTCAGTGTTACCCCACATCAGAAAAAATATTCTATACTATTGTGTTCTTCACTACATTGCACTTTGTATAGTTATTTACGCCTGGGCAAAGGGCATGTAAATTGGTATAAAGCATTATGAAGTGTTTCCTGCATTGGACTTTCAGATTTTCCCTGGAATTCTTCACCATGCAGGGCTAAAGTTGGTTTCCAAAACCCATGAATCATAGATGAAAGGCTGGATCAGGAGCAGTACAAGTCCTGGGCTTTAGCATTGGCCCTTTTTTTGGCCCTCTCTGGCTCTTTGCCAACGTGACTTCTTCAGGATGGATGTGGTAAGGGGCATCCTAAATGCTGGTTTCCCACAGTCCCTCCTTTTCAACACAGGTTTCCAAACTGTAGAGGGAAAAAGCAGGTCAGTTAACGCTGACAGCACTTATTTATCTATAAAAGAGACTGATGTGATACAGTATCTGCAGCTGTCTCTCTAGCTTTAACCATAGCAAACCTCTCCAACCCGCAGAAGGTTTATGTGGGATTGAGGGAAGGAGAGAATGGAATTTTTCACAGGTGATACTCTGTTTGCAGGTCTTCTGTGCCAGAATTTCACTAAATCCAAGTGTCCTCTGCATGTGGAGGGAGACATGCAGATCTGGCACATAGATTTTCTTTAAGCTCCTCATGGCATAAGCCTGCCATTTTTAGTTTACTTGTGAAGTGTCATGCACACCCATAGTGCTGAACAAATAGTAACATTTTGGGAAGGGAATCTGAAATGCTGAGCTTCAAAAGAATGAAAAGAGAGAAACAGGGCAGAACTGTCCTTGGACTATTTTATTTGTGATTTAGTTATTTTTATTTGACCTATTTAAAAGGGTTAATGGCACATTCACTTATAGCAGCATGTGACCTGGCAATTTTACAGAGCTGGCAGGGATAAATAATCTCTGAAAAAGGTAATTCTACATGCAAAAGCAAGATGTCCATGTAACCTCCTCATTATTTGGCATCTGTGACTTTTGGCAAAGGCCTTGCTAACTTGCCAGCAAGCATCATGCCCTCTGTTTTGTAGTTTGTGAGTTCGAAGAGACAAGAGAACATATCTGGACCAGAAATAATTTCAGAGAGTTCCATTATATACATTGTTCACTGTGCTCTGGTGGTCTGTCCAAAGATTCTGCAGACCCGCTAATATAGCTCTGAGCTGGATTAATTCTAAACTTTGAAAATAATGCTCCTCTGTTCCTGTAAGGTTCATTTTTGATCCAATAGAGTTGGACAAAGAGCTTCACAGGAGCAGAGATACTCATTATAGAGAAGTCTTGCTCCCCTGTTGGTTCTCTGAAATATGGGACACATGGAAAATAAAGCTTGTGCAAACAGACCACGTTTTTGCTAAATCATTCAGCTGGATACATGAGCCTGATCTCCCATTTTCTTTACTGTAGTTCCTTTATATTGAAAAAAGACCTCAAATTACACTGTATGCTGTAGTGTATGCCCTACACTGTATGCTGTAGCTCATTTTGAATTAAGTTTTCCTTGTTTTCAAAGTTCCCCTCACCTGTCTGCATTCCCCCAGGGAGGGAGGGATGTATTTTTGAAATATATGAGTAACTCTGATGCAATTCTAATACCATTTTCATTGTTATTTTAAAAATAGTTTTTCAAGGAAACAGTAAAATTATGCATATTTGAAAGAGCTATCATATATCTAAAGTACAATAATTTTGTACCTGAATTGTTTTCTATGTTTTATTTATCTGGAAATGTTCTTGAAAACTATTTGTGAAACAGTCATCCTAAATGTTTATTTAATATTTTACAGAAGTACTGGATATGGGATCATTTGCCTTTTTTATAAAAAATAGCTAAAGAATCTAGTAGAAATTATATTAAAAGAGCCTCTGAAGTAGAAATACAGACATTTAAAATTACTATCTCCTTGGAAATTAGAGTTTAGCAGCATTTTGGGGTTTCCTTCTGGAACTGATATGTCTAGAAATATTAACTGATTATTTTAGTTTCAGTAGAGGGCAGACCTAATTTGCATGCCTTTATGGCTGTTCCTAGGAGTTTATCCACAAAGCAATGTTGACATCAAGCCTGTCTGACATTCTCTTTTCCCAGGCTAGCTGGTGTGTGACTCAGGCATTTATAAAATGCATAAGGAATAAAGGGATTGATCCTGCACCCATTGACTTAAATGGGGCAGGACCAGTGACAAAGACTAATTGAAAGTCAATGGAATTTAGGCTCCAGATTCTCAAATGCACTTATAGCCAGATACACAAAGGGAGATATGCAGTGTGACACTGAGTGTATTAACATCCAACTTTTAGATGCATAGAAAATCACAGGAACAACACTGTAATCCACAAAGCTTGAGTTAGGCACCAAGGTTACCTATACAGTGAATGGAGAGACAGAATCATAGAATAACAGAAATGTAGGACTGGTAGCTCAAGAAATCATCAAACCCAGCCCCTGTGCTGCCGCACACCAAGTAAACCTAGACCATGAGTGACAGGTGTTTGTCCAAACTGTTCTTAAAAATCTTCAGTGATGGGGATTCCACAACCTTCTTTGGAAGCCTGTTCCAGAGTTTAACTACACCTATAACTAGAAAGGTTTTTTTAATATCTAACCTAAATCTCCCTGGCTGCAGATTAAGCCCATTACTTCATCTCCAATCTCCAGTAGACACGAAAAACTGACCACAATCCTCTTCATAACAGCACTAAACATATTTGAGAACTGTTACAAGATCCCACCTCAGTCTTCTTTTTCTTAAGACTAAACATGCCCAATTCTTTAAACTTTTCCTCACAGGGCAGGTTTTTAAAAATATTTTATCATTTTGTTGCTCTCCTCTAGAATCTCTCCAATTTATGCACACCTTTCCTAAGGTGTGGCACCCAGAACTCCACAGTACTCCAGCTGGGCTCTCACCAGTGTCAAGTAGATCAGGACAGT
This sequence comes from Gopherus evgoodei, assembly GCF_007399415.2. Taxonomy (NCBI): domain Eukaryota; kingdom Metazoa; phylum Chordata; order Testudines; family Testudinidae; genus Gopherus; species Gopherus evgoodei. The sequence continues at coordinate 129,415,412 of NC_044322.1, forward strand.
CATCTCCTGAGTCTTACATATGACACTTCTGTTAATACACCCTGAAAGCTATTAGATTTTTTTTGCAGCTGCATATATTGTTGACTCATATTCAATTTGTGATTCGCTGTAACTCGCAGACTTTTTTCAGAAGTACTACCACCTATCTTGTTATTCCCCATTTTGTAGTTGTGCATTTGATTTTTCCCTACTAAGTAAAGTACTTTGCACTTGTCTTTTTTGAATTTCATCCTGTTGAATTCTCCAATTTGAATTCTAATCCTGTCCTCCAAAGTACTAGCAACCCCTCCCTGTTTGGGTGTCATCTGCAGATTTTATAAGCACACTTTCCACTCAGTAATCCGAGACATTAATGAAAACATTGAATACTATCCAAACCAGGACAGACTCCTGTTGGACTAGATACACCATCCTTATTTGATGGAAAATCATTAATAACTATTCTTTGAGTACAGTCTTTCGACAAATAGTGCACCCACCTTATAGCAATTTCATCTAGACCACATTTTGCAGGTTTGCTTATAAGAATGTTATGCAGGACTGTGTCAAAAGCCTTACTATAATCAAGATATATCATGTCTAGTGCTTCCTCCTATCCAAAAGGACAATAACCCTATAAAAGAAGGAAATTAGGTTGGTTTGTCATTACTTGTTTAAACATGCTGATTATTCCTTGTAATCCTATTATCCTATAGGTGGTTACAATTAGACTGTTTAATAATTTGTTCCAGTATCTTTCCAGGTATCAAAGTTAGACTTTGGGGTCTATAATTCACTGGGTCCTCTTTGCTCCCCTTTTTAAAGATAGATATTATATTTGCCCTTCTCCAGTCTTCTGGGATCTCACACATCCTTCAAGCACTCTCAAAGATAATTGCTAATTGTTCCACCATTGCTTCAGCTAATCTCTGAAGTGCCCTAGAATAATTTTCATCAGGCCCTGCTAACTTGAATGCATCTAGTTTATCTAAGTATTATTTTACCTATCCTTTCCCTATTTTGGCTTGTGTTCCTTCCCCCAGTTATTAATATTAATTGTGCTGAGTATATGGTCACCATTAACCAAAGTAGGCCTGAAACACTTCAGTCTTCCTGATATATTAGCTCTTCTTCCCCACTAAGCACGGGATCAATATTTTCTTTCATCTATCTCTTACTGCTAATATATTTAAAGAATCTCATCTTTCACGTCCCTTGCTACTTGTAATTCATTAGCCTTTCTGATTTTTATCCATGCATGCTTGTGCTATTCTTTTTGCATGCCTTCTTAGCAATTAGTCAATGTTTCCATTTTTTTAGGATTCCTTTTTGATTTTCAGGTCATTACATAGCTTCTGATGGACTGATATTGGTCTTTTACTATTCTTCCTATCTTTCATTCAAACTAGGATATTTTGCAATTGTGACTTTAGTATTGTCTCTTTGAGAAACTCCCAGCTCTCCTGAACTCCTTTCTCCCTTAGGTTTCCTTCCCATGGGCCCGTACTACCAGGTGCTCTTTTTTTTAAAGTTTGTCATCCTTATTCTGTTGCTCTCACCCCTTCCTTTGCTTAGAATTATGAAATCTATCCTTTTACCTTCCACTTTTAGATTCACTCCTAGTTCCTTCCTGTTTGGCAGAATCAAGTCTGATTGGCCATCCCTCTGGTTACTTCCTCCACTGTCAGAAACTAAAAGTTGTCTCTAGTACATTCCAAGAATTTATTGCAAAGTTTGCATTTGGCCATATTACCTTTTAAACCCTGAAACAGGAGGGCCAACCATAGATACCACCAATAAATGGGGTTGGGTGTAGAGGGCAGTGCAGTGTCTACACAAAAGACAACCATGAGCACAGGGAAACACAGAGAAAGTATGAGAGAGGTATTGAAACAAGCAGAAAACAGAGATACATGGTTTCAGCTGCTAGGGCTTGGGCCACCTAATTCCAGGAGAGGGTTTGTAGCTGAGGATTCCAAAGAAGGGATGCACTTATCTCCTTTCAGTAAGCTAGGCATACCAGGTCAACCACTTAGGAACCTAAGCCCTCCTCCTCGCTCCACCATTCTCCTCAGCATTTCACTCCTGTCTACTTTGGATAAGTCCCCGCTCTCTCCATGTATGGTATGGGATCCTGGCTGCCTAGCTCAGTGTTGAGGACTCCACTATGTGTCAGGTCTCAGAGGAGAAGTGTGCTGCAAAGCTGAATAGAACCACACCAAAAAACCTTTAAGGATCTGGGCCAAAGTCACTTTTGAAAATGGAATTTTGCCATGTAAATCAATGAGACCTAGAAATGTTGAGCAGAGCAATGCCTAAACACATTTAAAATTTGGGCCTGAGTGGAGCTAAGCCAATTTACATCAGCTTAGACTCTAGAGAAGGTCATGATCCCATAAGCAACAGGACTCCACACATGTATGTGGATTAATTGATAGGATTGGGTCCTAAGGTCTTTTACGACTTTAAAGTCACCTCACTCTTTTTACTTGTGCAGCTGTTCCCATACATTATTCCTTTTGAAAGACTGATGCATAGATATCTCACATTTGGATGCTAAGGCCCTTATCACAATCTCCTCGTAAAATTAAAATCAGTCAGCTACAAAAGTAAAAGTCTACCAAAGAAGAGAAAACACAATCTGTAATTTGTTATACAGATTTAGGTTAGACATTTGACAGGGCTCTTCCCAAGAGGTGTAAAAGAGATACTGCCAAGCTTCTGAATTGACTATGAACATCCTTCTAGAGGATCTCTCTTTGTCAAGCTAAGACTGTGATAGATAGCTATGATTTCGGAGTGTATTAGATGAAGCGATACAGCCTTAGGGGAACCGTGCTGTATTCGTCATATACAAGCCTTTGAAGAAAGTAAGTACAAAAATAAATTATTTTAACTCCTTCCGATTCATCTCATAAGACAGCAAAGAACAATTAGTATAAAAAGATTTGTAATATTTTCATACTATAATCTTTATAAGAAATTTTAAAAGGTTAAAGACTACTTACTATGTATGAGCTTCTCTGTACTAGTGAATTAACTACTTATGCAATTAAGCAATCTGCTCAGAGTTCTCACTCTGATTTTTGAAGTGCTAATAGGACTAAATTACTGAAATCCAGGAAAGAAATTAAGAGATGTGAAATGTTAATTAGATGCAGAAACTTCAGCAAAAGGGAAAGCAATGTAGAATGAGGATTAAACAAGAGAAAATAAATATTTCAGTTGGGGAAGAAAAAAAGAAATTAAATGGAAACAAATTAAAATATAGATAAATAGATTCCCTCCCACCAAGAACCGTAGCGTATAATATTTTACTGATTTTTATTTTAATGTGTTTTACTAGAGTTAGCAATTAACTGTCCCATTTACTGAAACTGTTAGAAGTTCTTGAAATGTTATTCAAAATCACTAAGCCCACCAAATTATCATTTCTCATATGCATATACATGTGAGGAGGATAAGGCAATGCTATAACTTAGTGCATTTGTTTGGCCATATTATTACTCTGAACTGTGAGACCAAAGACACGTGGCAAAGGCAAAGTTCATGTCCTGAAATGATAGTTGGCTGGCTGCTGGGTATTCACAGGAAACCTACCTTCAGCATTTAATTTGTGCCAGGGCTGAGCCCTGACACCTCTAGCCTTGGCAGTCCATAGCCCCAGCACCTCTTGGCTTGCTGCATCAGTTATGAAAGTAAAAAAATTCCTTGAGCTCTGGCACCTCTTTCATTACAAATTAACCACAGCCTAGCTCCAAAACTACACATCCTGAGGAAAACAAACAAACAAACAAAAAAGTATGTATTTGTTGTATTCCTCTCATCTGACCTTCCTATGTGTCACTGTAAGCTTTTGGGGGCCAGGATCATATTTCAAATGTGTTTGAATAGCAAATAGAACAATGGGGTCTTCATTGTGACTGAAGCCTGTGAACACAACTGTAATATAAGTATAATTATTCACAAAAAAACCTTACATTAAAGGAACATTGTTTAGGTTGCAAAGCTGAGTCCTCAAAAGTTAGGAAAGCCTAGCATTAAGGTAGCGTATGCAACCTTAATTCAACTCTATTGTGGGTATCTATGGTGATACATAATCACAAACTATTTTTTCAATGGGACTCCTACCTCATTCCGGGCACAGGCTGGATAGTTCTCACTTAGTGAGCAGCTAGTCAATATTTTATTTTCGTTATAGAGCACACTATTCAACCCTTACTCTGACGATGGTTTTATTAATTTCCAAATGGACAATGGACTTTTATTGGTTTTTATCAATGTTGCTTCACAATAAATAACACATTCATTTTCACAACACCTCCCCCGTGATGTGAACAGAATATTATCATCCCCATTTTACAAAAGGGGAAACTGAGGCACAGAAAGATTAATGTCAAAATTATCTATTAATTTTGGGTGTCCAATCTGAGACATATAGGATCTGATTTTTCAAAGTACTTAGCATCATATAGCACTTTGAGTTCAAAGCACAGATTTCATTGACTTTAATTGCAGCTGTGAGAGCTCAGCACTTCTGCAAATCAGGCCCCAGGGTTTCAAGACTGGCACTCAGAAAATAAGGAAAACTCAAACAGTGACTACCTGTGAAAAGTTGGGTTTAAGTCACTTGCCCAGCATAATAGGAACTCTGTGGCTGAGGCTTGGATAGAATCCAGTTCTTCAGAGCAGCAATCAACTTTCTTATTCAGGAAACCATCCTTTCCCTTCTTGCAGTCTACTGCTTCATTCACTGCACACTTACCACTATGGTGCATTCTGGTACATATTTTCCTCCACCATATCTGAAGGCTCCAATGTGACAGTTCTTTTATCTCCACCTGTAAGGTCTCCCCTGAGACCACTCTAAACTGCCAGTCCTTTTCACAGACCTCATCAAGACCTGAAAGCTGGTTTTGGGGACCAAACCCATAGTGGCTCCAGAAGGGGAGGATTTCCTTGCAGAGCCTCTGCTACACAACCCCCATCTACATGTATAGGTGGCAGAGTCCCCCTTGGTGCACCAGAGGTTGGTTCTAGCTGGTATGACCAAAGTAAGAGACCCCCTGGATCACAATCAGAGGGACTCGGTGGACCCTGTAGCATTTATCCAGAGCATGGGGCTGTTCATGCTGCACGTCTCAATCAGGTGCTTGAAGAGGTGAAGGCAGCCTTTGCCTCCTTCTTCTTTTGCTTTCCTTGATCTGGTTCTGAGGGAGGGTGCTCCCCATTTACCTCTCATCCCCGGATCTCTGAACCTTGTCCCACAAGCCTCCCCAGCTGCCTCCAACACTCAATCTGTTGCCTGAGCACCATCCAGTCAGTCCACCTCCAAACCATGCCCAGGAAACATCTGTACACACTCATGGTTCATACCAGCCACTTCCATGTCCATGTGTCCCACCCTGACACCAAATGGCACCTGAGGAGAGTGAGGAACACTAGTGGGCTTGTCTGTACTTCACTCTGATCTCACAGCCTGCCAGGGATATTGGATGGTGACGCCTTCAAAAAGCCATGATAATGGGCATGTACCTGGCACAGTCCATGAACTCCCCCAGACACCTGCCCCTTTTGTAGTGAGAGGGAAACCCTGGCACACATCTATGTAGAATGTATTAGGTTGCAACCCCTCTTCCAGCTCCTCCAGAGCTTCTAACTGAGGTTCTTGCTGCACCTCCTGATCCTGGCACACACCACAGTCACAGGATCACCTCGTCAATCTCCTCCTGATGCTGGCCAAGATGGCAACCCTCCTTACCAGGAGGAGGAAGCTGGATGAATGAGTGCTCTGTGACTGTAGAGTCTATTTCTGTTCCTTTACAGTCACGCCTCTGGGCAGCATTCCTCTGCCATTGACTCCTTAGATGCCATTGAGGAGCAGTGGGTGCTGTCTGAGGTTTTCCACTTGGTATTCCCCTGTAGAACCCTTATTATTAACCTTTGACTGTGCTCCCATCCCTGGTTTTTTTTTCATTTGCTTTTCCTCATAATTATCTATGGCCCGGCTCCAATGGCCCCTCTGCCCCTCAGCTAAGGTTAGGCCTGCTGTTTTCCCCCAGACCTACAAGAGGTACAGCGTCACCGAGAGCGGGTTCAAGCCCTGGTGAAAAATATTTTTCAGGCCCCTCAGCAAGGGCAAACCGGCTAAAAAGGGCCGATGAAGCCGGGCCCCAGGCCTCCTTCCGGACTGCTGGGCCCCGGTAATTTGTACCAGCTTCTCCCTACCTCTCGTCGGCCCTGAAAAGGTACACACCCTCCAACTCTTACAACTAATGAGGTTTGATAAAGTTCAAATTTATCAAAACACTAGTAAATATACTTTGGAAAATTGGCTTAAATTGATGCATTAGAAGATCTCACAGCTTTGTTTGATTTCTTTTGCTTGGTTCACCTGCTGTACATCATGTGTCTGGAAGGGCTGCCAGTGGAAGGCAGGGCAGAATATTTCCCCTTTAACCTCTTTTGTTGATTCATGTCCCTTTTCCATATGGTTTCTATGGGTTTGGGCCCCTCCATGCTGCACGGGATTAGAGACAGACACAGTTGCTCAAGTTTGGGGTAAATGATCATCTTAATATTGGAGCTTCCATATTTTGTGTGTGTTTGCTTTCCAAACCATCATATAAAACCATTCGGGAGATAATCAAAATATGAAGGCCAATCGCGTGCTTCCACTTGTGTTTCTTTTCTTTTGCTTTGACGATGATACACAAAAGGCAACAAAAGAAAGACTTTTTCATTGCTCAGCCTGCACATGGTGAGTTTGTGTCCGATGACTGACACTTCTAGAGTGCCTGATAGAAACAGAATGGGTAGTTAGAGGTAGATTGTATGATTTCAATAAACTTGTGGAGGGGACCATTTTATGCAGCTGTATTAAAATTTTGGGGTATGGCCAGACTATTCCCATAAAAGCAACACTAAAGTTAAGTCAATTTCAACTCAGACTCCTGTCAACTGTCATGATAATGGGGAGGGAGAGAATCTTGTTATATTAATATAAAGTAAATGGTTTTGTACTTGTGTTTTCAAATCATGGGAAACTTTTTTCTTTTTTTTATGTCCAACATGGTTTAATGGAGTATCCTATGATGTGCTAAAACAATTAAGGCCATTCTAAGACAACTGCAATAGCCACCTCATATTATTACCAGGTAGAATTCATAAGTATGGCTGACCAGAAAATAAAAATTAAATTTTATTTTGCAAAAATGTTGAGATTTTGAAATTTATTTTCATTATACTTTGGAATGAAAATGAAACCTTTTTGTGAAAGACACCATGGAGTATCTGTAATGAGTTTAGTTACTGTTATTTTATATATGGGGTTGTAAGGAAGTAAAACCTGTGATTGGACCTGGGACAGTGATGAAACATTTGATGTCATTTTGGTTGCTAGGAGTAGCCATGGAATGGTAACAGCCAGAGATGGGACACTAGATGGGAATGGATCTGAATTACTACAAAGAATTCTTTCCAAGGTGCCTAGGTGATGGATCTTGCCCACATATTCAGGTTATAACTGAACACCATGTTTATTGTAGGGAACGAATATTTCCCAGGTCAGTTTGCCAGAGACCATAGTGATTTTTTCCCACCTTCCTCTGGAGCATGTAGCATAGGACCTTTGTTGGTTTGAACTAGAGTAAATGGTGAATTTGCTATAATCTGAAGTCTTTAAATCAAGATCTGAAGACCTCAGTAATTCAGCCAGAGGCTTTGGGTCTACTATAGCAATGAGTCAGTGAGGTTCTGTTGCATGAAATGTGCAGGAGCTCAGACTAGATGATCATGATGATTTTTTCTGCCCTAAAAGTCTATGAGTCAGAACCCTGGGATCATGACAATTTAGTGGTTGCATGGGATACATCAGCAGAAACCCAAAATCCGTCTCAGCCAAAGATACCTTGTTACATGCAAAACAAAACAAAACAAAACAAAAAATAAACAAAAGTACATGAACTGATTGGTGGTTATTTGTGAATAAGAGAGGGAAATAGCACTGGATAACCATGAGCAACAAGCATCATAACCATCAACAACAAACATCATAACAAGCATCATAACATTCCTCTGGGGGGAATGTTACACAGGTTGGGCAGGAGAAACCCCTGACTCCATCATGGTGATGAGGTACCAGCAGAGCAGGCAATGCAAATACTCTGACCGGAAGGAGGAATTGGAGGAGAAGAGGCAGACAAGGGAGTTGGAGAGAGAGCAATTACTATTTGCAGATCATCAACTCAAAATGAATGTGGAAGAGAAGGAGAGAGACAGATGGAGCAAGCAAGAAATAGAAGGAAAAGAGTGCATGAGATAAAGGAGATGCACAATGAGCCTGTATCAGAGGCTGGAAGTAGAGGGAACCCAAGCATTACTTTAAACATACTGAGAGGAAGGATATGAAAACATTCTTCTAGTTGTTTGAAAAAATCTGTGCAACTAAAGGCGTGCTGCAAGAGAAAAAGATGGGAATTATGATGGCAATAATAGGAGGTCACATGACCTAATTATTTATCCATACAACAAGAGAGGATGCAAACAGGTAGGGGAAATTTAAGGAGGTGGTTGTATGCCAAAAACAATGTAACCCCTGAAACGTATAGAAAGAAATCAGGGGGAATCTGTAAACAGAAAGGAATGTTCAAGCCAATGAGCTATTCCCCCCCCCCTTGGAACTGTTCTACTTTGTATAAATAATTAAATGTTCACTGGGCCAGAGAGCAAGAGAATCTAGAATCCAGTGATTCAGTACATGTGATTCAGAGCAGGGACTTGAATGTGGGTCTTCCACCCCTAACCATGAGGCAATTGGCTATACTGAACTCCGGTATCCCTCTTTTCTTTCCTTTTCTGCCACACCCTCCCCCTCGCCACTGCTCAAAATAAATAAATAAATAAATCCATCCTGGACCTGAGAAACCTTCCTGTTGAAACTTTCGTCCAAACACAAAACATTTTGGTTTAGAAGAAATGGCATTTTTGATGGAAAACAATGTTTTGTCTTTTGTCTGTTTTGCCCAGCTCTACTCATAAGGCATGATAGTTAAATTTAACAGGAGATATGAATGACAATATGCATGAAGTCCTACTGAATAGTGCTAATCTCAATAGTTCACCGAATCCTATCTGTCCCCTTCTCTGATGGGCTTTCATTCTGATCCTGCATGGTCTGTTTCAGATGGTTATAGAGTCTTGGCATGCTATATATCTCCTTTTATCTGGAGATTCAAATGGATGATATAAATCTCCTGGTATTTTCCTTTTCATATGATTGCTTTTTTTTTAAAAAAGCATCCTGAAGTAAGCAATCAATCTGCCGCTTAGTACTCAATATGGATATACAATACTTGTCTAGATTTGTAATATCCCTGCATTCTTTAAGTAAATAGCGGCTCCCAGCATATTGTAAGCTTACCCTGATCTTTCAGCGATACTGGAACTGCTAGATTTCTCTTGAGATTTGGTTGAAGCTACTCCATTATTTCTCTCACCAAAGTAAATCAACTTCACATGTGGACATGCAGGTATAACAAAACGTCCAACCAAAATAAAGTTCTCTATTACTTGTTTCTTCTAAAGTGAAAGGAAGGAAGGGAATTGGAACTCTTTTTATGGCAAACATGTTTTTCATACATGAACTGTACATTTTAATTACTTTCACATATGAGAAAATACAAGGCTTTCATGGAGAAATTAAGGCATTTCCCCTCCAAAAAAAACAACAACAAAAAAACCATATGTGAATACAATCATAGAAATGTTAGATTGGAAGAGACCTTGAGAAGTCATCAAGTCCAGCCCCTGTATTGAGGTAGGACCAACAAAACCTATACCAGCCCTGAGAGATGACATTGAGTAAAAGCTTTTTTGTGCCTAAATAATTAACTTGAACACTTGGAAAGGGGCAGTTTTAATGCCTATTTTCTCTCTCTCTAAAAAAGTGACTAATAAAATAATGTTCATTTACTATCTAAAGCTTTATAAGGTACAGGTAAGGGATGCCATTACTATTTTGCAAAGAGGATGTACTGTTCAATAATTTATATTCTTAATCTGGCCAATGAAAAGTGCAGAAAACAGTGAAACAAACAAACTCCACAGTGAACCCTATACTGACCTTTTGGATTTCCAGAGTTTATATGTATTCCTAATACCTCAAGGTAGTTGGGAGCATAAGGGGGAATTATGAGTGTCCCCTAAGCAGCAGAATGCCTTATTGCCTCTCTTCTTCCTTGCCCACCTGCATGTTAGCAGTAGAAGTGCAGCCCATAATCTAGAAAACATATTGGTGGGGAACATGGGTGGTGGGTGAACCACAGGTTCAGGGAGAATAGCCCCAAGCCTGGCTCTACCCATTCTGCCCACGGCCTGTCCCTCCAGTCCCCCTTCCCTCACTGGAGCTCAGAGGCGTTCCCCCGCCCCACCAGCCCTGGCCCACCAAATTGCCTCCAGCTCTGGATTGCATTGGGTGAGCAGCATGGTGCCCCATCCAGCCCCAGAGCATCGGGCGGGCAGCATGGACCCCAGTGCTTTCAGCCCCTGAGTGCCAGGTGGGCGGGTGGCACAAGCACTGGCTCCTGCTGCCTACAATCCCTGGCCACAAGCTGGCCCCCCACAAGCTAGCCCCAGCCCAGGGCCCCCAGCAGAGCATAGCTGGAAGAAGGATGGTGTCTGGGGGTGGAGCATGGGCGGGGCCATGCAAGGACGTTTTGGGAGGTCAATCTTGAATACCCGCCACCCATGGTGGGGACTTAGATTAGATGGCTACATAGGTCTTTTACATTTTTAATTTAGGGACATACATAAACCTTTGTGTCTCTCTGTGGAGAGCACCTGCTGTATTTTCTGGGGGATATCAACATCCATATTGACAAGGTCTCAGATGCAAACCATCAACTCATCTCCTGACTTGCCTCCCTAGGACTTTCTCATTTTATCTCCAGTGCAACTTAGATAGGCAATAACAAGAGCTGGTTGGAAAATATTTATTTTTTGCATGGAAAACTTTGGGTTTTCAGCAAAATTTTCTCCTAACTCCACTATAGCAATGTAATCTAGATATAAAATCATAGAAATGTAAGGCTGACAGGGACCTTCAAAGGTCACCAAGTCCAGCCCCCTGTGCTGATACAGAACTAATATACTTTGTGCAAACTGTTCTTAAGAACCTGCAATTACAATGATTCCATGAGCTTCCTTGGAAGCCTATTCCAGTGCTTAACTATACTGATTATTAGACACTTTTTCCTAATATCTAACCTAAATCTCCCTTGCTGCAGATTAAGCTAATTACTTCTTCTCCAATCTTTCATGGATCTGGAAAACAACTGATCACAGCCCCCTTTTTAACAGCCCTTAATATATTTGAAGACTTATCAGGTCCCCCCTCACTCCTCTTTTCTCTGGACTAAATGTTTTTTTAAACCTTTCCTCAGAGGTCAAGTTTTCTAAACCCTTGATCATTTTTGTTGCTCTCCTCTAGATTCTGTCCAACTTATCCCTATATTTCCTAAAGTGTGGCACCCAGAATTGGATACAGTACTCCAGCTGAGGTCTCACCAGTGCTGAGTAGAGGAGGACAGTTACTCGCACCCCATGACTTACATACAACACTCCTGTCAGTATACCCAAGAATGATATTAGCATTTTTTGACAATTGCGTCACATTGTTGACTCATATTCAATTTGTGATCCACTATGATCCCCAGATCCTTTTCAGCAGTTCTACCACCTAGCCAGTTATTCCTCTTTTGTAGTTTTGCATTTGATTTTTTTAATTAAAGGCTGGTGGTGTTAGAGAGCTGACACCCAGCTAAGCATTAGCAAGACTCTTTCATGTTGGTAACGAGGTGACTCATAGTCTTGGATACACTGAGAACCATCACAATGACATAGCTGGCAGGATAATACATCCAATCTTCTGGTTAGTAAATGATCGCTCTCCAAACATTTGAATACTACTTTATAATCACAAGTGAGAAGGTGGGAACAGGGAAAGAAATTGTTATAGTTTGTTATTTCCTCCCTGTTTATTTCAGGTAAGGAAAACAGAATAAAAAACAGTATAAAACGAGCAAATGGGATAAATGGCCAAAAGATCAGACTAATTCAACAAAAGGGCAGGAGGGCAAATGAGGTGAACCTGTAGAAAACCTCCCTGATGCAGCCCACAGCAAAACAGCCATGAAGTTGGAGCTCGCCAGGATGGAACTGACTAAATCTGAAAAGGAGCAAAAGCACCGTGGGTAGGAAGCTGCAGATAGAGTCAAAGAACAAGAAGCAGAGTGAGAGCAGCCATGGAAGCTGAGAAGCAGAAAGAGGCAGCAGAAATAGCAGCCCACTGGAGAGCCCTAGAGCTGGAAGAGTGAAAGCATATGGCTAGGGAGCATGAATACAAGATGCTGGAAATGTAGATACAAAACCCTGAAGCAGCAAGCAATCCTCTCCAAGAATCAAATGGCTGAGACAAATTGTGTCCTAGTTACAAGGAAAATGATTGCACTGATGAGTATTTGACCACCTTGAAAAGAATCTGCAGGGTAGAGAACATCCCTGCGGGCCAGAGAATGACTGTTTTGCTCTTCAAGCTGACCAGTAAAGCATTACAAGTATTTAATGATTTGGATGTATATGGAGCCATGAAGTATGAGGGTTTTTTACTTTTTCTGTGTTAAAAAGATTTCAAATTATGCAGAGGCATCTCTTCTCAAAGAACCTTAAAAAGCTTGATATGTTAGGTCATGGGAAACACTGTGCATAAAATGAGGCGTTTTTTTTTGAAAAAGTAGATTAAGAGCAAAGGGGCAGGCACCCATGACAATCCAATCAGTGGATTTAATAGTTTAAGAGTAGTTCTTTGAGATGAGCCCTGAAGAAGTGAGAACTACCTTATAAGAGAAAATGACTGTATTTGTAGATGCAGCTGCAGAAACAGTTGATTTGTACATACAAGCAAGGCTATACAGAAAACACAAGCACCACAGAATAGAGGAAAAACTGCCATAAAAGTGGGTCCCCTGTTCTTCCCTATGAATAAGGAAAGGGATAGGGCAGTGAAGCCCACCACACCTGAGTACCAGCCTCCTCCTAGTGTCCCTAATTATTGGGCCCAGGCCAAGAAATGAGCTCAGAAAATGTTACTTATATGCTACTCTTGATCATATGAAAAGGCAGTGTCCTAAGAATGAGGGTTCCAAGTTCATTCCCCAATTGGTGCAGCTTAATGCATCTGCCCTGGAGTCAGAAACCTAAGTGGTGGCAGAGGGAGCTCTGGTTAACTTTATCAGGTCTGACCTCTTTGGAAGTAGACAAAGAGTTTATAAAAATGGCCAAAGAAAATGATAAGAATGGTAAGGTCTGCCAAGGCTGGTGAGAAATGGGTGCTCAGATGTAACTAGTCAGTGGAGATGTGATTCAGGACAGTTGCATGCTTTCTGGAGAAGAGATGAACCTACTAGGACACATTAAATGATGGTGCCTTTAGCATCCACTGAAATTGGAATAGGAAGCTTTAATGGGTAACTTAAAAGTGGAGGCACTTGAGAAATACCTGCTGATGTTCTGGTTGGTAATGACATGCTCTCACTGCAAAAACCTGTTAGTATTGTGACTGGTGGTAAAAGAAATATGTCTCTGAGTTCTCAGGAGTGATAAGGAAGGAATGGCAGCTGTGTAGGGGTGCAGAAGGATTATCACTTTATCCGCAGAAAGTAGCTTTGCATATTTGGAGAAGGAGGATGGGGAGCCTTCCCCCTACCTTAGACAACTCTCCTTCACATCTGGTGTAGTATTAACATCTGGGAGTATGAAAAAGGGATGGTGCTTCCTTAGGCACAACATAACCCCTTTGGGAATGCCAAGTAGACCAAGTTACCAGTGTTTATCCCTGAGTCCTGATCCATTAAATCAGATATGCATGTATATGAATAGTTTCATTAACTCAAATGCTTTGCTGGATCAGGATGCTAGTGAAAACGTTCACAGACTCTAAAATAATCACTTGAAACAATATTATTGCTTTTATTTTCCAAAATAGAAGGAGAAGGAGAAGAGAGGCATCATTTTGTTTTACAACAGTGCAATGTTTGTTACTCCAGCCTTTTGTGTGGGAGAGAGGAATTGTCCGGGTAGTAGCAGCGGCAGCCTCTGGGAGCCCTTGGCTCTGGCCTGGTTGGCCTTCAGGGCTCCGAGGTGTGTACAACTGCTCTGGGACCCACACTTCAGGGGGCTCTGCAGGCTGGCATGGTCGGTCTCAGAATAGCTGTCAGTGGGCCTGTCTGCATGAACACTTACTTCATGACAAGCAGAGGTGTAACTTCGCACAGCACTGGCCTGTCATGCACTAAGTGTCTGTGCAGACCCTGATGCTGCACACTTAAAGTTCCCTTGTGAACTTTGATCTACCCTACTTTGACAGAGAAGTAGATTAAAATGAACTTGGGAAGTTTTAGTGCATGACAGCAGGGTCCACACGGACTCTTAGGGTTCGTGTACACAGCAAAAAATACCTATATACCTCAATGCCTCATCGAGTCCAGGAGCCCAGGTCAACTGACTCAGGCTTGCACTGCACGGCTAAAAGTAGCTGTGTGGTTGTTCAGTCTTAGACTGGAGCCCAGGCTCTGAGGAATTCCACCCTTATGAGGTTTAAGAACCAGAGCTCCAGCCCAAGTTGGAAAGTCTACTGCAGGGCTCGGCAATCTCTGGCACACGGCTCGCCAGGGTAAGCACCCTGGTGGGCCGGGCCAGTTTTTTTACTTCCTGTGTTGGCAGGTTCATCCGATCTCGGCTCCCACTGGCCGTGGTTCGCCATCCCAGGCCAATGGGGGCAGCGGCAAGTGCCGAGGGCTGAGGGATGTGCTTGCTGCGGCTTCTCGCCTCCCACGTTGGCCTGGGATGGCAAACCACGGCCAGTGGGAGCCACGATCGACTGAACCTGCCAATGCGGCAGATAAACAAACTGGCCCAGCCCGCCAGGGTGCTTACCCTTGCGACCCACGTGCCAGAAGTTGCTGACCCCTGGTCTACTGTTTAGCCCCACAGCATAAGCCCTGGGAGCCTGAGTCAGTTGACCTGGGCTCTGAGACTCTCTGGCATGGGGATTTTTTTTCCTGTGTAGACATACTCTTCGTGATGTTTCACTTCATATCCTTTATGAAAATATGCTTATGATATTTATATGACATAACTGAGATATACCTTATGCAAGGTGACTCGTGAGATATCATTGGAAAGATTATGATTTACTGAATGGGATTATCCAATTTGTATGCCTGTATCATATCTGAAGTAAGGAATATTAACTATGCATCTGTATTTCAAATATGTTACTTTGAGTGTCACTCCCAACCAGCTCTTTAGGTATAACAATGGAAAAGCCAGACAGGGCTAATGTGCCATTAGCAGAGTCAATGGACTGTGAAAGAGCTTAGTCTTCCTGTGGATGCTGCAGACAGCCTAGGAGCAATGGCTGCCACAGCCATGCAGAGACATGGGTCCAAGTCACCTAGTACTAGATATCCCTCCTCCCCTTTTGGAATGTCAGTGGTTATCCACCAGAAGACAAAGGGTTCCCACCTTACACAAGAGCTATATAAGGCAGGGTGTGACATCATCATGGTTCTCCTCTATCTCCTTGCCCAAAGAGACACTGAAAGAACACCTGGAAGCAAAAACTGAACTGAGGAGAGAAGGGTTGAACCAAAGCGGGAAGGGCATCTAACTTGTGATTAATAATACTTGAGGTCTCAAGAGGAAAACCAGTGCAGCTGCCTTTCAAGACTTTCTGTAATTTGCCTGCAACAATATCTAAGGTGAGAAATTACTATATGTAAACAATTTTCTTAGTGAAACTAGCTTAGTTTGCATGTTTGGTTTCATTTGCTTAGTAATCTGCTTTGTTCTGTTTGTTACCCTTTTTTCCACTAAAAATCTGCCTTTTATAGTTAATAAAATTTGTTTTGTTTACTATTAAACCCAGTTTCTGTAATTTCTAACTGGGTTGCTGGTGGGGGGAAGAGGCTGTGCATACCTTCCTCCACATTGATTTCATAATATACCTTTGGGTCTGCACTCCAAGGAAGGTGGACATCTGAGTGCTGGGACAAGTCCCTTAAGCTGAGCCTTCCCAGAACTGATCTCTGTGTCTGTTTCGTTCTGCAGTTGGGTGTGGTCCTGCCTGTATATGTGTTGGAGGAGGCTTAAAAGCCTGACTCAGCAGGACAGGTAAAAAGGGTGTCCAGTCTGGTGTAACAGGCAGGCTCAGCAGTATCTCAGCATATCAAGTGGTGTCCTAAGGGGGGCAACCTGCCACATCCTAAGTGTGTATCATACTAGTGCAGGATAGATTTATACCCCAGCTATCTGTGAACTAAATGTTCGTACAGACAAACCCTTAGTGCAATTCTAAAAATTAAACTAATATTTATCCCATAAAACTTGTACATAGCTTTATAATTTTACAAGATTAAGGATGAGATTGTGGTCATAATGGGAGTTTTGCCACTGACTACAATGAAGCCAGGGTTTCACCTCGTAAATTAATTACACATGTCTTTAACTATAGTCTGCAAGCTTATTTTCAAATTTTGTAAAGGGAAAAAGGGTCATTAAAGTATTATTTATCTTCTGGGTTGATATGAACTACTATACATTTCTCTAAAGCTAGTGTCCTGGGCCATCTGGAAATACTGAAATGTCATAGATAGTAAAATATTTGCATGTGCATAAAGGCATTGGGCCTGATTCTCCTGTCTCGATTTATGCTGGTGTGACTCCATAAACTTCACCATGGAAAGTCAGGGCCATTAGTTAGGTGAAAAGACATAATACTATTATATGGAACCAAAAAAATACATAAGAGCTACATTATCAGTCCTGTGACTTTCACAATATTCAGACTCTGGTAATCAAACTAGATGCCAACAGAGAAATCCTTTCCCATCGATATCAATGCCCAGACTTCCATTGATTTGAATGGGACTAGTATTTAACTGTCAGTGTTTATTATTTATGGGGTCAAAGGTTAACATATATAACAGTGTTATATACTTCAGTAATGTAAAACAAATCAAGAATCAAAAAAGTATGAGTCATGCCCAGGTGGCATTCTTTGTAATATAAGTTATTCAAAGGTCTTAAAACAAGACATATGCCAAAGTACCTACCCTTGACTGATAAAACTACTTGAAATTCACAACTGGGGATACAGATGAACTGCAACGTTAGGTTTCAGGTCCCCTCAGAATTTGCTTCTGTCAGTACTCTGTCCATTTGCACTCAGACACAGAACTGTCTGAGTATATTGCTATTAAACAGTGGGGAGTAGAGAAATCTGGCCTCCTCCCTGCTGAAGAAGCTTCAGTGTAAGTCTAGATGAAGAGAATGTTCATAGGGACAGAAAATGGAGTTCTGAAGAAACAAACAGTTGCTCCCACCGGTTCCTCACTCATCTATCTTCACAAGCTGCTCTCATCTCGAGTCAGGACACTAATGACAAGCTAAGGAGCCTAATTTCTTCATTTAACAGCAGTGAGGGCAGTGAGAAGAGTCAATATCATTCTCGGGTTGCTTTTCATGTCCCAGGGGAAGGCCTACTAAGCCTTGCCGCTTCTGAAAAGATCATCAGGAGATCTGATTGAAAAAAACTCTGGGGTGGGGATATTTTCATGAAAACTTTAATTGAAAAAAAATAGTAACAAAGTGTTATTACCCCCATTGTACAGATGTCAAACTGAAGTATGAAGTGACTAAGTGACATGCCTAAGGTCACACAAGAAGTCTGTGGTAGAGCAAAGAAGTGAACCCAGGTCTATGAAGTCCATGGTTAGCAGCCTAATCAGTGGAGCATCCTCTCTCAGGACTTTTTGCTATTTATTTTCTCCTTGGAGGAGGGGAAAACAGGTGCAACGATGCATTATCCCTGCTTAGGGTAGATCACAAAGTGATAATCTAAAGTCCTAAAAAAGTTAGGCTATGGGTATTGGAATAATTCCATTTTTATATAATGTCTTGCAGTATAAGACATTGGACTACATATAGGAAGGACCCTAATGAGGCTACAGCTCAGAACTTTAGAATACCTTTAGCTCCATACTTTTCCAAAGGAAGTGACAAGCTATTAATGCTTTGTGATGTTCACTTGGTCATATTTCATTTTCCCTGGCTTCCTCCTTCCTACTTTTAATTGGAAATGCATCAAATAAGTCAGAGGATTTAAGTTTAATTTAGTATAACAGAATTTCCAGAAAAAGGCTATTATGGTTTGAGTTTTACAGCTATTTTCCAGGCTCCAACTAAGGAAGAGAGGCAGAGAAAGTCAGCATTGTTGCTAAACAATACACAGAAAGAAAAATCTGGCACAAAGTTAAACTTTAAGATTAAGTGCACTGCCAGGTTATGCTACTTTGTAACCTTGAAAGAGACTTCAGTGAAATACTGAGCAAGGTGTCAATCTCATTTGCAGCAAAGTTTCAGGCAACATTAATAGACTATATGAATATACACATTTCCTGGAAATTAAAACTAGCCAAAAAATTATTTACAGATTTCTTTTTTAAAAGCCTGTATTTTGCTGGCTTCTGTTAGTACTGATGGAAAAATGAGGAATGCTGTTCTGAGTACAACTGTTCTATGGGACT
The DNA here is from genome assembly GCF_007399415.2 of Gopherus evgoodei. Lineage (NCBI taxonomy): Eukaryota > Metazoa > Chordata > Testudines > Testudinidae > Gopherus > Gopherus evgoodei. The sequence goes on from NC_044322.1 coordinate 129,434,035, forward strand.
CTAGGATTTTCAGCTATTACATTGATTTATTGTTGGTTGTGATGGAAGTGTAGAATTAAGAACAAGTTTTTAACTTCAGTGTAGTGCTAATTTACCCTAGCTGAATATCTAGCTCACTGTGGTTACTATTGCTGTTGCTATGCAGACTGTTCTTTTTCTGATTTAGAGGTTTAGTAGCACAATGTTCCTTATCAAATCAACCCACTCTCCATCTCTCTTGGCCAAATAAACTGTAAACAGAGTATATTCAAAGACGAAGAACTTTTATCGAAACAGTTAAGGTTCTAAATACATATCTCAATGGCATATTTGAGCCTATCTGAGTCTCAGTTATCTAGAAAATTATTCTAGTATTGTAGGATTGAATAAGATGAGTTCTTACATTGCTAGATCCTGAGACACCCAAATAGACCCTTCTCTCTGATAAATATATTGCTGTTTATCATTACCTGTATTTAAAAATCTTATGATGTTTTTGGTTGTCAGACTGATTAATCTGAATTTATTTTCAACTTTCATGAAACACTCTATGAAATATTTAATTAAATTCCACATCTATTACATTCCCTTCCGCCACTGATTTTGCCATTAACTCCTGTGGGACTTTGAGTTGGTGCAAGGGTCCACCTGTGAGGATCCCATGGCTGGCTAGTTGCCTATTTAAAGTGACTGTGTTTATCTGGCATAACTTGTTCTTTGTAACTATGTTGTTTATTTTTTCTTGTTGTTTACTGAACAGTGTCATTTAGTGGGCGTGTATTAGTCACAGAGCAAATCATTGCTCCATACTCCTCTTCATTCTCCTGCCCACAAAGGGTCTTATCCTATACTTAAACTGGCTGTAAAGTAGAAAACTACTTTGGAAAAATGGTGAAAATTGTATTTCGTGTTCCACAGATTTTGAAAAGGAGTACTTTTTTTTTTTTGGTGAAAATGTGTGTTGACAATTTTCAGAATCAAGTACTTTCAGTTTATGGAGGGCCCCACCATTTTCTTTCTTTTCCTTCCCTCTTCCCTAGACCATTTTATACTCTCGTATGGTTATGCAGTAAGTTTCATTGTTTCATTCATCTAAATTGGTGTAATTTACACACTGATAAACCAGTAGAAGGTATAAATTAAAATAGAAGGTGTCCTCTTTCAATTTATATCTGGTTAAACCTTCCTGTTCTTTGCATTTGTTGTTATACTCCTCTCTTTGAACCCCTCAGCTGTGAGCCAAACGGCTCATATTCAGTGGGCTAGAGACAAAGACGATATGTAAGAAAGAAAGTTTGTGGATGGCAATGGTCTAAATTGTTCTTGATAAGGGAAGTTAATCTGAGTACGTTGAAGGGGCACTAAGTTACAGCATATAGGAAATCTGTACTGGTGTAACATGCACATTGCGAAGATGTAAATTACAATAGCTTAGACTACCTCTAGACTTAGATTACTTTGGGTCAAATTTATCCCTGATGTAAGCCCAGTAATATAAGTGGATAACAAGGATGAGAATTAGTCCCTTAGTATGATGGGGCTCATGCTCCACACTGAGCTCTTAGTGGTTAATAGAGCCCTAGAGAGGCTGTGCAGGAGGCAGCCAATCAGAGAAGGTCTGAGAGGAGCAGCTGTCATAAACAGATAGCTAAGGGTTAATGTCTCTTTCACCTGAAGCACCTGACCAGAGGACCAATCAGGAAACCGGATTTTTTCAACTCTGGGTGGAGGGAAGTTTGTGTCTGAGTCTTTGTTTTCTGTCTGCCTGCTTTCTCGGAGCTTTGGAGAAGTAGTTCTGTTTTCTAATCTTCTGTTTCTAAGTGTAAGGACAAAGAGATCAGATAATAAGTTATATGGTTTCTTTTCTTTGGTATTTGCATGAATATAAGTGCTGGAGTGCTTTGATTTGTATTCTTTTTGAATAAGGCTGTTTATTCAATATTTCTTCTAAGCAATTGACCCTGTATTTTGTCACCTTAATACAAAGAGACCATTTGTATGTAGTTTCTTTCTTTTTATATAAAGCTTTCTTTTTGAGACCTGTTGGAGTTTTCTTTTCTGGGAAATTTCAGGGAAATTGAATTTGTACTCACCAGGAAATTGGTGGGAGGAAGAAATCAGGGGGAAATCTGTGTGTGTTGGATTTGCTAGCCTGATTTTGCATTCCCTCTGGGTGAAGAGGAAAGTGCTTTTGTTTCCAGGACTGGAAACGGAGAGGGGGAGTCACTCTGTTTGGATTCACAGAGCTTGTGTCTGTGTATCTCTCCAGGAGCACCTGGAGGGGGGAAGGGAAAAAGAATTATTTCCCTTTGTTGTGAGACTCAAGGGATTTGGGTCTTGGGGTCCCCAGGGAAGGTTTTCAGGGGGACCAGAGTGCCCCAAAACACTCTAATTTTTTGGGTGGTGGCAGCAAATACTAGGTCCAAGCTGGTAACTAAGCTTGGAGGTTTTCATGCTAACCCCCATATTTTGGACGCTAAGGTCCAAATCTGGGACTAAGGTTATGACAATTAGGGCTGGACAGGCCCATATAAGAAGGGCTGCAGGGAGGTAGTCTTCAGTCACTCCCTGCAGCTTGAGAACTGGCTGCCTTGGAGGCTGAAGGCAGCAAACATCCTGGACAGAGTAGTGCTGCAGGCAGAGGCCCGGGGAGCTAACGTTAGCTCCTGGAGGGTTGCGGGGTTCTGCAGGCTGAGGCCCTAAGGCAAGGGCTGTGGGGAAGTGGCCCAGGGAAATCTACTGAGGAATTAGAGGGGATGCAGCAAGTCATGGCCATCTACAGGGTCCCTGGGCAGATTCCCCCTGCCCCGTGCCACTGAGGAAGTGGCCAGACAATCAGCTGCAGTTGCCAGTGAGGGAAGTGGATGGACAGGGGACTGCAGTTCCTTCAGAAAGGGGGAGCACAGAGTGTGGCACATCTGGAGGGCTGTGTCCCGAAGAGGATGTCATGGTCCTTGGAACAATACAGGTCCAGGAGCAGAAGTGATGGCAACGAAACATCACCAGAAGAAGGTGCACTGGCTAGCAGAGCAAATCCCTGGGACAGCCAGTAGGAGGTGTCGCAGTGGTCACACTCTGTCATACTTAGACTCAACTTACCTCTGAAATTGGCCCAGCTTCTATAATGCTTTTTCTAATTCAGCCAAGTCACTAGTGTCACGCTCACTCTCAGTAATATTATTCACTTTCGTCACAGATCTGCCAGTTTTCCAATGATAAATTACCTCTCCTATTATAACATGACTTAAAAATGAAGATGCAGATTTAAACTTGGTACACAGACACAATTGCACCTAGGGTGCTTTTTTCTTCTGCAACATGAGTCAAATGGGCTGCCTGGAAAAGGCATTTTAGGGAGCTTCAAACATGCTCATCAAATACATGAGAGTAACAAATACAAATATGTTTTTAAATATATATTTTCTATTTGTGGATTTAGATTCAGCAAAGAGGTAGATGGCGTTTTGGTTTTTTTGGGGGTTTTTTTTGTTTGTTTGTTTTTTTTTGAAGCAAGGATGTTGCCTTTCTGTGACTTCCAGTCCATGAGTGTTGATGACATCTGTTCTGCTCTCAGCCCTCAATTTCCCTTTCTTGCATTGATATGGTTGTTGATTCTCTCTATTCCTCACTCTCCTCTCCTCCTGCTTCTTTGTTTTTTGCCCCTCTCGCTGATTGAAAGATCCATCCTGCCAATCTCCAGCCCAGACTCACCCCCAACATTCACTTCCTATGCTCCTTCTCTTGTACTGTGGATCGTCTTTGCTGAGAATCCCATGACCAGCCCATTCTTTCCTCTTTCAGTTCTGCCATCTTCTTTGCTAAAGAACTGTACTTCTCCAATTTAATTGAACTGGCTGCCCACAAACCCAGCCAAGTTTTTGTCACCTTTGACTCATTCCTCAAACCCTCCCTTCCTTCTGCCTCCACTTCTTTCTCTACACAGGATTTTAACAATTTCTTTTAAGAAAAATAGTAAGAATATGATGTCATCTTCTCCCACTCCCTCCCTCCAGCTCACTTTCCTTTCCTCCTACAACCCTGTCCTCATTCTCCAGGGTCACATGAGGAAAGTATTTCAGTTACTTTACCCACTATGCTTCTCATCGGCATTCTAGCTGATCCCTCCAGGTATTGCCAAAGTCTGGTGATATGTTCTATGTTGAGGTCCCTTGACCACCTGATGTCATCCAAAACCATGAGTTGTCGCATCAGCTGAGCATAGCACTGACCGATTCCACATTCTCTCAACACTCTCTCATTACTGGGGTCCTGTGTGCCCAGGGCTCCAATGATCAGTGCATCTGTCTGAACCTGGTAACCCTTAGCTCTCATGGTGTTGTCCAGAGACGAGTATTCCTTCACCTTTCAAGCTTGGGTGTCAGGGAAGGCCGAGGTCCTATTCTCAAAGGGCAATGTGACATCCACCATGATGATCTTGTTCCATTTCTCCTTGGTGATGACGATGTGTGGTCACAGTTGGCTGTCTGTTCCGGGGCTGGTGGAGTTCACGGCAACCTTCCCTACGAGGGAGGGATGGATCTGACAAGGTGATCTTGGATGGTGTTATGTCACAGCTGCCAGGCTTTGGAATGGAACTTGCAGCTACACAGGATGTAGGGTAATGTCTCATTGGCATAGCCACACTTCCTACATTGTTTGTCCAGATTCCTGTGGTGGATGGCTCCATTCAGCAGAACACTGTTGAGCTGGGCCCTGTGGATGAACTTCCACGCAGCAAATCAGGTGAAGATGCCCCTGGGAAGGAAGTGGTTGTTGGAGTCCCACTTGCATGTCACCCGACTGCCTTGCCCTGATCCTGCTTTTACTTCAGGTTTTCTATATACTGGCAGCGGATGGCATCCTTCAGGGTCCTCTCCAGTATGGTTCTAGCTTTCAGAGTGTATGGTCTGTGTTCTTGACCTGTGGCACCAGGACTCCCAGCTCCTGGCATTCTCGCAACATGTCCAGCGGCAGCCGATACGCTTCTCCAGTCGTTGCGTAGCATTGTGGACATGAGTCCAAAGCAAAGCAAAATGTCTCCTGTCCCTTCCAAATTCACCTTCCAGTGAGCAGCTCAGGTAGGTGGCAACATCTTGGTTGGAGAGGATCCTCGCAATTCGCTTCTTGTTGACATCCTGAATAGCACTTTCTGTGATGTTCCTCACCATGGCATCTGGGCATGTCAGAAGTGGAAGGTGTGAGTGATCACTGCAATGCCACACAGATCACCCATACAAGGGGTGTTGGTGCCACCCTGCCTAACCTTTTGTTTTCCTCTTGTATTACTCACTTGGTTAATTTCTCTAAACGCGCTGCTGCTGCCTATACTTTAAAATGCCCTCACAGAGTTAAATTAATCTTTCTTGGCTTATATCGCCCTCCATTCTTACATCGCTTTCTCCTCACTTCTGCCTTCTTACTTTTAAAAGTTAAAAGTTATAGTTATTATAGAAACTCCTATCACAGAAAGAGACAGAGCAACTGAAGAAATACAAATAATTGAAATGCTTAAGGTAAAAACTTCACTTTAAGTAAGTCCAGTAAATTAATAATTTAACCCTTCAGGAATGCAACAACTGAAGATACTCTTAACTTTCTTGAAGATATGGTTACCAAGCAACAAAAATGCCAATTCTGCCTCTTACTTTAGCCACTAACTAATTTATGAAACATGGCTTTTTCTTACTTCTATACAATTCTATTCTTAAGATAAAAGTAATATGAAGAAATGGAAACTGCCTTAAATCAATTAAATTAATACAACAAAGTGGGCAAACAATTTAAAAGGGATTTTCATAAATTCTTATTAAAAGTTTTAAATTGAAAGGTAACGACTTGCTTAATTAAATATTTAATTCCTTTGTTTACTTGTTTTTGTTTTTCAAAAATGCCTGCCTTTAATAAATTTAAGTTCTTAATTCCTCATTTTGTATAGTTATAAATGCAAATTTGGCACCAATCATCTTTAATTGTAAGTTTGTCAAATATGTCATATATATTGTCCTATGCTGTGTTTGTCACATGAGTAATTTTGTTTGTATCAAAAGCCAGTATTCTCATTGCTTTTTTGCTGCTTATACAATTTGTTAAAACACTTCATAGATTAATTTGGAAAAGGTGTCGCCTTGACTATGACAATCATCAAAGTGTTGTAGCCTGATCTATAGATTATGAATAAAAATTCCCAGTTATCACTTTAAGGGTAGTTAGGTTCTTGTCCCAAGATCAAGTAATAAAATTACTGTATAGTTAGAAACCCTGATGTGCACAGGTTTAACACTCACACTATAGGAACTCTTTTATATTTATTTACAAATAAATATTATATTAATACATTTAGCAAAGTCACACACACGCTAACTCAGCAAAGTAGATAGAGATAATACAGAAAGTACATCTGAAAAGCCATACTCACACATCTCTGGCAGAGCAACCTGAAATATTAGCTTTATCTTTCTCATCACCATCACCTTCCTCACCTTCACTAGTGGCCCCCATTCTGGCCCCTCCCAGGTCTACATCTCTCTCCCTTTCCTACTGCCCTGGGATGTCACTTTTATAATGTGATGCTGATGTTACCATGTTTATTACATATTCAGTAGGGCCTTCTCCCCTCTTCCTTCTTTGTATTTCCTCCCCTTATCAATGTTAAGGTGTCCTTTTTCTATAGATTAATATATTTATGATTTTGCCCCATTATCATATATGTCAATTCATTGCCATGGCACTGTTGAGGTTGGATGTTCCATCCAAAACATTTTAGAAGTCGGTGTTAGTTCATGTTTCTATGGGTGATTGATGTCATTATGGACAAAAATCCCCCTTATAGTCTGCTTCCAGCTCCCCAAAACTTATGGGTTACCTATGTTTATCTATGCCAAAGTTTGTAGGCTTCAAGCCTCATGTTAACTGCTGAAGCCAAGTCTTACAGGATAGAAGCCTGCAGGTTGCTTGTATTACTGTTGAATATAATAAAGCAAAATATAATGCAAAGCAGATAATATAATAGAGGTAACAGAACGCTAAAGTGTCAACCAGGGGCCTAGTGACTATATATATTCTGGCGTGTGTGTGTGTGTGTGTGTGTGTGTGTGTGTGTGTGTGTGTGTGTGTATGTGTGTATATAACGTATGTATGTACTAAGCACCAATAACATTAAGCACAAATATTATAACAGTGATGTAGCCTAAATTGGCCTTAATCCTGTTCATTTATACTAAGTATCCCATAACGCCTTGCATTTGCTGTAGTAAGCCTTTGGTATAAGCAGGTAGGAAACTTGTCTAAATCAAGATACATTCCTTCTATGTTTTAGTACAAGATAGGGAAATACTTTCACGGACCAGTTCCTAGAATGCTAGTATGCAAAACAAAGATAAAGAAGGAACAGAACCACAAGTCTGGGAACTTGGACAAATTGATGGCTGGATCTTAGTGATGTGTAACCTGTAAAATCGTCCTATAAATACTAAAAGCTAAATGCGTAACTTTGGAAGCACACCTTCTGCATACGGTGAATGAAACGTTGCTGCACAAGATGGTTTCCCAGAGACTTATTGTATAGAATAGTTTTCCTGTACTTATATTATTATTGGCTTAGAGCAATAAACCTGACTGACATTAATTATTTGATCTCTTATATATTTTTCATAATGAACCAAAGTGTGGTGAAACAATTGACTAAACAATTTATCAACAGGTCCCAAAGTAATATTTTTAAAGCAAAGGTATCTGATTATACAGAGGGTACGCACAACAAACTGGATCCTGGCATCTTTGAAATCAATGGGAGTTTTGCATTTGACTTCAATAAGAGAAGGATTAGATCCTTTATAAACATCAGCTGATCTAGCAGTTAATTTTACTATAGTTTTATATAGGAATTGAACTTTTAGGGGTGACTTTCAAAGGCATAAATGGCATTTAGGCACCTATCCCCAATGAATTTGGCACCTAAATATTAATTGTGCTTTTTGAACATCTTCTCAAGAATCATTAGCCTTTCATGGGGAAGCCTAAGTGAAATTCAAGCTTTCTGTATCTCAGTAGAATTAATTTGAATGACTTATGACAATAACTGAGAGAACAAAGGAAATGGCTTTCCATACAATTTCCTTCAAATTCCAAAACAAATATGGATGTGGCTGTTTTTTGTCAATCCTTTCATGTTTCTTTGCCAGGAGTACGTGAGCCTTCATATGAAAATTTTGGTTATTTGTTCAAATATAATTTTGCAAATTTAAACATACAATTCAAAATTTGAAATATATGCTGTTTTTGCTTGTTACAGAAGTCTTCAAATCAGAAAACAATATCCTGTGACTTTTGTAACTATTCTGTTCTATTCTATGAAGGTTCTTATATCACTCTCCTCACTGTAGTATCTCAATACTTTCCAATAGTTAATTGACTCCTCACTGTAGTATCTCAATACCTTCCAATAGTTAATTGACATGACTTTCCTTAATATTCACCTGTGTTGGTAAAAGTGTCAATATTAAATATTCAAGCTATCTGTATAATGGATATTCAAGAAAATTGCAAATAATTCTACATCATCATCATGATAAAAATAATGAATATCATGACCTTGTGATCATTTAAGCACCAGAAAAAACTGTGAAATTGATGGCTTGTTTATTGATTGCAAATGATTTGCTCAGCTCTCCTAATTACCATTCAAACAGAATTCCCCAGCCAAAAGTATTATTTGCTGAAGATGTTTATTGCACCCTAGACATCCTGCTATAAATATTTATGTTGCTATGGAGATAGCTTGAGAAGTCTTCATATTGACCAGAGAGAAGTGCAGCAATCTAATAAATAGAATTGACATTTGACAGAAACTCTCTTTTAATGTGAGAGAGTGAGGTCAAGTGCAGCTGGAATTAAATTAAAGGGAGTGTTTATTTTGCAAGGGTTTTGAAATCAGATAATTCAAGGTGTGACGATTCAGATAGAATATTCAAACTGGGGTGAGAGTTACATGTATGTCAGTAAGCACCAAACCTTGAGATAGGTTAATACTAATCAACAGGAATAAGTGCAAAGCAGTGTAGAATCAGAAGTTGCACAAGCCAGGGTTCCTGGTGAAATAATGTGATAACCTTCTTTAATATTATTGTGCAGTACCAGATTTAAAAGCTTTGGTTTCTTGAGCAAACTGTTTCATACAGATGCTATTATTTTGGGGATGCACTGAAAAAGTATGTCATGTACACAGAGTTAGAAGGAAGGAAAGTCCAGTGTTTAGAGTGCTAGTCTTAGACTCAGAAACCTATGTTCAATTCCCTGATCTTAAATAACTCACTTAGTCTCTTTGTGCCTCGTTCCCCCCAGAAGTTGCAGAGAATAAATACAGTAATGATTATGAAATACTAAGTTACTCTAATGTTCCATATAAGTATCACAAGGAGATAGGCATGTGTATTGGTTCTAGGTGTAAATGACTTGTCATACTGAATGTGCAATTTCAAAGTTGCTGTAGATTAGCTCTTTGAAACCCCCACGCTCACCACTCCATTCTTGGTTCTGGTTAATAGATCTAAAAATTCAGAGTTCATGGTTATCTCCTAGGGATCAAAAAATGATAGTATAAAAATGAAGCTCATGTACTTACTTATACATACACGCAACAATACTTATGTTTAAAAGAACATTATTGCAAAGTCAGGCACACAAAAATAAGGCAATTCCAGAATTAAGGTTGCCTGTGCAACCTTAATTCGCCCCCCTTGTGTGTACGCATTATGATACCATCTTTAATTACATGATCACATACTAATTTTTCCACAGCACTCCAGTCACTTTCAGTACACAGGATGGACCTGCTCTGGGAATGTATCAAAGTTGTTTGGTAAAGGAGACTGCAGAAGTTGAAAGATGGATGAAACAGTGGATTGTAGGAAGAGAAAGGATGGTCTCATGCTTAAGGCAGTTGAATGCTGCCCTGAGGAATTGGATTCTACTCCTGCCTCTGCCACATAGTTCTTCTGTGATGCCAAGAAAGGCATTGAACCCAAATTAGAACTAGAGCTTCTCAAAGAAAAGGTTACCGAAGAAAAATTTAACATGGGTAAAATAATTTTTGCTACTCTCATTTTCAGAAACAGCTACATCATTTTCATTGAAATTTTCCACCAAGAAAAAAAAATCAGCCTGAGGCAGACACTCATCTTGGAAAACTTCAGCCCGAATGGTTAAAGTTTAGCAAAGTTTAAGCAACTGAAAATAGGGTCTTATAATGGGAAGTGTCCGGAAACTTTTATAATAGGCAGTGCTACCAGTCACACCTATAATTAAACCTTGTATCATTATAAAACAGGAACACAGATTCAAAAGAGAGGTATGTGAGATTTTACTGAGTGGAATTAAGGATGCTAGCCAAAAAGGGAATCAATAAGTGATGGAACAGTCGACTAATAACAGTAGACTGGAAATTAATACAGAATTCAGCCATTTGAGAAAATAATCAGATGTGGTGACTGAGGAATGTTAAAACACTAGGGTAGATGTATAAATTCAAAAGCCAAAGATAAAGACCATGTGGAAAATGAAATACAGTGTAAAGTTTATTGGCTCAATCATGAACTAAACACAGAACTTATGTTTCCAGAATGGACAAAACAGGTAACCTTTTCATCCTCTGGCTGTGGTTGTGACCCATCCCTTGTGCATCTCCTCCACAGAAGACAAGGGCTTGTACAACTGGGGATCCATTAGCCCCAATCATACTCCTCCATGGCCCAACAACCCACACAAGAGGTAGGGAGAAGAGTGGAAGGTGTCCATATGCTCCTGCACCATTGTGTGGAGTCTGGATGGGGGAACCAGCTGTACCCCTTTAAAGGGTGGCAAGGCTGATCCTGCATCAGACACATTTGGAATCTCATGAAGACTAAATAATGCAATTTGGACTACATTATACAGATGTGTATGTTCTCCCAAACAGACAGTTTGTCTATTTAGACTGCATACAATCTAAAAACATGAGTGAGGTAATATCTTTTATTGACCAACTTCTGTTGGTGAGGAAGACAAGCTTCTGAGCCACACAAAGCTCTTCTTCTTCTTCTTCATCCGTGAGGCTCAAAAGCTTGTCTCTCTCACCAACAGAAGTTGGTCCAGTAAAAGATATAACCTCACACACCTTGTGTCTCTTATATCCTGGGACTACCATGGCTACAACATTGCATACTACAATCTAGAGACAACAGTGATGTATGAATGGGAGAGAGAACATAACTTTTTTAACTCATTGCATATTTTCTCCTATTCTATTTCATCTCAGTCTTCAATTCTTGTCTTATTTTTCTTTTCATCTTTTCTTTTCCCTAATTTTATTACTAGCCTCTTACATTTCCCCTACTTCTCTCTCATTATGTTAACTCTCTCACTTTGCCCTATTCCCCCACTGCTTTTCCTCTGCCTTGTAGAGGTAACTCTTCACCATTCTTTTCCCCAGTGATTCGTAGCCTTCCTTCTCATCACCACATCTACCAATAATAGTTCTCTTTCCATAGCTCAGATGTCCTCTGCATAAACACAGAGCTCACAGAACAGTCTCTTGTGTAAGTAAGGTGTAACCAGTGCATGTGAAGATGGCTAATGCATCTGCCTATAAATAAACACATAGTGAGAACTGAAGTCTGCCCTATCATCTCACTTACCTCAAAATCAATAAAATCATGAAATCACTGAGAACATTAATTTAGCTTTCAGCAGTCTGTTGGCTCAGCTGTCCCACCTGGAGCATTTTGAGTTTTACAATGGCTCCGTCAGCACTACTTTTGAAAACCATATTTTTTTTCTTGAAATAACAAATAACCACAAAAGCATTTCAGTGTTTTCTACCAATGAACTCTTCAAACTTACTACAGAGTCAGTTTTAGCTTGACTACAAGCCATAAATATTTGCTTCCTGGTGCTACTCTGACCATTGCAGTAAATACAGTGTGAAATGTTTGCAGAGTATAAAAAATATAAGTTTGCAGCCTGCGTATGGAGCCGTGGTGAGTTGCCGAAGGGAACAAGACATTTCAAAGTTTGAAGACCTTTAGAAAACCACTCCATAACAGAAGTCACTTGGTATATGTCTACACTACAAGTGCTACTTCAACAACAACACTGCTATAGTGCTGTAATGTTGACACTTACTACTGCAAAAGAAGGAGGTTGTCTGTCACTGTAGCAAAACTATCTCCTCAAGAGGTGGTAGTAATTTCGATCGTAAAATTCTTCCATTGGCTTAGCTGCGTCAGCAGTGGGTTGACATAACTACATCACACAAGGTGTGAAATTTTTCACAGGCCTGAGCAATGTATATTGGTCAAGCTAAGCTTAGGTGTAGACCAGGCCTTGAGGGCCAGATTCTCAGTTGTTATAAATCAACATAGCTCCAATTATGTCAAGGGTTCACTTCAGCAATTAAAAAATGATATTTTTGTCTCCGACACACTAGCCAGCATCAATTATTCCTTACCATCATCAGCAACTGTGCTTCATTGTTGACTTGAATTTTCCCATTGTCATTTCTTTTTTTCTGTCTGATATACTTTGAAATCAAAGCAGCTAAGATAATATAAATATTGATTAATAAGTTTTTAACCATCATTTTATTTATGCACACAAGAAGTCAATGATTCAGAATCTGACCTTGATAGGATTGTAGCATAGTTAATCTTTTCCACATATATAAAAATATAGCCATCCTCACCTTTGAGGATCTAAGGATATACTCAACATTCTTTTAAAAACATCTTAAATAGATTTATGCAAATAGTACTTTTGGCCACTTTAATCTTAAAATTTTGCTTAGATAGATGACCACGGTAAGATGAAACATAAAACATGCTCCTTAATTATGTTCCTTTGATGTTCTGACTTCCTCATTCTGCATTAACTGCATTAAGAAGCTCAAAGTCACCGGTTGCATGAGCATAATACAAAAATGAGCTATGACACTCATACTTAAATCTCTTTACTCTTCTAAATGAAGAGAATAGGATTTTTTCATTTATTTTTCAATGTCTCTATCTCGTGAGGGCTATAGAAGATAAATGTCTCCTAAGTGAACACTTCTTTATTGGTTTTATGCTTTAGGCTTAACCAGTGAGACTCAGTATTTTCTACAGATTCTAAATAATTTCATATACATAAAAATTAATTTTCTTAAAAAGTTTAACTGTTTAAGCCAGGGGTCAGCAGTCTTTCTGAAGTGGTCTGTCAAGTCTTCATTTATTCACTCTAATTTAAGGTTTTGCATGCCAGTAATAGATTTTAACGTTTTTAGAAGGTCTCTTTCTATAAGTCTATAATATATAACTAAACTATTGTTGTATGTAAAGTAAATAAGGTTTTTAAAATGTTTAAGAAGTTTCATTTAAAATTAAATTAAAATGCAGAGCCCCCTGGATAGGTGGCCAGGACCTGGGTTGTGTGAGTGCTGCTGAAAATCAGCTTGCGTTCCGCCTTTGGCACGCGTGCCATAGGTTGCCTACCCCTGGTTTAAGTTAAACAATGCAGGATAATATTACACATAAAGAAACTATGAGCCACAAACTCACCTTACTCAAGGAAGTTCTCTCAAATTCTGATGTGTCAAGTGTCAGTAAATGACATGCCAGTTGACTTTTTAGTGGTGGTAAAAGCTTACAGTATGGGCTAAGGGTCAGTGCTAGGAGATAGATTGTATGAAAATGTTTTCTCAGAGATATAAATCAGAAAAAATATCTTCCCCTATTTTGCATTTGATAATAAGTGTGTGTTTATGTAGTAAACATAAGCCAATGGATTGTTACCTAAGAATATACTGGGTCAGACCAGAGGTCCATATACCCAGCATCCTGTCTTCCTGCAGTGGCCAATGCCAGGTGCCCCAGAGGGAATGAACAGAACAGGTAATCATCAAGTGAACCATCCCCTGTTGCCCATTCCCAGCTTCAGGAGAAAAGGTGATATGAAATTATATGAGTGCTGATTGAATTTTCATTAATTTTGTTAGGTTTTTTTTGAGGATGCTGCAAGTTAGCTTGTTGATGGTGATGCTAATACAGTTTCTGTAGTTGTATGGGTTGAGAATATCTCAATTTTTATAGTTTGTAGTAAATTAGTCTACTTGATCATACCTCAAAAGAACATATTTCAAAACCTGTGTGATGGCCGCCATCTTGACTAATACCAGAAATTGAAATGGGAACTTCCAGAGCTAAAATCACAAATTGCTACATATTGGGCTCAAGAGACAGACTTTGGAACAGGAGGCGAGATGGAGTGTAACACTCACATCCTATCTGGTTAAAGCCGAGAAGGAGATATGTAATACTTACTGACTAGTGGTTTATTCTTGTGCTGTGGAATAGCAGCCCCTCTGTCTTCATGGATGTAATACTTTTCTGTTCCTTTCTACCAGTATATAGATAGTGCAGAAAAATTTACAATTGAATACCCCAGGATCAGTAATGAAATGGTTTGCAGAAGGGCTGAATCTGCCATTAATAAGAAATTTAGTTCAAAGGGTGAAAATAAGATTAGGCGTTCATGAAAAGCTTTAAAGGAAGGTGTTATAGAAACACTGAAGAAAGGTGCCAAGGAAGTTATTATTTTCTTAGAACTCTTAAAGGGCTGGGTCTGCTGAATGTTTCCAGTTCTCACCCTCTCAGATGGATAGTTGTTTAGGCTAGTTGAGAACCTTTCAATACAATAAAAAGTTGAACATGCTTCACAACCTACTTTTGTAATACTTCAGTTTTAAAAAGTAGATGAGCAGAATTGAATTTATTTTTAGCTGCTGTGCTGTTTTCTTAAAAAGAAAAAAAAAGAAAAAAAAGAAAAGAAAAAAGTGCCTGCTGTCATGGGAAGCTATTGTCCAGAATAAGTGGAAAAACTATAGGTGTCAGGGATTCCCATCTGTTCTTGCCATGTCCCATATAGCTGGGACATAGGTCTTGTATAGGACATAAAGAAGGTATTCTGGGGACAAGGTCTAATCTGATTTCTTCTTTCTATTCTATGCTCACTTCCTTATTTATTTATTTTCAATATTCGATGCTATCCTTTTCCTTTTCTTGTTTTCTCTTCTTCCTTTTTTTCTTTTTTTTCATCTTAATCCTGTACCAGTTGAAGGTGATGGCTAAATTCCTAGTGAGTTCAATGGGTACAGAATCAAGTCATTTTCACATTCCTTCTCCGTATCTTTCTCTATCAATTTACAGATTAATACGTTCTGTAAATTGTCTCTTTATTGAACTCACATTGTTACAGCTAGATCAAGTAAAGTTCCTTGTTTTGTGATCCTTGCATGTGTCATCCCTGGATGGCCCAACTAAGAGTGACATGCTCACGTGGCTCTGATAGAGGGAATTCCTACAATACTAACTTCCAGGGTCTGCTGTGCATTTGTCATGGCTACCACCACTAAGTAATATCTGTTTATCACTGTTAATGTGGGTCCAGGCCTATCTGGAGCAAGGGGAGTCACCAGGGACTGCTAGCACCAGCAGTCTCTGGTGACCAGTGCCATTGTTATCCATACTTCCTAGTCTCTCTAGGAATTGGATCCACTGGGAATTTGAGGCCCTGGGAACTGAACAAAATAGCCATCATGCTCAGGGTTCTGTATTTTTTATATCAGCACCTGGTAGATATGTGTCTGATCATTTGGAAGCCTCTCAGCTCCCTCTTCTGACCGCCACTCTCATCCCCACCCGCCACCACTCTGCCTACTGGAAGGAAGAAGAAAGGTCATGCTGTTTCTCCTGAAACCCCTATCTCAAATCCTCTTGACACACTTTTTTGGGGAGGAGGAGGTTACTTTTTATGAGTACCTATATGGAGAAGGCATACTGGATATCACTAAACAACTACAACCCATACTTGATGGGGAACACATCCTGAAAGAACTCTTTCCTGAACTCCTTTTTCTGACCTTCAAACAACCCCTCAACCTAGCTAAACAAGCTCCCCACAGATCAGCACCCACAAACTCAAAGGGGTACCAGACCTTACCATAACAATAGATTGCCACTACTACAATGATAAATACGCCCTACAACACATCTTTCAAGATCTATGGGTCCTACACATGCTTATTACAACATATGGTTGTACTAAATCCAGTGCACTAAATCCAGTGCACTAAAGCCCCCAATAATAACTATGCTGGTGAAACCAGATAATCAGCATGCTCTGAAATGAACTCACAGAAAAAACAATATAAGACAAACACACCCTATAACCCATGGGTGAACACTTTTCACAAAATGTTCACTCCGTATCTGACCTCTTAGTCCTTGTCCTCAAGGGAAACCTGCACAACACCTTCAGATGACGAGCCTAGGAGCTTAAATTCATAACTTTACTAGATACTAAAAATCATGGTCATAATAAAGAGATTGGATTTAAGGTATAGTACAGTAACCTCCCTTTTTTGTCCTTTCACTGTAGAAAGGTTAACAGGCCACTTCATCTTGAATTGTCTCTACAATATGTGTTAACAACTTATGATCATGTGTTCCATCTTGCGTTATCTGTGATGCCCTGAATACCATTCCCAAGTTTGAAGAAGAGCTCTGTGTATACCCAGATGTACACACATTATTTTCTCAACCTGTGTATTATATAATTTTAACATTAACTTTAATAAAAAATTTAAATCGATTGAAAACTTGTCTCTTTCACTGAGAAGTTGGTTCAATAAAACACATTATCTCACCCTCTTTGTCACTCAAGGAATTATGAAAATTTCCACCAGCTGAGGATCTGATCTCATGTCTTCAGCAATTGTATTTGTATCTGTCATATGGTGAAAAACTTTATATACATGTAGGTGATATGCAGCATATTAAAATGTCATACATTATTTGAGAAACGTGATGCACTTATGTGTGTATTCTGTGATTAATACTCAGTGGAAGATAATTTTACTTTTCTGGTACTGGACCTTGGCAACATGTAGGGAGGAAATAATAATCCTATATCCTATGAGGCAATGGCAGGGACTACTTTTGGTTTTTGATAGATTTAATTTTTTGATAAACATGCAGTTGGGTCAGGTTGGTGAGAAAGGGTGAAGAATGCTTGTTCTACGTAGAAGAAAATGGTTTGGGGGGGGTTGTGCTAGGAGACAGGTGCTGTAGTTTCATGTAATTTATTATAGCATTTACTTGTGCTAAAGTAGAGTATATGAATTGATTCACCAGCAAAAATGTTGGTTCTCTTTACCAGCATTCCTCTAGAGTACTCATTTTATAAAATTAAATCACATTTATATTTTCACAGAATCTGAAGTTTGAGCCTATCCTTCTGAACACCTAGAAACTTTTCTCATACCTATTGCTTAAGCTCCAGATATAAACACACATTAACTGACTCCTGGGGAAACAGCAGACTATGATGTTCCAGCAAAAAATATATCAGGAAAAATGCAGGGCACTATTTTGACAACTGTTTCATGAATTATGTATTTCTCTTATAAAAAAAGGAAAATACATGTTAATATAATTGTTCTTTGAACCTGAGTCTGCATTGCTTTCTAAGTTTTAGGAATGTTTGAGGATTGGGGGGAATAATTTATTATGAGATAATATATCATCTTCTCAGGAATAAGAAAAGCTTTTTAACTTTTATCATCTTTTACCTTAGATTTTTGCTATCAGCTAGAAATGCGGATGATGCAGAAAGAGCAAACAGTCATAAAATAACTACGTTAGATAAACATCTGTTTGTCTCCACCAGATTTAAGGACCAAACCATTCCTCCCTCTCTTCTCCTCCAGGGAAGAATTTACTATAAAAGAGCAATCCTGAAGTGGGAGGGGTCAGTATGGACTTTATAGCTATAGAAAAAGGTGCTTGTTACTGTGATCTGAAAACCATGTTATTATGATAGACCTTCTAAAACTGTGACTAGAACTCCCATGAACATTCTTCCACACTGCATATCTCTTTCCTCCTGGCCAGGTAAGGTCATAAAAAAGCAGTGGCCACATGGCTAGCCAGGAGCTCTGCAGCTCAAGTAGTAGCAAGAAGGCAAACTATGAGCTGGAGAGAAGCTGAATTATTGCTCTGTTCTGTTTTTCTTGCTTTCTGGCTGCTTCTG
Source organism: Gopherus evgoodei (assembly GCF_007399415.2). Taxonomy (NCBI): domain Eukaryota; kingdom Metazoa; phylum Chordata; order Testudines; family Testudinidae; genus Gopherus; species Gopherus evgoodei. The sequence continues at coordinate 129,452,110 of NC_044322.1, forward strand.
GAAACCCCCAACCCCAGACATCCTTACTAATACCAGTCTCCGCATTTGCATTCAGTCCAGTCTTTGGGTCGCAGCTTCTGTTGTTTCCACTGTCACTAAACAAAGGGGTATTAATTGTCCTCTCATTTAGATGGAATGAACGGCAACTAGCATGCACCAATAGTTTCAGCAAGATCTGTGACTACCTAAAGAGCAAAGATGAGAGCCATCTAACCTCCAGCATCACAGCATGATCAATTTAGGAGGCAATCCAGAGTTTTTTTGCAGATCCAACTTAAGAGAGAATATGCAAAACTCTGCCCATTTCATTTTCCCTTTTTGTACATATGTGTTTGGATGTCTTCCCGTTCCTGATTACCAAAGAGTCATGTCTTGGCTCTTTGATCTGACATTGAGCATAAGTAACAGTTGATGTTCTGCTGTTTTATAGTGGGAGTGACCAACAAGACGCTAACTCATTGCAATGGTAGGCACCTCTGTGTTCAAACCGAATGCACTACTGCAGGGGTCCCCAACGCGGTGCATGTAAATGCACCCACATCCTGACCGGCAGTGGAGGATCCGCTGAAATGCCGCAGAATTTCTAACAAGTGGCATCATCAAGAGGTGTCGCTGCCGAATTCCTGCAGCATTCACCAGACAAAAAGGTTGGGGACCACTGCACTATTGCAATGGTATTTGTAGAAAATATATGTCTTTCGAGAGATCATATGAAAATTAATAACACACTGATCCACAGTATCATTGTGAAATGTATGTGACAGTGCTGTGTGTGGACTTATGCATACTCACTGATAGTATGCTGTGACTGTGACTAAAATGTATTTAAACCAGGCACATCAGGGCGAGTTGATAAACAGGTTTTTCTCAAGGCAAATAAAAGAAGCCAACACCTCAAAACAGGCGTGGCCCAATTCACTAGGTTATTCATTTGCATCAGAAGTTGCAGGAAAAGACCCTGTACATTGTAAAATTGCAGAGGAAGCACTTTAATAGAGATGGAATTCCCCCCTCCTCCACACCACCGAGGATACAGGAGACTAAACCCCTGGGGGATCAATTTGAACCTGGAAACAAAGGCTGATTTTGAGATATAAGGACTCACAGAAATACTTTGGATTATCCTTCTCATAAACAGCATCTTTGAGTCTGTGGCAATCCTGGCTAAAAGTTAACCAGTAGTTGCTGGGAAAGGAAGATTGATGAGAAACTACCTTGAACAAAGACTGTAGCTTGTTAAGTTATGTCTTAGCTATTAAAATGCATAATTTTACATTTACTTTTTTGTAACCATTTCTATACTCATTCCTTCTACTTGTTATCATTTAAACCTATGTCCTTTTGTTAATAAACTTGTTTTACTATAAATCAACTTAGCACTGTGTTTGAAGGGAGGGGTCTGTTTACCTAAGTTAATAAGCTGAAACATACTGATTCCTTAAAAGAGCAGCAAACTCAGTATCTTCTTTGAATGTACAGTGATGGGGCTGTGCATTGGAGAGAAAGATCTCCAAGGAACTCAGGGGCTGGAGTTTACTGATTGTTACCTGCTAGGCAAAGTTAGGGCTGGGAGAACCTTGAGGAGTTTGTTAGTGAGAAAGACAGACTGGTGTGGCAGGGAGCTGACAGTCTAAATGTCAGCAAAACTCCTCTTACTGAAGCAGAGAGGTAACACAACGGCTCAAAGTTCTGGGTGTCCAGAAGCTTACAGTCATGTGCATTTTCTGTCCCTACTCACATGGAATGGGTTAGGTTTGCAAAAGACTAATACACCTGTCACATGGTAGGGGACAGGATCCAGTGGCAACTTTCATTTTCTTTCTTCCTTGGTTGCAGAATGAACTATAAATATAATATAAACCAAAACCAATTACAGCCAGTTTACTTACTAGAAAATTCAGAAATAGAGTTTAGGTGCACCATCCACAGGCGAATGGATCATCTGCTTCTTATTTTACATCTGTCAGTAATCACTATTGCTAACCCACAACGACTAATCATACACCCACTTGTTCTGAAACCAGTTCCCTCTGTAGTGGCCTGTTCTGTTGCTGAAGTAGATTTACCACCTGGAGCCCGTGTTTGTGGTTCTTAATTATTGTCAGTGACTGGATTGGTGTTGTTACATCTGACAGCAGCATTTTGGATGTCTACAAGAAACAGAAAGCTAGTGTCAGTCTTATTTTTCCTCATATGTGTTTTATAGGACTGTCCTGGGGTGTGCTTATGGTATATAAACCTTGATGTGGATTGTTTCATGTACCGCATGCTGGGTAAGAACATGAGAGAACTCAGTTCTTATTTAACTGGCTGTTTATTAAAGCGACTATTGACAAAAGTGGTGCAAATGCAGTTTGGAAGTTTATCCATGTGCACCTAGACTGACTAATCTGATCTCATCCTGGTGCCTCCTCCAAAGTCTTCCCGCCTGCAAAATGTGCTCTTCCTTCCAAGTTCCAGGCAGGTTCCAGGCAGTTTTCTTTTTGAAAGCTAACTTTCTCTCTTGTTTGCACTGGGGATAATTTTTTGGCATTTTTGCTATTTAATTTCTTCTCTTGCAGTTTCCGAGCATATAAAACATTCATGTTCACTGCAGGGTTCATTATTTTTGGCTGAAAAAGCTTCTTTGATATTAGCACAATGATTCTGTCCTGTCTGTAAGTCTTTGACTAGTGAACCTAGGGACAGATTATGAGGTGTACTGCAATACTCTAACACTGCTAAGTATGGATCCCTTGAATATGTTAGAACTATTTTTTAATGATGGTATTTTAATCCAGGGTGGTGCTAAACTACTGGTGTCCAACCTATGGCCTGGGTACTTTAGATTTAAGCTTGCCATCTAGCTAGTTTTTAACTGGCCTGACTGGTTTTCATACTGACTTACCTTTTAAAAGATTTAATTCTCCCCCCTTTTTTTTTCACTTGAGACAGGTTACAGTGTGCTATGATTCATACCCAACAGTCCAGAGAGCAGCTCCGTGTTAGGATACGGAAGTAAAATAAGAAAACAACAAAAATACGCACACTGTGTGTAAATGTAAAATGGTTCTCAAAATATTTTAGTTACTAGTTATAATTGGCAGTAGGACCCTTTTGTTATTGGTGGCATGGGAGGTGGCTAATGATTTTCTGTGTCTTGGAGTGGCAACTCTATATTGTGGCTTTCAGGGGCAACTGTGAAGAAACTTTGTATATGGTTATAAATTAAAAATGTGTCCCTTGAGCCATGCCCTAAGACTGTAAAATAGAAGTGTTTTGGGTCACCCCTGTTACTACAGGGAGGAAATAGAGGCAGGGGTGCTAGAACAATTGTTACAGTGCAGGTGCTGTGAGACGTTGAACCAAACTATAAACCCTGTATGTAATGGAAACCCCTTCAAGCCAGGGGATGCAACAGCACCCCAAGGACTTCTAGTTCCAGCACCTATGAATAGCAGGCCCTGCCTTTCCAATAGTCTCCCATACCTTCTCCTGCACTCCATGAGCAGCTGCACTCCTTTTCCTACTACAGCTGCTCAGCAGCTCCCAAATGGCCTTCTGCTGCACCACAGAGAGCTCTGGCTGGTCCATTGTCTCCTTCTCTACAGAGCTCATCTGGCTTTGCTTCAGCCAAAAGAAGCACCTAGAAATGGACAGATCCCCTCCCTCTCAAACAACCCAGGAGAGAGGAAAAGGGAAGCTCAGACTCAACAACCAATTACAGCTCCCTGATTGTCTGTTCCAGCACCAGCCCGGCGGCTTCTCTAACTTGCACCAGTCCAGCTGACAATAGTTCCCTGTGGCCCATAGGCCAGCTGGTAAATTGCCAGACCATAATACAGCCCACCCACTCTCCCTTTGTACTCCTAATATACACTATGGTAGTGGAGGAGAGTGTAGGAGTGGGATATGCTACTTTTATGCATTCCTATGCCAGGGGATTCCCTCAGAGGGGACTTCTGGATGGTTTCCACTGCCTATGTGACCCAAACTACTGATTTTTGGCCCCTTGACTTTTTGACTGTACAGAGATCTGGCTTGACATGCTCTGCATGAAAAGATATTTCAGACAGATTTTCTAAAATGACCCACTGTTATTATCCCACCTAGAATCTGTTGGCAAGCAAAGTGTGGTTTCCAGTATAGAATTAGATTGCTACTTGATGTGTTGTGGGATAGTTCAGTTTTTAAAAAGAATAGTTCACCAACACAAGAGATAACTTTTCCTATTAAATTTAAATCACGCTGTTTCACCTTTGGAGAATGAGTGAACAAGAATCTCATGTGCCTGCAGGAGTTCTTTTGCCAGAGTTTTTGCATATTTCACACTTAGCCATATTATCTTCTATGACAGCATTATTGCCTGGATACAGTAGGACATCTCAGGCTCTAATCTTACAGTTATCAGTTCCCACATGGGCACTGTGGATTATACTCAATATTTCCGACCCCAGGTGGTCTGGTATTCTGATATAATGTCCTTTGTGAAGAATCCCATTATGAGCTCTTTATATGAAGTAATTCCATTTCAGTGGCCCCAATAAAATTCAAACCAACACACCTGGCCTTTTTCTGTTGCCCATCCGTCTGGAATTACTCTCAAGCAATTTAAAGTCTGGGTCAAACTTACTTCTACATCGAGCTTGTCAAATTTTGTTTCAGAAATGAGTTGTACTATGGTCATGTTCTCCTTTTCCTGCAGTTCCTTTCTTTCACTGTTTGTAGGCACACTTGAAAGCACAGCCTTTGTAGGAAAGTCCTTCCCTATATTTCATATGCATTTTTTGCAATATCATGATAATTTTCTGAAAGGCAGTGCTTTGCACAACCATTCTGTAATGGGGTTTCCAAGGATGAAACAAACCTCAGCCAAAAACATTTGCTAGCATTTTGTTTTCAGTTTGATTAGTTCTCTTCATAGTTTAGTCAGTGTTCTGGAAGCATATACCACTGAGTGAACATCTTGCAGAAGAACATCCCTTTAATTCACACAAGCTTTTTGCCTGGTTAATTTCTGACACGATGCAATAAAGGTGTGATATAGACAAGGCCCTCAGAAAATCATGGATTTTTGTTTAAAAATGTCACACCAGTATCATACATCAAAGTTCAAATTTCATGGGGCTGTGCAAGACTGCTGAGTCCCCCAGAACTGCTGTAATTTCTCCAGCAGTGGGTAGGCAGAAGCAGGCATCTCAGCTGAGACCATGGCTGCTCATAAAGGGTACTGGGCCAGTACCATCCTTGAGAAGGGCAGGGAGGTAGTGGGCCAGTCCTATTCCACAGGCTGTAAGATGTCTCATCACATGGTTCTGGTCAGCTGGGCTTTGGACAAGGACTGGGGCCCAGTTCACTGGATATGGTGGGCTATGGATTCTGGTCTCAGCTCCGGTGTTGTCTTTGCAAGGCCTCAGAGGAAGTGGAGTAGGGTGGGGTGGCCAGTGCTTCTAATTGCCACAGTGTCAGCCCTACCCCCTTCTCTCTGGTGGCTAACAGGGAGCAGCAGTGGTGGCCTGGGCCAACGCAGAATGCGGAGTGAGCTGGGTCCCAATTCCAAAGCCAGTGCCTTGTAGTTGGATACTACCTCCCCATGCTCCTCAGGATATTTCCATCCTGCCACTCCATGTCCTCTCCTGGATGTGATCAGCTCACTAACCCCCACCACAAGCAGCCATAGCCTCACTGGGGATGCCCACTTCTGGCTAGCCACTACTGGGGGAAAAAAATCAAAGTATTGGGCTAATTTCACTGTTTCTAGGCAGTCCATGAAATTGTGATATACAAGAGGGCCTTACATATATAGAGAAGGGGTGGTAAGAGATGACTCTTTATTGCCTGTCCTTGGTCATATGAAATGGGCCAGTCTAACAGAAGGGTTGAGCCAGCAGGAGTCAGCATCCACTGAGTCCAACAGATTCTACTACCCAAGGCAGAAGGCTTCAGAGCTGCCTTCTTTATCTCCATTTAGTCCTTGTGCAGGGTTCTTTACAAACACTTTTTGTTTAGCATGATATAGTATTACTAGCCACATCCTACTAGAAAAGAATAACAAGTTCCTTTTTAGCTTTGAGGAAACTTGCAGTGCAATGATGTGGCAGCCTAATTTAATCTATTCACGATTACAATATAATGCAGAGAAGAAAACATGTTCAGAATAAATAATATGAATAATAAAAACACTGCATCTGTAAAAGTGGAATAAATTGGCTCTAGGTTGGCACCTTCAGCTAAAACAATTACCATGCCAAAGCATGGCTGTTAGACCAGCAAAAGAGCAGGCAGTTCTTAGAATAGGGTATTTTTCTGGGATGAGAAACACTCTTCTGTGAATACACCTTCATAGGAATATTTTTTTTAAATAGTAAAAGTGGAACAAGAAAAACAGAAGCAGAAACTGTTTACCCAAATCTGTACAATCCAGAATGAATTTGGGGACAAACACAATGGATGTGTCAGGAAAGATCCTTCGGAACACATCTTGAGAGAGCAGTGTACAATATGACAAGCCAATCACATAAAAGAAGCCTCAAATGAATAACAAGGCTGTGAGTTAGGTACAGAAAAAGGATGACACAAGATATCAAAAGCCAAAGACTATGTGTCACTCGGGATGACCTGCCGAAGGATTACAGGAAAGAAAGAAAGTGGTCTGTATAAATGAAAGATTTTTTTTTTAATTCACTGTAACTAAAATTAAAGGCCCAGGTTTTTAAAGATATTTAGATGTTGATGTGTCAGCATTGCAATGTCTAATTGATTTAGGAGCTTAAATTTCATTTTCAAAAGGATTTAGATACTTAGAAGCCAAAATTCCATTGACAGTTGAAAATCTGGGCTAAAATGACCTGATGTTGATGAACTTTGTGGAGTTTCAGACTAGACAGCTTATGCACATGCCTTTGTATGTTTTACTGCTCTCTCTCTCTCTCTTCTTAATTAATCTTTGACCAGATCCCTAAAGTAAACATCATTTTGACTTATATGGATTTGCATTAGTTTACCACAGCTTGTGATCAGCCTCCTGTTTTCAAGTTATGGATAACCTGAGTCATGAATCTCTTGAGAGGACATGAGGCACCTGAAATAAAATTCCCACTGTAACAGCCCTCGCTGGTGGATTTCAACATCAAACTGAACCAAAACAAACTGTTTCAGCTCAGTTCAACAAAGCAAAACGAAATGTTTAGACACTTCCAACTGAATTTTTTGGAACTTTCTATTCTGCACAAAACTTTGATATGGACTTTTCAGCCTGATTTGTGATGAAAACAGGTGTTGAAATATCAGAATTTCAAGTGGGACAGAATTCCAATTTTTGACCAGCTCTATTTATGGCCTTTGGAGAGAGTCACATTTAACAGGCTTAATGAGTCAAACAGGCCCAGTAAAAACATGAGAAACTATTCTTCATAAATTAAACAACACATTTGCAAAACTACAGAACGGAAATAAGCATATAGCTGCCATAGTACTATTTCATGTGTTGTGTCTATCATATGAAATACCATGGATCATCATAGTCTAGCAAAGTGTAAATAGGAACCTACCAATCTCATTGGTTATATTTCTTAAGACTCAAAAAAGAACTGATACTTGGTTAGCTTCAGAAGATCACTCATCCTATCTTTTTAGCAGAGAACTATTTAGCTAGAAATAAGATTATTTGTTGAATGATTACAATAAATTTGGGGTGAACAATTCACAATGAATAATATTTTAGCAATTTCAGACTCTTTCTCTTTCCGAATTGTCTCTGAACAAGCTGTGAATTTCCTGATGTTATTTCTCATGCAGATATATTTGCTGAATAATTATTGATTGATAGCTTATTTGCAAAGAACTGAACACTGAAAATTTAAACTGTTTGATTGGATATAGTATGTTTCTGCTCACCAAGCATAGCTTTTAGAATCTGAGCCCTGATGTAAATCCTGAGGGGTTACTAATTCAAAATTTGCTCTTCAACCTATGCTCAAAATTCACAGAACATTGTTCAGTAATAATTTTCAACAGAATCATTACAGAAAGCAAAGGGGTAGAAATACAGCTGAATTGACTGTGTTTAGAAATGTGAACAAATATTCAAAGACAATATTTTACTATAGTAATCCAGATCTAATTGCCAGCACATAAGCATGGCCATACTGGGTCAGACCAAAGGTCCATCTAGCCTACTATCTTGTCTTCTGACAGTGGCCAATGCCAGGTGCCCCAGAAGGAATGAACAGAGCGATCCATCCCCTGATGCCCATTCTCACTTTCTGGCAAACAGAGTCTAGGGACACCATCCCTGCCCACATATTCATCACTCCAATGACAGGAAACCTGGGTAACAAAAAAATTTTAACCTGACAAAAGGGAAAACTATATTTGTTCACTATATCTGAAGATGTCATTAATGTTCATCCTGTAATATATATGGATGATGGCATGGCATTTGTTTTAAATACTATGCTTTAAAAATCTAAAGATCTAATTCTAAACGGATATGAATGATTACTTTAGCTACACTGCAATGATAAGTGTGATTATGTAGAGACATATCCAAACTAGTTTTGATCTAGCTAGCTCAAATAACAAGAGCAGTGAAGTTGTAGCCGTATGGGTTAGATGCTTGAGTACATACCTAGGGTACCGGGTAGGCCTGTATAGAATGTGCTGCCATGGCTCATTGCTATTGTTATTTGAACTAGCTAGATCAAATCTAGCTCAGGTATGTCTACACATGCTGAGGTCTGATTGCAATGTAGACACAGAGACAATAATAATTAATACAGATAGTTTTATCTTAATTCCTAATCTGAGAGACAATTTTTTTCATGTTAAACTTTAAATTTACATGGGAGGCAGTTCAGCTATGCATTCCCTTAGAATACTTTGATCTGTGAGAATGTTAAACACACGCAAAACAGAGTTCAGTGGGATCCATAGACCATAGAGATAAACACATGGAGCTTTCTCTTCCAGAATATCTTCATCATCTGTGCGTCTAAGCAGGTGTTCACTCACCTGAGCAACAATTTTATAGATATTTAATAGCCATGCCAACTCAATATCTTGAAAATGCAACCTCTGCTAATTCAATACTGTGATACTGTATAGCAAGGCATCATTTACACTGGATTATTAAAAGGAGATTTAAAAAAATACTTTTCTACTAAAAAAAATTGGATGAACACATAATTATTTGCACAAAACATTAGAAAATACTGTGATATTTTATTATTAAAAATGCTGCTGAAAAGTTTATACATATGTGTCCAGCCATATATATCTTCTATCATTACTTAAGGCAAAAACAAAAAATTGCAAAACAATAACAAGAGAAACCATTAAACCCTGCGTGCCTCTTAAGGTCAAGACTATAAGCCTGGGAAAGTTCTTGTTTTCTTTTCTTTGCCAAGTGTATTTTGTTATCATTATTATAGAATTCTATGAAGATTCTATAAATCTTGTTCATTTATAAAGCATACATCAATTCAGATGTATTAAATTATTGAATTGATTTGATCATAATTATTTTTAAAAGCTAAAATCATTCACTTACAGGAACTTTTTTACCCAAATGTCACAAGCCTGACACATTACTGTACATATTGCTAGCAGAAGACAATTGGAAGTACTAAACAAATACTGTAATTCACATTACAAATATACCCAACTGGTTATGATGCCAAGCATCACTGCCTTTTTTTAGAGTCATGAACTACTGTATCTCAGCTGAGGCAATACATAGGTTGTGGAAATGGCCTGGTAAAGAGTCAGCTTTAATAAACATTATGGGATGGATCAGTGAAGAAGAAATTTTTCCATTTGCTACTAGATGCAGGTTGGGACTGTTGCTTCAACACTTTCTAATCTGTATAACATATCTGTCTTCTTACGTATAAAACATGATTGGTCATATGATGCATTTTTACTGTATTAAATCTCTTTTCATTTCTCTCAGAACCCACTTCTCTGCCATGCACACACAGCAAGGAGTTGTGCAGAGCCCACAGATTTTGATATCACTGTCTGCAATATCATTTCATGGGCTGGCTATTCCAGTGTTTTATCACAAAGGTAGAAGGCATCTTGTGTTAGGTTCTGTATGGGACAGACAATATGATGGTGCCGTGCCGAGTTTGGTACTGAAATAAAGATACAAAATACATCTGGGATAGTCATGTTCAAGTGCAGAGCAACTTTGTTCAAATGTCTTTGGTTACTATCGCTTGATGATGCAGTCACTTTCTAAAGACAAAATATAAACAACCTTCATCAGTTAATAACTCATATCTAGCTTTCACACTTGAATCGGCTGTTTAAATGAAACTGCTAAGCCCCTTGTGTGATGGCTCTGTTTCGCTCTTAGTTCTCCAGTTAAAGGAGGGCAGGGGAGAATAATAATTTAACCTTTCACTGACAATGAAGCTGTCCAGAATTTTCATATAAATTCACACAGAGCACTTTTAGCTCCCTCTCTTTTTAGCTCCCAACAATATTGATTGGTTTTGTCATTGCTATATAATTAACCAGCAAAAACAGAGTTTTCAGACAGGTGCACTCTTAATCACAATAACGGGATACTGGGTGAGAAAGCTCTTTTCATACCAATCAGTCATGACCTTTCCACTTTTAAAAAAACCAAACAAACCACCCCACCCCTTTTCCTCTGTCCAATTTCATTTTTCCACTGTTTGGCAAAGCTGAGTGTGTGCTTCCTCAGCAAAAGCTCTTCTGCAGCTGCTGGTGAATACAGAGTTAGTTTTCCTCATAAAAGACTGACCAAGAGGCAGGTTTTCTTTGTGTTTGTCAGGGCACTAGATTGTGAAGCAAGTCTTGCTAATGTATTAAAATAACCAAGAACTACAAAACTGGACTCATTGTATTGTTGTTTCTTTGCTCAATTCAACAAGCTTAAAACAATAATCGTGATTTCCATTTTTTGATCCATCTCTGTGTTGCAATTTAATGAAGGCTAACACAAAAATAAAAGAAAAGAAAAAAAATCTAAAAAACTGTCTCCTAAGAATGCTTTAACATGCACTTCTGTAACCTGTAAGGGAAAATACGCAGGTCACACAGACAACTGTATTCTGTGTATGATATCATGTCCTCCTATAAATGAAACGTTAGAAAAACCTCATGTTTTTGTTCACCACTAGTAATTAAGAAGAAAATCCTCCTTTTGGTCTGGAGGAAACAGAGGTGATATGACTAATGTATATACACATAGGTCACAACTGAAAGCACAATTTCTAAAAGTTCTTTTCAAACTGAAAATGTCAATAAAAGCTTATTTTTTTAAACTCACAGCTATGTACACTTTTTACAAAGTTTTTTTAAATATAGTTCAGGCTGCCAAGTCATCTCTTTGCACAGAACTATACGTATTTTACTGCATAGTCCTCTTATTTTTAATAATAAAATCCTATTTCCCCCTTATGGTTACAGCTTCTTATGCTGGATAAAAGCCCACGGTGATGTCTTTGTTTTAACAAGGGCCATTCATGGTATGGCACATAAAGAAATGGTGGATTTTTTTTTGTTTTTTTAAATTTCATATATTAAAAAAAACTGTACAGTCACTGGCTCTGTGTTCCAGAAAATTCTGCTTCTGTTTGTTACTCTCAAAACATCTTTTCAAGTGATTTCTTCTGGCATCAACTTTCAATCAAAGCGGCTAAGATCTTAAAGCAGTATCGTGACAGCAATATACATGTTTCACATTTCACAGGGTTTGAAGCTGATCTTTAATATCAGAGAGTTTCTATGGGAAGGATCAGTAAGAAAATAAGGACTGCCCTTCGTGTTTACTTTTTGTTGTTGTTTTTTAACAAGTTGTTCAATGGTGAATGCTCTTTCCTCTACTTCTTTTTCTTCCAAGTGGCTTGTGGGGTAAGAGGGGGAAATGGCAGAGCTATACCCTAGTGGTGGAATGTCCATGGGGTAAATTAGTACTGTTTTGTCCTCCACTGAAGGTGTTGAAAGTATGCAAAGGTTGCATTCCTGTTAACGTATTTGGAATCATGGTTATGGTGTTGGGTGTCATTAGTGGAATGTCATCTGGGGACCTCCTCAAAGTAAGGGTGTAGTCAGGTGGGCAGGTTAGTCTCAGAGTGTCATGTGCCTGCAGTGATTCACACTCGTGGTCATGTTCTAGCTGTTTCATCTGCAATGACATAATCTCTTCATTTTGTATGTGCGCTATATCATTAGTTGTGTTCCTCTGGGGGCTGGGGCGCCTGTGTGTCTCGTGACGTCGCTTGTCTTTCTTGTAATACAATGCAGCAAAAGCTAAAATGTTGAGGAATAACAAGGATGCCCCCACTGCGATGGTGACACTCAGCTCTGTGGAGTAATCTCGCTTGTTTTCTATCAGGACAGTTGTATCCTCTGGGGCTGTTTTGTGGGTGTCCTTCGAATGTTTAGGATTGTTGGCTGGTGTCATTGCTGGACGTTTTGTCGCTGGCCACAACTTTCCAGGTGAACGTCTGGTGACATAAGGAAATGATGTCATATCAGGAGGTGGCACCTTAGTTGTTGTGGAAACATACTGAAATATTTCATTTAAGTTGTGCAAGTGTGGTACAAGTTCCAACCAGAAGGCGACTTTTGTTGCTCGATAGTGATCCCGAACTCGGGGTTTCAGGCCAATGTGCAGATAGAGCTGGTCTTTAGGGTTATACTTAGACCAGGCCACTTCTTCAAAACGATTGGGTTTTGTATGGATGAACTTTGTGTCCTGTGGAACAGGCTGGTTTGGATCTCTACAACAGTAAAAAACAAACAAACAATATTACACTCAATCAAGAAATGAACTCTGTTTTATCTGACAATAGTTAACAGAAACTGAAGACAGTTAGCTAAATGTAAGCTTGCAGCGGTGCCATTAAAAAAACAAAAACATTTACTAAACAGGAAATATGAGATATTACAGTAGTTCCCTATATATAGATAAGAAAATAGGACCTGATCTTATTCCCTTTAAAATCAGCTGAAGTTTTGGCACTGGCTTCAAGGATTAGGCACTAAAGATGAATTTTTGAGAGGTACTCAGCACCTGCAGCAGTGGCAGTTGTAGGTGCTCAGGATGTTTCAAGATTTGACTTTTGCTTCAGGGTATCAGGTAGAACTGTGTGGTTGTTAAAGATTAATTGTTAATGGCAACCAAATTCTGGCTGCAATGGAACTATGACAAGATGTATCAGCTAAGGATCTGTCTAATGCTTTTAAGTTGGTATATAATAATAATGTATTTGGTACATGATAATTAATAATGTTGGTATATAATAACTTCAAACCATTGTGACGTAGTGCTAACACATAACTGAGAAAAAAAATCTAACTATTTATATATATCCATTGCTTTATGCTACTATTAGCCCTCCTTTTCACCAAACACGTGAGGGAAAAGCTTTGTATTGACACAAAGTAAATCTTTCTATCATTGGCATTAAGGAATTACTATTTGTGAGTACAGTGTGTTAAACACTACTAAATACAGCATTACAGGCTTTGACCCTATCCAAACTTCTTAGGGTAGGGACGGGGAGGGAAATCAGCACTAGTCCAACTACTTTTATAGGAGCTCTGAGCTAATCCCTAAGGGGATAATATTAAATCTGATCAGCCCAACATTTAAATTTGTTTTTCTATCATCTTTCCAGTGTTACATTTTTAAGATCATCTGATATTAACAAAAACTTTAAAAATATATTGACCATTCAGTATTAATCTGTTTATATTTGACTTTTTAAAGATGAAATATCTGCCTTTAAATTAGCAGGGGGAAATTAAAAATAAAATAACCAAAAACAATAATAAGTTGATCTGCACAAACCCTTTAGCAATAATATGCATGTTACTTCCTTTGAAACATGAACGCTATATCTAAATATAACAGCTAGTTAGATATTCCATTTTGGAGGGGGCGGGGCTTCAGCCTTCAGAGGGCAAAGAATATTGTCTATGCTTTATAATATATCATACTAAAGTATATAATATATCTTCTAAGCAATATACTGACATTTCTTTTTTCCATTCCCATATGTATTAGTTTATCCTTTTCAAAAATCAATTTAATCTTTTTCTTTTTCTTCTATGTTTCAGGAATTCCCTCATCCAATATTACAGTTTTAAAAGCATTTTTGTTTTCTTTTTTTAAATGCCCATGAGATAATTAAATATTCCCACGGTTCTTTTGTTGTTCAAAAACTGTTATTCCTTAGTGTTAGATCTACACTGGCATTTAGCTTTAATAATCTAAAGATGCTTCTATTCACCTGTTTATCAGTGGAATTTACCCTTGAATTCAATCAGATAAAATACAATTTAAAAAAATATTCTTAATCTAATTTTGCTTTGTTTTTGCATATTATTCTGGACCACATGCCTGCCATCTGAAGATAAATGTTGGGTATTCCAGAAGTTTTTAGATTTTATTCATTTAAGTACTATCTATGAGCACAATTTGATCCCATATTGTTACTCCTTGTCTGAAACTAAGGTAGAGCTTTCCCTTTCCAAGCAATACTGCCAGAGATTTCAATGTGCTGCTACTTTGAGGAATTCTAACATGTATTTGAAAAGGAAATAAAGTATTCCTTTTGTTCTCAAAGAATAGAGAGGAGGATTTAGCAAATCCAGACAAGTAGGCATTGGCTTGATGCAATATATCTACTACAGTACTCTTGGACACAAGACAAGAATTCTAAAACCTGGATAAACTTACATAGACTATAAAAGCACAAGTCATTTCCCCCCATTAGAAACTCAAAAGCCTGGAATAGCTATAGCAGGAAATTAGTGTCATATTTTCTATCCTCTTTCTTAAGCACACGCTGTTCCAATTCATAGCCCTAAAAATCCTGGGCCATGTTCTGTACTGTAGGTACAGAAGCTGTAGAAATTAAGCCAAAAGATGCAAGTTGGTTGTGCTCAAAGAACTAAACCCAAGGGACATGAGAGCACTCAGTACATTTCATGAAACACAGGATCAGGATCATGGGCTGGATACATTTACTATTATTCTTCCACTCCATCCCACCCTCTGTGTATGAAAATGAAGACACATTCTTTTTATGTGACAATCCTGTAAAGTGAAATACGGACCTCCCTGAAGTTAATGAAAATTTTGTCATTGAATTCAAATGAGCCAGGATTTTCCCCATAAAATGCATAAATGCCAGCAAGATGGACTACTTTACCTCATAGTGTCATTTCTGAGGTAATGTTATCATTGTGTAAGTGACTGCAGAATGCTGACCATGGTTACAGCAAAGATTAAAAAAAAAACACAAAAACACTCAGCTAAGCTGGCATGTTTTTAGATTTCATTAACCATCCCTTCCCTCATCCCTTCACATACCACAAACAGCTAGATTGTGTGTTTAGTAAAGGGAAAACTCCTATACTATCCCCCCAACTCCGAATGCAAATGGTTGGAGAGTGTGTAGGGGAGTAGAGCCCCACTTTGTAGGAACTCCTTACATGCCAGTGTGAAGGAGTATGGGTTGGGGATGGAAGATCTGTTGATATGAGAATACTCTTGCCCATATCATAAAATAGTCTGAAATAACCTTTGCGAAGCTATTCCATAGGCTTGGCTGGGGGACATAATATCACACATGTGAATAGCTCATGGATTTGCATAGTTGGCTTCACCTGGCAATTAGCCATTCACTTGACTTTGGACCTTTCACTTGGCACTGTCCTTCCACTTCCTGTTTTGTAATTTTAGCCTTTCAATTGACCTTTTGGCCTATAGACATTCTGGAAACTCATGTGTCTTTTTACGAAACAAAGAAAACTACTGGAATGCTTCCTGAATAATGCAGCTATTAATGTAATAAAAGAAGAACTATGCTTTTCTGTGTTTCTATATATTCTCCAGCCAAGCTCTTAGAACACTCCAATGAATTTTGGTTTACAACACCCCTCTGAGTTAATGGTAAGTTAGTATTAGCACCCCTGGTGGGGAAAGAGAGGCACAGGCAGGCCAAGTGACTTGCTCAAAGTTACACACAAAGTCTGTGACAAAGCTGGAAATTCCTGGTTCCCAATCTTGTGCTTTAGCCTAGACACCATTCTTCTTTTCATATAATTGCTAGAAGATAATTATTTATCAGTGTTTGCTCTCTACTAATGATGCTTATTTTTAAGTGTTTTCACTCTAAATTTGCTCTGTACCCGAAATGTTCTCAAAGTGAATGTCTATCACCAAAGTACATTCAGGTCAGTATCTGAGAATAGTCTATCTTGTATTACCTAGCCATTTTCCTTGAGGCACTGACTCAAACTGTGGACCATTCCAGAGAGGGAAATCACAGAGAATTCATCCACCACTCTCTTCCACTTTCCTTCTTTGTGAGCTGTGACTCCTGCCATTATGCCCCAGTTATATACGGTAGCTCAGTGATGCCCAGCCTACACTTCTTGAGGCACAGCTCTTCAAAGTGCCTACATGAAGCTTGCTTCTCAAGTGTCACAAAATAAATGTTTTTGCAATGGTGTGGTGACTGATTCAGGAGCAAAATAATAACATGTGCACATAAGTTGAAGCTCTGGCAACTAGTTAAGATAACGGAAGGTGTCACAATAAAACACTACTAAATGTCTCTGGGTATTAACGTCAGCAGAATGAGAATTCTGCAAGGATCCCCATCTCTCGCTGAGCTCTACACAATGCTGCCCAATTGTAACCTTTATCTAACAGTTTTCATGAATATATTAACTGTTACTTATCATAATAAACTTGTGACAGGCACTTTTGTATTCTAAATATGTTTCATTCTTTTGTGGCACTTTGTGACTTTACTGGATGACAAAATGGATTTCTGCAACTGAAGTTCAGTGCCACTGTTGCAATTGCACCTGCACTGCAAAAATACTGCACTCTTTTAATAGAAAGGCAAAAGGCACCCTTGAGAGTGTACTTCCTCTCGACAATGAGTTTTGCTGCAAGTGGGTGTGTGTAAAAGAGTTTACTCTTTACACTTCTGATTTTTCCCGTGCAATCTCTTAATAATATTGACTTCTGATAGCTATTGTGTTTATTTATGAAACCAAAACAATAGTGATTGTACTTTATTTCCATAACACACACCTGGAATCAACCAATATCTTCAAAAAAAGAGAGAAATAAAATATTAGAGGGTAAGCAATATACCAATCTTCTGTAAGAAATCGTGAAGATTTGAATTCAAAATAAACTATAATTGATAGAAGGAACTGAAATCTGAGGATCTTATAATGGAAAGTGTCAGGCCATCTTAATAATAGGCATCACTACCAGTTCCGCCTATAAACAGAGAGATCTATTCATTCAAATTATCATTTGTTTCAAATTTTTTAGACTTTAGGGAAAGTATTTTACTACTATTTTTCTGCAGAGACCTATTACACAAGGTGTTCAGTAGGGAAATCAGTGTCTTTTCCCTTAGGCCTGTGTAGCAGGGCTCACCCCTATCAGGGCACTCTCCTGTGACCAATCAACTATGATACAGTCAAATCCCACTTCAGATTTCCCCTACATTTCCCAGGGCTGACTGAGCTTTCCAACTTCACTACAGAGAATGGTCACCTCCTTTCATAGAATCATAGGGTCAGAATCATCTAGCCTAATCCCCTGCCAAGATGCCAACACAGAGGGGGTTATCCAGCCTTCTTTTGAAAACCTCCAGCAACGGAGCTACCAAGGCAGTCTTTTCCATTGTCTTACTCTTCATACAGTTAGAAAGATTTCCATGAGATTTAATCTAAATCTGCTATGCTGTAGTTTGAACTCATAACCAGTTATTCTGCCCCCTGTAGCAAAAGAGAACAACTTTTCCCCAACTTTTTTGTAGCAGCCTTTCAAGAATCGGAAGACCACTATCATATTCCTTCTTAATCTCCTCTTTTCTAAACTAAACATACCTAGTTCCTTCAGTCTTTGCTTGTGCAGCTTCCATTCCATCCCTTTGATCATCTTTGTTACTCATCTCTGGATCCTTTCCAGTTTCTCTACATATTTTCTAGTGATCTAAACTGGGCATGGTACTCCAGCTGAGGCCTTCCCAGAGGTGAGTAGAATGGTTCCCTTTGCCCAGGAAAGGAACAATGTCCCTCTCAGAAACCAAATCAAGCTCTGGTTTCAGGCACAACTTCTTAGTACAATTTCAACTTTCAGAAAATCCCCAGGCAAAAGGGCACAGGGTCCAGGAAGGGACACAGGGGCCAGAGGACTAGTGGATCACTGGCCTGCAGAGGGCGCTCGAGAGCTGAATCGAGCTAATTCCCAGAAGTCACCAGCAGGAGGAGCCACAGGGGTGAGTCCACTCATCTACAAGGAGGCACTACATTTTTTAATTAGTGTTCTTGTTCATTAGTATTCTTGAACAAAACATTTTATGAAATTATGAAAATTGTAACCACAGAAAAATCCCTGTGTGGGGCAGGGGGACTGAAGACTGTTTACTGACCATGGTCCCTGTTGGAGTTGGAGTGATCTCTGGTATGCTTATTAGATGTGTGCAGGCTGCTGTATTTCTTTTCATTTTTTCTCTCTAATGCTTTTAACTTAATAATAAAAGTGTTTGCTTAGAAAGAGGTGTGTGGTAACTTAACTATGGGTAATTACAGTGTGTATAGGCTCTGCTTAAGCAGTTTGACTTATTAGGGAATTCACAGTGTAGTGAGGGAACTGAGTAGCCTGGAAGTACCCAGTCAGGAGGGAGGGAGATGCGTGTCTCCATTCAAGAGAGGTGATGGCTGAGGAGCCAGAAGCATTAAAGTAGGTGCTCTATGGTGGACCACAGAGAGGGAAATAAAGGTGTAGAATATGACAAGATCACCTTACAACAATTCATTTGCTTTCTATTCCACTCCCACTATTCTTACAGTGGGAGGATGTGATAAAGCCTGAATGATATGATCGATTCCTTTAACATGTAAAATTGGAATTCTGATTGTACAAGGACAGCAGGATGAAGCGATAAGATAAAAGCAGATCTTAAAGAAAATCTCATGCAAACAGTTATATATATATATATATAACTGTTTGTATATATATAGTGTTAGTAAGTTAACTAACTTACACAGTATTTTATATATATATATATATATATATATATATATATATATATATATATAATATAATTATATTATATGTTATATATATATATATATATATATAATACTGTGTAAGTTAGTTAATGTAATATTTAATTGTGATCCCCAAACAAAGCTTCTTGCATATATTCCACAATGCATTCCCCCGCCCCCCACTATTTTTAAGGGATGTCTTTAGTAAGCGAGAGCTTTGGTGAGTAGATTCAGAGGCTAAGATAATGATTAATGAAGGCTAAAAACTATAGTCTTAGCACTGAAAGGGAAATGGACCATCAGAAAATTGCAATTTCCAAGTGTTCATTTCAAGCATGAGCCATTCAACACTAAACAGTCACTTTATTTGTCACTTTTTGTTTTCTAGGTTCAGTTACTGACTTCAAAGTAAAACACAATAAAAGTACAGTGCCTTTCGCTGTGTCTTTGACACCTAGTGATTTTACAGTATTGACCTGCCCTCCAAACCTAGCCGTGGCAGTAAACCCATTAAACAGTGAGTGTGCATTTTAAGCAGCAAGTGGTGTGTGTCAAATAGAAGCTCAGCACAGCCCTTCCGAGCTCTGCACTAACTGAGCAGTAATTGTACAGTAAGGTCCTAGATACTGCCTTCGTGTGAGAGTCTTCCAGGACTGGAAGGAGTGTCAGAAGTCTTTTCTTTTTCAAACAGGCTGCAGTTTTAATGTTTATGGTTCAGCTACAGAGAAACCTGCAGTGTTATAGTCTCACAGTGAATAGATTTTCAATATTTATTGCCATGGGCACAAAAACAAAGCAGCCAAATAATATCAGGATAAAGCAGGAAAACAGTGACTGAAAAACAAAAATCTGAAACAAATCAGGTGCTTCTGACGTATTCGGCCTGATTGCACACCTGGAATTCAAATTGTATGTGGGAGGGTGGCTAGGAGACTAGTTACCTAAAATAGGTCCCTATATAGTCTCAGTTTGAGGTTTTATAGTCTACAGAATGCTATTTTCCCCTGCCACAGGAAATTCTCCTTTTCATTTCAGCTGGATGTGTTGGAGGTGCAGAGCAGATATAGTCATAGAGCTTAAGATTCCATTTAGCTGACAGGGAATTTCTTGTTCTAAAAGATGGATTCTATGGAGTAACATTGGGTTTCTGTTAAAACAAAACAAAGAAGTTCCCCTTCTGAGGACACCTGGAATTTTATAGCACAGAGCTGTACTTATAATCCATTTTTCAGACTGCTTGTAAAGGAGTGAATCCACAATGGAATAGATCTTGTATTTCAGTCTCATTTCCATTTACTAAGCATATTATCAGTTGGGTGCTTTGGAAATGATTAATGACGCTTCCGAAGCATTGCTGCAATTTTTAGGCGGTACAGTATGAATGTAAGTCCACAGCCGGAGGACTGGGCAATGGTATGCATATTCTGCTAAAATCAGCTCTCCAACAGCAGTGCGTAGGAACTGCTTGAATTTATGAGTAATGGTGACAGATGGAGCAGTGCAGAGCTCTTCTAAGGCTTAAATAAACACAAAAGTCTGACTTGTTTGCATTCTATGGAAATAATAATAATATAATTATAAATAACTATACAGAGAAGGTCTTGACATCCTACATAATAATTCCCCTGAAGTATTTTTCTATGGATCTGAATCCTTAGATGTATGTGAGCTGTTTTAACCACACTAATAAAAACCTAATCATCGAAAAAAATCTGTCTCTGGACCCTGTCAGAAGTTCATGCAATGCAGCAGTCAGTATAGCGCACCATCATATAGATTATACAGTCGGTTAAGTCAGTTTTCCCCTAAGTAGTCCAACCTTCTTGTTGCCATTTCTTGTTGCCAGATACACCTTAAATATTGCATCACCTATTCACTGTTACCACAGCACTGCACAATCCACACATACAAAAACACCTGTTTGTTTAGTGAATACTGCTACAAAAGGTTTTGTCTTGTCTTAGGCAGCAAATCAACCTGTATGCAGTATTTTATTTTTTATTCGGTTCATGCTCCACATTAAGACTGCAAAAATTGCTTTCCCCAGAATGTCGTTTGGATTCATTAAAGACTGTCAGAGCTGCTAAGCCGCTGAATGTTAGAACACTAGGCATCTCCGAACCTTTCCTATATTGCTGCAGACTGTTCACTGCACTGCAGTAGAGTTGCAGTTTCAGGAAACCAATCCTGAATGTTCATTGGAAAGATTTACAGTGCCACGAGTAGCTATATTTTAATTTAGGACTAAAGAGTAAAAGTTAACAAAAAAAGCCTTTGTTTTTTTACTAAAATACTGAAATATTCTTTAAAAGAATGCTACAGGAAGAAGGCTTAGTGCACAGGATTTATTAATAGCCTTTTAGATTAAGTTGCTTTGAAGGTATTTTCTTCAGTGTTTATGTATGTAATATCTGCACAACATTGATGCCTTTCTATGTTCTAGTAAACAGCCCTTTTAAAACCCTTCCCCCCACCTAAACAGATTTGTTTGAGACTTTTCTTGATTACTAGATTCTAGTAAATTAACTTTTATTTTATTTCTGACTCCCAAAGAGAAAAATCTTCCCAATGGGCATCTTCCTGACCCACTTCTCCAATACGTTCCCTTCCCTTTATGAAAAACTAGAGAATTTTTTAGTGAATAAGTATGATCTATGTCACAATTTCTTCTTGCAGTAAAAAAGACAATTCCTCTGATCTGCAGCATGTTGCTGAGCTCTTTTGACTTCAAGGACATTTACCTTTTTACTAATTGCCCCACTGTAATGGAAAGTACAATACATCATTCTCCACATATAACTAGTGTAATAGAGAAAATATTAGTTTAAACATATATTTAACATAAATAAGCCCTTTTTACAGCAGTATTCTGCATTAGTGATTCCAATTAGTGCTGTAACTCTATTGGGACCATTACAGTGGAATACTTCTGTATATCAGAACAATCATAGGAATGAAAAAGGTTATAAGATGCAAAACATACCCAGTTTTGGCGAAATTTGTCCAGTATGTCATAACTACTGCACTGAGCATGACGTCATTTTTCGAGAAGTTGCAGTTGAACAATTCAGTGGGACCAATCATGGGAATGCCAAACACATAAGGAACTTCATCACCATGCGCTGAATCAGCCCAGCTTGGTTTCATTTCACTTTGGCAGTGGTGATAAAATGCATAGAAATATGTTGGAGAGCCATACTGGGCATGCAGGTCAGCTGTAGCAACAGCTGGGGCAACCCACTGGTGGTCAGTAAACAGAGCTACCAGGGTCTTCCTTCGTGTTTCAGGGTTTTCCTTATCTGCCCAGTCGGTGTACATGAATTTAATGGTCTCCCGGAGTGTATCCTTCCCTTCTGGATAGCCATATAGATTGTCCACAAAATTGGAGACGGAAAAGTCAAAGTCATTTGGGGAAACACCATCTTCGTTGTCCACAATGCCATCCACAAATTTTAAGCCTTCCCCTTGGTTCACACCTAGCATTATGTCATAGTTAAGGAACTCTCCCTGCTCCATTAGAATCTGAGGGTCATCTGGAATCACATCTCCATCAATCACAGGCCCAAAGGCAATGTGGTACGTGGCTGGAGTGATGGTCTGCTGAATGAGTTCTTTGTAGTTCTTATTACGAAGGCATTCAACTAAGTCGGTGGTATCCAGCATGTCGCAGCCCACTTTATCTGCCAATATCCGAGTGTATTTGGCAGGCTGGTAGTTCACTGCCCAGCTGGACAGGGCTGTTCCACTCTGTATGATTGCCTTTTGGAATAAACCTGCAGGTGCAAATTGTTTAAATGCAAATGAAATTACATATAAAAATGCTGCTTTTACTAAGCAAAGAATACTTTGATTGTATGATAGTGAAAGGATGCAGATTCCTGTATTTCAGTTCTATTTCCACTGATTTAACTTTTTAAATTTAATTTAAATTAAATCTCTTCCTTTTCACTGTAGCTTTTACTAGACTTCTAGATAAAATCTCCCTGGTTCTTGATGGTCATACATATAAAGCATGAAAGTTTTAGGTTAGTATTTCAAGGACAAAATATATTTTTCACAATAACTGTACACTTTTAACAAAAAAACCCCAGTTTTAGCACAGTGGTAGTTCTTAAACATTTTTAATCTTTGAAGGAGTGCCAGTTACAAACAATCATATTCTCTTCTGCATGTAAATGATTCACATAAATATGCTCTTCACTAATTTAAAGGTCAAAGGAAAATTATGCACTCTTTTTTTTCCCTTTCACAGAATACAGGCATCATATAATTTGAAAAAAATATGCTCAGCTAAAAACAGTTTAATAAGCTTGATTTCCAGGATCCTTCTGTACTGACATCATTTTCCATTACCTGCTTATATATATTTTCCTGCTATCATTCACTATTCTGATAAATTAGAATATATTTGCATTTTTCTGAAAGGATTTGAAAATACTGGGCCAGATTGACCTGGTGCATTCTGGTTGCTTTGCTACTCTCCGGTGTGCAGAGCAACCAGAGACCTGGATTTAATACAGCTGTGTGCGGTCAGAGTGTAGCAAAGCAGTTGAAGCATACCAGTGAATCTTCCCCATAAATTTTTCTGTTTGCTTAGTTGGGTTGCTTAGTTTGCTGGTGGGAACACTGAAATGTCCTATTTGAGTATGCAACCTAAAATGTCTTGGCCAGAGTATACAGACTACAAAGCACTTACATACAGTGGGTGATTTGTGAAATAGAAATGACTAAGACAGAAATTAGCTCCAAGTACCCAGAAGCATATCTGGTGAAAACTGACTGTGAATAATACACCTGATGATTATTAATTACTGCACAAATTACAAAATGTCAAGGCTGTGATCAGCGAAGATTTTCATCACGCCATCTGTTTGCTTTTGGCATACTTTATAGCCCAGTTTTACTCATTATGCCCTATTTGTACCAATATGTGCAATAATTTTAAGTACTTTCAAATAAAGCATGCTTGCTATAATATCTGCTACAATTATCCTGTGCTAGATGGTTTTATCCTATAAATTCCTCTATGTGTTGAAGCAGGGGGAGGAGCAAGGGGGCAGAAACTGATCAAAGATTTTAGAGAACTGTGGTCTTTTTCTCATTTTTTTTACAGTATTATTGAACATACTTACTGGAATCTTTCTGTAGAGCGAGTCAATGCCTGCACTATACATTAGCCTTGCAGCTCAAACTTTTATTACAGCCCCGTAGGAGCTTTACATGCATATAGACTGCAGGATGAGACTCTACATATGTGAGGCTTACTCTTTTTTGTACAAAATTGCATTGTGTTAAGACATTAAAATGTATGCCTGATGTGCACAGACAGGCATCTTGCAAATAAAAAAAGAAGGCTCACTGCCTCATTTAAGTTCAAGTAGAACAGACAATTGATGGAAGAGAAAATGGAAAATTTTAATACAGACCAGACAGTTTAGATTTCCTGGGGAGCACTTTTAAATGCAAATTTATAATTTAAGTTTTATTTTTTATTTCATGCCATAGTAAAAAGCATAATGTAGGATTACTAAGAATCAGCTGGAATACTGGCCACTATGTATTTCATTTACGTTGTTGGTATATAATTCTGAGTTTCTACTTGATGGTGTCAATTGCCTTGCATTTCAGTTTAAAAAAACCTGCACTAGGTTTTAAAGGGTCCCTTTTTACCTTTATTTTACCAAGAGGATTGTTACCTTCTGAATAGTGAGATAGTGTTAGCAGACTAACACAGGATGCTCCTGCTCCGGATCCAAAAATAGTAACTCTTTTTGGGTCTCCTCCAAAGGATCCAATATTTTCTTCAATCCATCGTAAACCTTGGATTTGGTCAAGCAATCCATAATTGCCTTTTGCAGCTTGGTCTCCAGTACTTAGAAAACCTAAAAGGCAAAAGAGACAATTTTAGTTCACCAGCCACAGAATTACCTATGGGGTATCCACATATTCTCAGCACATATTCCCTTCTTTTCTCCTTCAATTTATTTTTATGAAAGGTCATAGTCCTAACTAAATGTCTTCAATGCAAACATTAAAACCACAGAACATTTTCCCTCTACAGTAGACACCATGTGTAGTGGCAAAAAAAAAATCATTTCTTTTTTTCAGAATAACCCAATATCCAACAAGCAATGCAGGCTGAAGGTTTCACAAATTTGATAAATCTTTATGTGAGTAACATAAAAAAATCCCTCTTCCAAATGTTCTTATTGCATTGTGCATCCACAACACACAGGAAGAATTAGGAATTAGAATCAGTTCTTTCATTGAGGACAATGATCCCTTGAACATTCATTTAGATACCTTTTGGCATTGACCAAAATAGTCCAGCACTGAGCAGTTCTGCAATTTATAATCTTTGTACAGTACAGAGACAAGTATGTGGCAACAGTTAAAATAAATGAAATGTAAGTAAAACAAAATTGAAAACTCTAACAAAAATTACACTCAATCCAATTCTACAAAGGCTATTTACAAAAAAAGATAGTAGGTCAATCCTCAGCCATTCAACTCTGAGCATCCAGACTTCATCTGAACAAATTGGATTCCAAATCCTTCCTTGGAGATGTTATGAAAAGTTGTTTTGCTATTTTTTCACCCCCTATACCATAGTTATTAGATTTTAGAAATAAAGCATGCCACATTTGCTATTTGTCTTGAAACTTAGAATAACATGAACTAAAAAAATAAGACTCTGATTAGCTTTGCATTTCTAACACCAGCTTACTCGAAGCATCATACTAACCCATGCTGACTGGAACAATTTGGGTTCTAAACTATGCACTATGTCCATATTACCATGGATAATCATTCATTGTTTTTAAAAAAAATTGCAGAGAGCTTATCCTATCATGTGACTGGAGATCAGAATTCTAGAATGAACACTTTAGAACAGCTCAACATTTTCAAATAGACACCATAGATTTAACATTACCTTACATCAATTCAAAACTGTCCTGAGTTTAAAAAAGCATAACACATTGCCATTTCTAAGCTAATAATCAGAGCCTCTTCAGACAACGCTGCCAAATGAGGGTCACAAACCACGGGGGGACCATTACTCAGGGACTGATTGAAATGATGAACATTCACCACGTATGATCCAGACCCCCTTAGTGTGAAATAAGAGTTGCTGTCGGCTGATAGAGAGCTCTGTGGAGAAAATTTGAGGCCCCTAGGGAAAAAATACACACCAGTTTTGGACACATTCCCCATTAGGCTCATCCTGTGGATCTAAAACTTTTGGTCAAATGATATGGCAGAGCTGAGGAGGATAAATAATTCTACTGAATCTTGGGCTTTGCAAACATGGCCTATTTGAACTGCTTTGCCAAGAGAGCACAGATATGTTTGTCATGGCTCTGGTTGTTACTTAAGTGTCCAGAAGATACTTCTAAATACACATAGCAAGAATCATAACAACAAACAACAACAACAAAATAAATTAGACAACAAATGGCAGTGTCTAAACTCAATAGCACTTGGCATTGTCTATAGTAAAAGCAACATCACATAACATCCTTGAGAGGAATACATTTCAAACAAGGGACACAACTCCAGATTTAGGATATATAATTTGAATTAGAATGTCATAAAGGCTGACAATACTAAAGCAAGATTAGCTACAATTTAGTTAAATGCACTCTCACCAAAATCACTTTCTGATATTTAATTAGCAATTACTAATTAGTATTTAATGCCAACAAGTGCTTTATAAGCACTTGCATTCATTTTGAAACAGTTGCTCCAATTTACTACAAAATGAATCATACTGTCTGTCAGGGTTCCTTTCCCCACTCTGAACTCTGGGGTACGTATGTTGGGATCCACATGAAAGACCTCCTAAACTTATTTTTACCAGCTTAGGTTAAAACTTTCCCAAGGCACAAATTCCATCTTATCCTTGAATAGTATGCCACACCACCAAATGATTTAGACAAAAAATCAGGGAAAGGACCAATTGGAGTCCTATTCCCCCAAAATATTCCCCCAAGACTTACACTCCTTTTCCTGGGGAAGCTTGAGAATAATATCCTCACCAATTGGTACAGGTGAACATGGACCCAAACCCTTGGATCTTAAGAACAATGAAAAATCAATCAGGTTCTTAAAAGAAGAATTTTAATTAAAGAAAAGGTAAAAGAAACACCTCTGTAAATCAGGATGGTAAATACTTCACAGGATAACAAAAGATTCAAAAACACAGAGGATTTCCCCTCTAAGCAAAACTTTAAAGTTACAAAAACAGAGATAAACCTCCCTCCTAGCACAGGGAAAATTCACAAGCTACAACAAAAGATAATCGAATGCATTTCTTTGCTATTAATTACTATTTCTGCAATATTAGATTCTCAGTTCAGATATGGCTTAGGGGATATGTATTTTCCCTGCCCTGGTTCCTTGCTGATTCCGAGAGAACAAAGAAACCCCTAACCCAAAACCTTCCCCCACAGATTTGAAAGTATCTTCTCCCCTTATTGGTTCTTTTGGTCAGGTGCCAACCAGGTTATCTGAGCTTCTTAACCCTTTACAGGTAAGAAGGGATTTTATGCTCCCCTTAGTTGTATATTTATGACACTGTCATTGCTAAAAAAGGTCCTTTCATGTGGGCTTACTTATAAAACTCTAGTCAGGACAGGCATAGAAGTTATAAAAGTAGCACTATCTTTTCTTTTTAAGTTAACACTTAAGAATGAGCCTATTAATCCATAAATGCCAGAACAATTTTTTTCCACACCGGTCTGGTTCTTTTTCCACACCCCATTATTATCTTTTTTGGGTTTGTCAAGCAAAGAATAAATCTTGCTGGTTTTGTTTCTGCAGTCCATTGCAATATTCTGTAATTTATAAGCCTTTATTAAATCAGAACTATGACCTCTCTGGGAGAACGTGACTGTTGTAACCTTTAAAACAGCAAGGTAATTAATATGCAGAGCCCAAACACATTTTAGTTCTCCTAGCAGCATCAAGTTAAATCTGGTTCATCTTGTGATATTGAATTCCTTCTACGTGTACTGAAAGGTGACTGAATGAAACTGCCATCAAGGAATATCTGATGTTTAACATATAAAGATTTTTTTTTGTTTCAATAGTTTTCTGCTGATCCTCATTAACTGAAAGAACAAGGTTTCTTAATTTAAAAACTAATCATCAAGGCAAAATGGCAACCCCATATGACACAAAATGAATGAATACAAAATGAAGATATTTGTCCTTCCATGCTTTGAATGCCAGATCATAATATTTGCCCAAAGCCATTTTTAGATTCAGGGCAAGGGATTATCTGTTTGCACGGAAATACATAGACCAGCTTGGTTCCTTCGGTGTGGGCTAGTCTATAGATTTCAGAGGGATAAAGTAAAATGTTACTAAATAGCCCTTACCATAAATGACTGTGCTTTTGTTTCAAAGATGGGAATTTACACTGGACTTTCAGGAATCTGGTATATTTTTAAAATGCATTTTGATTTTTTTTTTCTAGTTGCTTTATGACTCTTTTCAAAGACACTCTATGGGGTTTAGAATACTATGGGTTGGAATTTTTGACAGAATATGGAGGCTGGAACTTTGCAAGGTTCTCCCATCCCTATTAATGAAACAGATGGTTGGAGTGTCTAAAGCTCAGAATACTAAACACAGAGCTCCTTTCATTTAAAGGCACAGAAAGAAACCAAACTGTAATATTCAGTTCCTGTTTTCACTACTATTTTCCCCCCGTCTAAACCATGACTTCATTAAAAATAAAAAAGTCTCCCATATAATTCCAGGATAACGGGAAGAGAACATAAAGACCCACTGTGATTTGTTATACTATGCAAATTGCACTGCACACAATATCACATTTCTCAACCTCTTTTTTTAAAAAACAACAAATATAAATACATTTCAATGGTTATTATAGTAAAATGGCTTTAAAATAAGGCTTCTGAATTTAGATATGTTCAGTTTTCATCTGTAATTTTTTTGGATCTGCTATGTTTCTCTGAATGGGAAAAGTTTTTCTTTAACATACCAATGGAGCTGGAATCAAGAAGGCACAATAATATATTATAAGGGAAAAGATTGGGATTTTTCTGCTTCCATAAACTTTTAAAATGAATGTACTGGGTATTTAGACCCATTCTGTCTGTTTTGCTCCATTTTATTGGTGCAGTGCAACCACAAAGCCACGTCAAACAGTTCCTTAGGGATTCAGGTAGTTGTACAGATGGCATACGTATCTATACAATAACCCCTCCCACCCACTATAATTGGGGACATGGCAAAGGCAAAGGAGGTGTGGCTGGGAGTGCTTCTGCCAGAATGACCCCCTTAGGCAGAGGTCCCCAATTTGTGAGTGCTGAGGAAAGTTCGGGGTGTGCAGCTGGGGCCCAGGTTTTCCCCCATGGGGAGCAGAGAGGGAGCGCCACTCTGCTCTGTGTCTGGACCCGGCTCCAGCTCCACGCCCGGGGTCCCAGCTCCTGACCCCGCACCCGTGGCTCTGCTCCCAGCCTCGGCTGCCGGTCTCATGGCTGAGGCCTTGGCTGCTGGCCTCGTGCTCCAGGTTCCAGCCTCTGTCTCCTTACCCCTGTTCGTATCCCCTGCTCCTGTCCCCAGCCCCAAGGAGTATGTTGGGGGGGGCATGGACACTACAAGGGTAAGAGGGGGCATGAGGTAAAAAGTTTGGGGACCACTTACCTTAGGGCATTGGCAGCTGGTTGCAATTGGGGAAGCCTGCAGGAGTTTTACCACTAATAAAGTTTGCAGATAAACACAAAGATTGGGAGACTAGTAAATAATGATGCGGACAGAGCAATCTGGATCACTTGGTAAGCTGGGTGAAAGCAAATACTATATGTTTTAATACAGGCAAATGTAAAAACTATATTATATATCTTGGAACAGAGACTGTAGATCATATTTATAGAATAGGGAAGTCTATTCAGAGAAGCAGTGACTCTGAAAAAGACTTGGGGGTCATGGTGAATTATCAGCTGAGCATGAGTTTCCAAAGCAATATGTAGTTAAAATGGCTAATGCCATCCTGGGGGATCTCAAGTAAGAGAAGGGAAGTTATCTGACACCATTGCAATTGCTACTCAAATACTGTGCCCAGTTCTAGTGTCCGCAGTTCAAGAAGGATGTTGATAAATTGGAGAGGTTTCAGAGAAGAGTCACAAGAATAATTAAAGTATTGGAATACATGCCTTGACTGCAGGAATTTAGTTTATTTAGCTTATCAAAGGAAAGGTTAAGGGTTGACTTGATCACAGTCTATAACTCCACACATGGGGAACAGTCATTTGAAAATGGGTTCTTCTACCTAGCGGACAAAGGTATAACAAGATCCAATGGCTAGAAGTTGAAGCTAGACAAATTCAGACTGAAGACAAGTTACTCATTTTTAACCGTGAGGGTAATAAACCATTGGAACAACTTACCAGTGGATGTGGTGGAAGGTCTAGAGTGGATTATCACCAGAAATTTTAAAATCAAGATTAGATGTTTTTCAAAAAGAGATGCTCTAGTTCAAATAGGAATTAATTAAGGGAAGTTCTATGGCTGTGTTATGCAGAAGGTCAGACTAGATGACTATAGTGATTCTTTTTGGCCTTCAGATCAGTGAGGTTTTTCTGGGTTGTGCCAGGAGCAGAAATGGCTTCCTGCCAGACAGCATAAATGATATGCAAAGCCATCTTTGTGGCTACCAGCTGAGCCTTGTAAAGCGCTGATGCAGCTGAGGATCTCAGGGCCGCCTAGAGGGAGAGGCCAGTGGGGCAATTTGCCCCAGGCCCTGGGCTCCGCAGGGGCCCCCAAGAGAACGGCTGGAGCTCCTGCCCCAGCCCGACCTGACCCTGTGTCCGCCTCTCTCCCAGAGTCTCAGTGCATCCAGGGCTGTCCCTGAACAGCTACAGCCTGACTCCGGCGGGGCCTGAGCTCCACCCCACTCAGAACCGTGTGATAAGGGGATGGGGCTGCGAGCTCCGGGCTGAGTGGAGGAAGCTCACAGCCCCTCCCCCTTTACCCTGGGGCTCTGAGCAGGGAGGAGCTCAGGCCCCGCCAGAGCCACGCCGCACCGCTCTTCAGGGACGGCCCTGGATGCAATGCGCTGAGGCTCCGGGTGAGGGGAGAGCCAGGGGTAAGAAGCTGGGGCCGGGGGGAGGGGAG
Source organism: Gopherus evgoodei (assembly GCF_007399415.2). Classification (NCBI taxonomy): domain Eukaryota; kingdom Metazoa; phylum Chordata; order Testudines; family Testudinidae; genus Gopherus; species Gopherus evgoodei. The sequence goes on from NC_044322.1 coordinate 129,483,310, forward strand.
GTTCTAAGGGGCAGGGAGTCTCGGGGACAGTCAGGGCACAGGAAGGGGGCAGAGGTTGGGGTGGCGGTCAGGGGACAGGGAATGGGGGGGTGGATTGTGGGAGTTCTGGGGGTCTGTCAGGGCTCAGCCGGGGGGTGGATAGGGGTTGGGGCAGTCAGGGGACAGGGAGGAGGAGTGGGGTCCCGGGGTAGTGGTGGTGGTGTCTCTGGGGGATGGTGAGGGGACAAGGAGCAGGATGGGTCAGGGATTCTGAGGGGGGTGGGCAGTTGGGGGGCAGGAAGTGGGTGGGGGTCGGATGGGGGCAGGCTCAGGCTGTTTGGGAGGCACAGCCTTCCCTACCCTAAAGCTTATTCAGCAGTTTGAGGCTCGCAGAAGAACCAAGCTGTTAGCTTTTCCATTAGGGCTACCACCCCTTTCACTTCTCAAATGCCAAATTATAGTCTATATTTAATTTCAGTGCCATAGGGAGATTCATGTTGGGGAGGGGAGCTTCATTTAAAAATAGCCACTGGGGGAGGGATCACATGAGAAGAGCAATATCCTTCCCAACTGTACGAAGGGAGATCCCCTCCCCTACATGCCCTGAAGCTTCAGAGGGGTTAATTCAGTGGTTCTCAAACTTTCATCCTGGTGACCCCTTTCACATAGCAAACCTCTGAGTGTGACCCCCACCCTTATAAATTGAAAATACTTTTTTATATATTTAACACTATTATAAATGCTGGAGGCAAAGCGAGGTTTGAGGTGGAGGCTGACAGCTCGCGACCCCCAGTAATAACCTCGTGACCCCCTGAGGGGTCCTGACCCCCCAGTTTGAGAACCCCTGGGTTAATTAAATTTTAGCATCCTGTGTCCATTCACATGCATGTACTATTTTGAGCATTTCAGTTTTCACAGCATAGGCTCATCCCAGATTCTGGAACAAGCTCAAATGCTCAGTTCATGGAGTATGTACATAGTCTATACTAAAGACAAACCCACAATAACCGTCTCCAGTTTGTGAAGGACCCCATGGAGCCAGTCTCTAGGAAACAGCTAAATGCATGGAGGTTAAGTCCATTAATTGCTATTAGCCAGGTTGGGTAAGGAATGGGGTCCCTAGCCTCTGTTTGTCAGAGGGCGGAGATGGATGGCAGGAGAGAGATCACTTGACCATTACCTGTTAGGTTCACTTCCTCTGGGGCACTTTGCATTGGCTATTGTCAGTAGACAGGATACTGGGCTGGATGGACCTACGGTTTGACCCAGTATGGCTGTTCTTATGTTCTAACCTAAATGAATCCAAAGTTATGGAGACAGATATGAGTCAAGGAAGCCAGCAGAGTATCAGAAACCTGGAAAAATCTCTGACTGGATGGGCTCAGGCGTTTGGTCACAAGCTGAGGTGGTTCAAAAGTTTTGGATATTTTTTAAGCAGAATTTTTGTATTGTTTCTGTAAACAATCAAACACAGCAAGCAGCAAATATTTGGCCACACATTTCTGAAACCCCAAACCATATTCAAGTTTTGGCAGACTAATTTCAGCTTTTCAATTAAAAAAAACACAACAAATTTTGAAGGAAAGCAGACATTGTTCGTGATTTTTTTCTGCTTTTTAAAAACCCCTAGTTTTCGAACCAAAAAAAGTTTTGATGGAAAATATTTGTCCAATCCTTTTAATGAGCTTTAGTGCCTTTTAGCAGTAGCTGATGCTGAGAACCAGTGATACCTTGTAAAGAAGTTTTCTCAGAACTAGGTTTGTGCTGAAATGCAGAAAGTTTATTTCTCCCGGGGCCACCTGAGAGGGGGAGCGAGTGGGGCAATTTGCCCTGGGCCCCACAGGGGCCTCCAAGAGAATACAGCATTGCAATTTGTTTATGGAAGGGGTCCCTGAAATTGCTTTGCCCCAGGCCCCCTGAATCCTCTGGGTGGCCCTGGAGGATCTGTTCCAATGTGTGTACGTAATTAAGTAGATTTCTAAAGGAATATAAAGTCTTTCCCTTGGATGATTTATTGAAATCTTTTCTAGGTTGGTACTGAGCACAAGCTGATGAGGTCTGACAGCTATATAATTGTTTATGTGAAATGAGTTGGTGATTTCACTCCCGTTTCCAGTGAATTGAATTAAAACTGCAAGAACCACTACCACAACAGGTATCCTGATTGGCAGAGAACTCCAGGCCTTAGTAGACACAAAGAGTAAGCTTCTTGCTTCTAGAGGTGGTCTCTCTAGGGGGAGGGATAGCTCAGTAAGCACTGGCTTGTTAAACCGAGAGCTGTGAGTTCAATCCTTAAGGTGGCCATTTGGGGATTGGTCCTGCTTTGAGCAAGGGGTTGGACTAGATGATCTCATGTGGTCCCTTCCAGCCCTAATAATCTATTATTCTCTCTGGCCCAAAAGAGAGACATATTGGCAAGGAAACAGGCCAGAGCAGAGTTTGCTATAGACATGTGAATACTCAGTAAGTTCATTGATTTCACTCCAGTTATCCTGGATTTACCCCAGTGTAAATGTGGGGAGAATTTGGCTCAGTCTGAGGAAGTTTTCACTGCTACTGTTCATTCTGTGTCAGAGCTGCAGATAAAAAGAGGACTTTCCTTCTCAAGTCTATTACTCTGTCTGTTTTCATGAGCATTACATTCACTTTATAAAAGTATTTAGGAACAATTACAATATATGCAGTTTTGGAACAGTAATCCCCCCCATCAAAGGTAATATTGTAGTTCCTGTCCAGACTCCAGACCACCATAGCCTCACTCCTACGAAAAATCCACAATTACTAATATAATTTGCAATTTGCATTCATTTAATTACTAAATGTACGTCTCATTCTTTTTAAATCATTCCAGTAACAAAGTATTATGACAACATTCTCTTGCCATTTCCCAAATGGTATAACCCAGTATTTTGTCACTGTAGAGTAACCTATTATTTATCTTCATATTATGGCCTCAAAGCGAAATCCATATAAAATCAATGTTAAGATTGTCTGAAAGCCCAAATTCCAGCTGTGAATAGTTCTTCAATGGTGTATGCTTTTTGATTTCCTTTATCACCACCTGGAATGACAGACTCCAAACTAAATATTAGTAAGAAACTACAAATTGACCTGTAGTTCCATGTTAATCTCTTTTCTACTGCTTTCTTAATGATCCCTTTTCACAAGTTCCAGAAGTGGCATTGGGCAGTCCAATATCAACACATGCTGTGGATGAAGGAGAGCAGCAGCCAACTAAAACAAAGACATATGTGATTAAAGTATGAGGCGAAAAAGCTTTCTGCAACACCCCTGGAAAGTCTGTAGACCAATATAGTCTAAATATTTTGAAACCAAAACTTTTTTCATGATACCAAGTGGCGAACAAGTAGTGCTTAAAGTGAGGAATAGAACAATGTGAAAAAACTGTTCCCCTTAACATTGATTGCACTGCTTGCATATACTGTACTAATATTTTTAAATGTGGGGAATGTGCCCTATTTTCCCTTTATTCCTTTTCTCAGCTCAAATATGAACTGCTGTACACCAGTTTCATCCTCATCTTAGAATCATCCTGTCTGGTATACACAGCCTGCATGGTCACAGAAATAATCCTTTGTATATGTGCCAAAGTGTAACAGACTTGAAGCTATGAAAAAGATAAGTAGAAGCCAGGGACACCTTCAAATGCAAGGAGTCCTTCTGTTGTGATGTCTAGCAGGTGGGGTCCTTTAATAACCCGTCTGGCTTGAAGTGAAATGTTTCCCATCCTGATCTGAAGGACAAATGCTGCCACACACCCTATTAGCCTATACGTTCATTTTTTTTGTTCTAAATGTATATTGCAGTGGATACGGAAAACCTCCCGCTGCAAATGACAAGAATTATGCAGGGTATATATAAAAATGCTAGCATTTTGCCATAATTTCAAATATCACAGGCCATAAAAAATAAAAAAAAGTCATCTTTCTTAATAAACTGTATTGGTTTCCCAGGACCATAACACACACACACACACACACACACACACACACCTTAAAATGTAGAAAGAGGCAACATTTCTTTCCCCACCAATACAAGAACAATCATTTCTAAAACTGAACAATAAATTAGTATAGCACATTCAGTAAATACCACAATGAAACTTCTGTTTTTTTTTAAATAAAATTTCATTGCATAATATATTTTAAAGGGTACTATAAGATTTAGAGAAGGTAATTCTTGAGATCAGATAACATCCTCATCCTTGTTTCTTATTCTCTTCTTGCAGCCTTTTTAAAGTTAGATATTACATTCATTATTCAGGAGATGACCTTTCCATAAAGACTAACGTCCAACTTAACAGCCCACACTGAACAGCCAAGACACCATAGTGAGAAATCAATCATCAGGAAATCTGTAGGATAAACAGACAGACTAGTGTATTTTAGTCCATTTTCCTCCTTCTCTAGCTGTTGCAGTATTTCTATAATCTTTCTGCTTCCATATTGCTTTTGTCTTTATGTCTCTTCACACCTGCTACCCAAACCTACCTTATCTGCTGCAATTTGTTTAGAAAGCAAAACGCTCACAAAAATTAACTTGTGCAAGAGCTGACCAGAAACATGACAAAGACAATATAAATGAATTGCAAGGGTCTATGCTTGGCCAAGAGCTCTGAGATGCCAATTCAGCAGGAAATCTAAACACCAAACTGCTTCCCCAGTTTAGGGAAGGAGGGGATATTGATGCTACCTCAAAACCTTTTGATCTGAACTAGATTGGCCCTGCAGACAGAATCATAGATTATTAGGGTTGGAAGAGACCATCAAGTCCAACCCCCTGCTCAAAGCAGGACCAATCCCCAAATTGCCTCCTCCAGGGCTGAACTCAGAGCCCTAGGTTTAAGCAGGCCAATACTCAAACCACTGAGCTATCCCTCCAGCTCCACTATCTGACCCCCCTGCTGAGTCCCAAGGTCATAGAGGTATTCTGCCAAATGGATGGTATTGAGAGGGGGGGGACTATGATTTGTTCAAACAGGCTGTGCTGCTGAAGTTTGAACTGACATCTGAGGCATACAAAAAATGATTCTGGGGTGAACACAAGACCTCAGGCATCATATACAGGAAGGTCACCAACCTGCTGGGGGAATATCTCCACAAGTGGGGAAAGGGCACAGGGGCCACTCCTGGCGGACTATTCTGTCCTTTTTTGGGGGGAGGGAGGGAAGAATCAGAATGCCCATAATCAAACTTTTAACATGAAAGAAGTACTGCTGAAGAAAGTAATAGGAAATTTCATCATGGATGGCCCATGTACAGCCTGTTGTGCCACCTGAGCTCGGCCACATACCTATCATGTGAGTGCATGGCTGCAGGAGAAGAAGTCTAGTGGGGCCTCTGAATCTCAAAGGCACTGAGGAAGTAGGCTTTGCAATGGCTGTGAGTAAGCTGATGCAGAAAGGCTGTTGGGATAGATCATGGTCAATTCTATATCCATGGACAAAGCAAGATAACCAGACTTCTCCCATCTCTGCAAAGTGTTGTGAGGTTTATGGGAAAAATGTGCTTTATATGGAGAGTGCTAAGTATTATTATTAATATTCATCTTTTCTAGTCCCTGCATAGAGGTCATGGCTGCTATTCTAGTCCATTGGCTGGAGAAGTGGTTACAGATGGCTGTGCTTCAATCCCACGATCTTGGGCCTGTGCAACCCGTAAAGAATCCTCCATACTAAGGCCTTATTTTCATTACAAAAAAGAGTACTCTAAATATGAGTTATCTAAGGAGGAGGGGGTAGGAAAATGGAATGGGATCCAGTGACATCTTTAGCTCATTTTTATAGATGTTTTATATATAGTAGGGCAGATACTTAGCTGGTGTAAATCCGCACCTTCCATTGACACAAACAGAGCTATGCCCAATTATTCCAGCTGAGTCACTGTGGTATTTCCACCATAAAAGCTTTTTAATACATGCATTAGGAGAGCTTGTACACAAAATGTTAAAGTCCTTGTAAATATGCATCATTCAACTTAATGTGCTCTTAGAATAGCAGCAGAAATATAATGAGTGTGAGATCAGAGTCGAGATAAGAAACAGTGCTATAGGTACTATCTAAAGTAAAGCCCTGTGTGTGGCTAGTGTGGAGACTTGCAGTAGGACTGAGATTCTGTGGGTCCCACAGGACCCACTGCCAAAATAGTGGGGGCAGGTGAGAGTGGGATTAAAGAATAGTCCTGTGCAGGGCTCTAATCTAAAGTACTGGAGCCTGGGAGTATGCTTGGCAGCAGGTTCTATCACATTTATGCACCTTACCTACAAAATAGTCCAACTGAGTAAAGTGCTACTCCTTGTGAGTAAAGGTGGCAGAGTCCTACCTTTGGATAGAAGAGTACACAACAATTTAAAATTCACATGCACACTGGCCAATCCATTGTCTTTTTTGCCTACTATATACCAGATACTCTGAGATTACACGTCATTACACCCCCTTTGTACATTCATAGGTTAGATCTGTTAGATATGATCAATATCACAAAAGAAGCAACAAAAAAGATCATTGTACATTGTGTTATAAATTCCCTGATGAAAAAAACAAGCTAAAATCTATCAGCTGTAAGTGTCAGTACCAGGAAATAAATAAACTGTATGTTGTAGCAATTGTATTTTATAGATACCTAGTCTTGTCAATTCACCCACATTTCTAAAGCGCCCAGTAGCAGTATGGCTTAGAACTCCATTTCAAAGTGTTTGGTCTCCCACAGAAGTAAGTTATGGAATGCTCATTTTACAGATAGTGGAACGTGTTTAATTGTTACAGGACAACAACTGGAATGAACGTGTGGTGAGAACCTGTTGAAACCTGTAAGCCCCAGGTTAAATTCATAAGTCACTGATTTGCAAGATAATGACCAATCAGAAGAGAAGAAGACAGCATCCCTAGAAGGCCTCCTTTAATAGATAAATAACAAAGTATTAAGGAGGGCTGTACATTTATTGTTAATGCAGAATAGTCCCATTTATCTCTGATTTCCCCAAAACATAAAAAGTTAACCTGCAAGACACAAATGGCAACCAGTTGTAAAACCAGTGAGTGGATTTTAACTTTATTTATTAGCTTCAAGGAGAGTGGAATCTTTTGAATAAAAGTATTATTGAAGATTATTAATATTATCAGATGACATTTTGTTCTTATGAAAAGCACCAAGCAAAGGCAATATTATTATATTAATATACAGTTGCCACTTATCACATGTTTAAAGTGAGGACTGAAATGAAGTAATAAAGCCCATCACCTCAGGAACCTCTGCCAGCTACTGCTTCTTTAATGGATAAGAGAGCTACCAAAGATCCATATTGCGATTACTCGTCTCAATTCTGAACTATCACAATTGTGTGGAACCCCTACTGGCAGATTTGTGGTTAATGACACCCCCCACCCTCCCTCCCACACACTTCTGCAAGTGTGTGAAGAGCAGTTGATTAGTAACTTTGAAATCCAGGCATCTACTTTAGAAGCCCAATATCTAAGGCATATGTCCTCCCTCCAATGAAAAAAAAATGCCTAAGGGGCTCACTTAAAGAAATCTGTAGTAGAATAGGAAATAGATCTTAAATCTCCTGATGTCCAGTCCTGTGCTTTATCCCCATGGCCATATTGCATCTCCTTTGGCATGCTGCTATGTGCTATCTTCCAGAAGAAATGGAAAGGAGCTAACAGCAGCACAAACTATCAGTTTTGCCTCTGGTGAACAAAATTAACTGAAAATGAGTTTTTGCTGAAATTAGTGATTTGTATCAGTTAGATAAGGACCATTAGCAGACCAATCAGAATGAATTGTTCCCATTTCCTGCAATCCATTACATTTAAATTGTCTCATACAAAATGTTACTTAGATGTGTATCAGTTCAGTCCAGCACACAGAAACTAAACACTGTGTCATGTGAAGAAAATGAACTTCATTTGGAAAGCAATGCACATAGGCAGGATTCTGCAAACTCACTCTGTGCCAGGGAAGGTTTGCTCTTCTCTCTTGGTGCAAAGCTGCCCTAAAGGCAGTGTACTTATCCTGCAGAGGATCACCCACCCAACAGGGGGATCACTAGATGGTATAAAACTGGCACAGGGCTTTTATGCTATACTGCCATCATACCAGGGAAAGGGACATGACTGGAGAAAAGTGGACATGCCAGGGACACTCCTCCTATGCCACACCAATTCTGGGCTGCATCTTTGCCCATTATAAATGTTTCAGTCCAGCATAAGTTTGAGTAGCTCTAACATTGCTTAATATTAAGCGGGGGTGGGGAGGGAGCAGAGATTGCTACACAGAGAACAGCATTACCAATCTCCCTATAGAAGATGCAGGTTATTTGGCCTGGGAAAAGAAGACCTAGTGATCCTCAACTGCCATAAAGCCTCCTTGGGAACACAGGAAATTACAGCAGCGAGGGAGCTGCCCTGGCATCAGTATCCCAAGCTCAGGGAGCTCAGCGGAAGGTTAAAGTCAAGTCTGCAGTCTCCCAACCTGAGCAACACTGAGTGTTCCTCAGAAGCAGTTGTATATCTGGCCTTTACGTTTACATTGTTCGTGTGTGTATCCGTCACACTCAGGGTAAAACTGTGTACGTGTTTGGTACAAGGGAATGCAGCAAAACCAAATCAGTAATTAGGAAACAGAGGACCAGCTAAAATTACATAGGCAACGTATCACAGAAGACATCTCATTAGAAGTAATTGATTTCTATTTGTTTAGTTTAAATTGACTGTTTGTGAAGGTAAATGACTTTCAAATGCTAAGGGTGAGTACAAGAGGAGGCAGCAGCTAATAAAATATAATGAAAACTTTTTCTAATAGCCACCACGGGGCTACTTTTTTCACACCATTATAAAAAGTGGTCACACACCACTCTTGGGCTTCAAATGGAAGAATTCTCATGGGGACTGAGATTTTAATGAGCCTTTGGAGGGGGCTGCAATTATCAGGAGACCATTAGTAAGGGTTCCGCCATAGTTCATTTGTCATCTGCTCCATGGAGCTAAGTTACCGTCCTACTCTTTATGGAGCCATTCTCAGTTATAAGAAGACGTATTAAACAAAACATTGGCAGGCTGCCTCTCTTGTACCTCATAGTTTTGTGCTGTTCTCCAGTGATGAAGTCCATAATTTTGTCCTACCAAACTGAACATAGCATTTAGACAGCTTATATCAGGGGTGGGCAAACTTTTTGGCCTGAGGGCCACATCTGGGAATAGAAAATGTATGGCGGGCCATGAATGTTCACAAAATTGGGGTTGGGCTGTGGGAGGCGTGAGGGCTCTGTTTGGGGGTGTGGGCTCTGGGGTGGGGCAATAATGAGGAGTTTGGGGTGCAGGAGGGGGCTCCAGGCAGGGGCAGGGGAGTGGGGTGTGTGGGTGGGTGAGGGCTCTAGCTGGGGGTGCAGGCTCTGGGCTGGGGCTGAGGACGAAGTGTTTGGGGTGCAGAAGGGTGCTCCAGGTTGGGATCAAGGGGTTCAGAGGGCAGGAGGAGATCAGGGCTGGGACAAGGGGTTGGGGCATGGAGAGAGGCTCAGGGGTGCAGGCTCCGGATGGCACTTACCTCAAGGAGCTCCCGGAAGCAGCGGCATGTCCCCGCTCAGTCTCCTACATGGGGGTGCATCCAGGTGGCTTCGCACGCTGCTCCATCCACAGGCACCACCCCTGCAGCTCCCATTGGAGCGCTGGAGGAGGCCATTGGAGTAGGGCCATTGAACTACGAGGGAACTGGAGGGGGGTCATGAGTGGCCAGCTTCCTAGCTGGAGCGCTACAGTGAGGCAAGCCCCGACCCCGCTTTCCAGCAGCAGCTCAAGGGCCAGCTTAAAACAGCTGGTGGGCCGCATCCGGCCCATGGGTTGTAATTTGCCTGCCCCGGCTTAGATTTTAAATTTTGAACTGAAATATGCTGTTAGGACAAACTCACAATTTTACATGAGGAAATAAAATACTAGTGACCTAAACTTGTGTCTTAAATTCCTTCTAAATTAAAATGTCCCACCTTTACTGATGCATTTATGGCATGCAAATGAGTGATTCATAGTGCTAGAACAGGTAATAAAATCTAACTCTTACATAGCACTTTTCCCATCAGCAGATCTCAAAACACTTCACTAGCTTTAAATGTATCTATTCCAATACCCCTGTGAGGTAGGAAAGTATTATCTTAATTTTACTGATGGCAAACTGAGGCACAGAAAGACTAAGTGAAAAGCCCAAAGTTACATAGAAAATCTGTGGTAAAATAGGGAATTCTAATTACATGGTCATCCTTTTTTTGTTAGAAACTCAGTGGGGGGGGGAACTATTTGCAACAGAAGACAAATTTGAGATTTTTAAGGAAGCCAAATTGTACGAAAACAACCAACTCCATTACTTTCCAGCTGGAATGATTCTTATTTAAAGTTATGTTTCAGTGTACATAAGTTAAGGCACAGAGAGAATGCAAATGCATTGACATCTAAAGCATCTGAGACCCTTAATAGGGGCTGCATTTCAACCAGTAGCTTGTGTAACAGACAAGTAAGCTTTGTTCAGTTACCAATGGAGAGCTCAGATCTCCTCCTGTGTATCTCCCACAGACCATGCTGTTATTCTACCTGCCTTTTTCCCCACACAGAGAAAAATGAATTACATAACTGTAATGCAGTGACTATACCCTGGTAAATGCACCAGATATTATTCACTCAACAACACTTGAAAGCCAGAAGCTATTCCTTACTGCCAGTTAATCTATGATGAGAGAAGGTGCCAGAGTTAGACCCAATTCTTTTAGGAAAGTGTTATTATGTTTATCATATTTGGTTAGCATGAAGCCTGGCCTGGAGGATCATTGGCATTCATGGGGAAAGGGTCAACTGGCTATGGGTCAGTTCCATACATTGACTTCAACATTGGTTTTGACCACTGCTCGGAGGAGGTAAGGGAAGCCCGCTGTTGATAGGTAAGTATTTAGAAAAAAATTAGTACCAATGTTATAGAATAAAAAGCAAGAAAAGCTTGGCATACTCTTAATATAAATGTTGCACTATTTCTCTGTCTTCCACTGTAGTTTTAGTCCCAACACTTTATGCAACATTGTCTGTTTTAAGACTAACAGTCAGAAACTTTGACAAAAAAGGTGTACAAACAGGTGCAGTAGAATTAATAAAGATGACTATTTTAAGAGGAAAGTAAGATGTAAAATGTAATAAACCAAGCCAATTAAATAATGATAAACCTTCAAAAAGTGTGACTCATTAGCATTACATATAGGTTTAACTAAGGACTGTTCTGCCTGGCTTATTGTGTGGCTTTAGATCATTTGTGGCACCAGATGGAAGATTTATTATAATGGCTAAAGGTTAAACTTACTGTACTGCTTTAATCTTAATGTGGTGGCAACAAAATGGTAATCAAATGCTGAAAAAATTTACTGAACAAATGGTGACTATCCAATGGCCTTACACTTATTTGTTAACAGTTAGTTAATTTTGTGATGGAGACTATTTCATCCTATCAACAAAATACCACTGTACAACATCAACACAACAGGGTCACAACTACAACTACGGCTTGCTGAATGCTTCCCTAGCAACAACATTTAGGCCCCATCCCGCTAGCTGATGGACATGGTTGGATCTCTGCTCCTGTCCAGAGTCCAGGAGGAGGGAATAAGATGGCTACTATGCAAGGGACCATATTTTCCAAATAGCTCAGCATCCGCAAGCGGGTCAGAATGGGACGTATTGGATATTGAGATCATCTGAAAATCTGGATGTTTATTTAGATGCCTAATTGGGAGACACACCTTTTTGAAAAAAAAATGGCCCCAGTTGTAGATGCTGAGCACTTGAATATCTGCCCTGAGCGTCTTTGAAAATTTGAGTTGAAGTGAATATCTGACTTTTTAAAATGTTATCATGCTAAATTACTGTATAAGTATCAATGAATGTATACCTGCTCTTATTTAATAATGACCATCAAAACAGATTCAGTTTCTCTGGTCATTATGACTTTCCCAGCCAAGTCAGTAATTGGTGATTTTTTTTAAATTTTTTTTTTACAGAATGCTGTCTGAAGCCCATGTGATACCCTCTGTCTTCACAGAATGCTTTCCCCCATATTGTATTTCACATGAGTAATGCCAAGAGACCGTGGTTGTCATCGACCGGGATCAAACTCAGGATCTCTGGGACTTATCGCATGTGCTTCTATTCCATGAGCTAAAAGACTCATCTCATTTAGGCAAGACTGCAGCAGGCTCATCAATCTCTAATTGGGCTAGCTGCCGCTAGAAGGGGACAGATGCCACACCAAGCAAGCACCAGTAAAAGAGTTCAAATCCTGGGACAAGATCAATGGTATTGGTATGCCAATGGCATTCCAGGAACTGAAAGAGTTCTAGTTCTTTAGCACTAAAGATATTTCCCCCTTTGGAGTCCATTAGAAGTCCTATTTATCATTAGTAGAAAAGAAATAAAGCAAATTGAAGTATTAGCCAATAAAATGGAAGCAACCATCAGGGTGAGAGCAGGAACATTCATAGTTCATTTTAAAATTTAAGGAAAAAAACAATAGACTTCTATGGTTACTTTTCAGAGGACAGCACTGAAAAAAGCTCGATATGTAACTTGTTTCATTAGACACCTGCTGTCCAATGCATCACAGTCCAATGCATCACAGTCTAGTCTTCTGATAGTCCAGTGCATCACAGTCTAGTCTTCTGATATTGCCTTTGTAAAATGAAAGCCAATTTGACTGTACAGTACAATTTTCTGGGCAACACTGCTCTATTGATAATATCTGACTAGATTCTCTAATGTCCTTGATGCACTCCTAAATGCCTGCCTCAATGATGAGGCACTAAGGAGGAGACTGTTTAGGTAGACATGAACATCAACACTATCTAGCCTGCAAATGACTGCTCATTGGTTTGACAATGACTTTAATGAAAATCCTGGGAGCCAAAAATAAAGTTAAAAGGAGAGATTGTCACTAGTTATCCTCTTTATACTACATACTCCAAGGATTTTTTGTGAAAATGATTGATGGGAATAGTATATTGTATCTCTGAGGAAAGCACTGCACAAATTTCTTGCAATTGCAGTAAATGGTTTCTAATCTTGTATCTTAATCCATTGTTTTTTAGTACTGGACACACTCCTACAAAGTATTTTCTTAAACACACTCAAACTGTAGGACATATGTTACAGTTGGGACTTCCATTTTTTGGTGGATGTAGGCCAGTTCTGTTCCAATTAAAGGGCTAAATAGGGTGTTCTGGACTCAATGAAGAAAACTGAAGATTTCACAAAAGATAGGCTTATTTCAGCCAAAGTTCTCATGGCATTAATTTTTAAATTGGTCTTGGAAAGAAACCAGATATTTTCTACCCTTCTAGTTCATGTGTTTCTGTTCCTTTTGGACATGCCCCCCCATTACGATCAAGCCCCCTCTTATGTTTAACCCAAGTTAATTGGCACAGAAGACTGCAAACTATTAGCAAGGGCTCTGCCATAGTTTACTGGTCATCTGCTCCATGAAGCTATGTTACCATCCTACTCTTTATAGAGCTATTCTCTGTTATAAGAAGACATATTAAACAAAACATTGGCAGGCTGCCTCTCTTGTACCTCATAGTGTTGTGCTGTTCTCCAGTGATGAAGTCCATAATTTTGTCCTACCAAACTGAACATAGCATTTAGACAGCTTATATCAGGGGTCGGCAAACTTTTTGGCCTGAGGGACACATATGGGAATAGAAATTCTATGGTGGGCCATGAATGCTCACAAAATTGGGGTTGGGGTTTGGGAGGAGGTGAGGGCTCTGGTTGGGGGTGTGGGTTCTCGGGTGGGGCAAGAAATGAAGCATTCACCGTGTGAGAGAGGGCTCTAGCAGGGGGTGTGGGCTCTGGGGTGGGGCTGCAGATGAGGAGTTTGGGGTGTAGGAGGGTGTTCTGGGCTGGAACCAAGGGGTTCAGAGGGTGGGAGGGGGATCAAGGCTGGGGCAGAGATTTGGGGTATGGGAAGGGGTGTAGACTCCAGCTGGTGATGTGGGCTCTGGAGTGGGGCTGGGGATGAGTAGTTTGGGGTATAAGTGGGTGCTCTGGGCTCAGACCGAGGGGTCCATATGTGTTTTATCATCAAGTTGGTCACATAGGGTTCACTTATTATTCAAATAGTCCTCACTAGTCAGATAGTACAAAGGGAAACAGCAGCAAAGTTGGATGCACTTTTGCTGCTGAAACAGAAATCAGACTAGAATAAAGGCACCAGGGTTGTTGAATTCATTGAGTCCAATTTTAGGGTCTGGTGGATCTGTGCTCAGAGCAGGATCTGGCAGGGGAGTGAGGAGGGTTAGGTGCCTATATCCCAACTTTACACCCCTTGCTCTCTGATTCGGGGTTAAGTGGGGCTAGTTAGCTAATGATGACACTTATTGAAGATTTGAGGTTGCTTTTGCACAGTTGCAACAGCCCCACAGGGCCATTCTGGCAGTTAAGGCTTTCCAGAGTGCAGCAACACTCCAACCATGCCCCCTTTCCCTGACTAAACTGGGTGACTAGGCAAACTAATGTATCCAACAAACAGCTGAAGTGGGGGCCAGAATCTATTCCAGGGCGTTGTAATTTTGTCTTTGTTTCCAACTGCTGTCAGAAAAAATCAAATGTAGCAACCTGAACTTATTCAGGTAATGTTGCAGCAATTGTAATTATATATTTCTATAAACCTTTTGAATAGGTTAAAAATATTGATTTTATTTATTTGCCTTCTGCTATGCATAGAAAAAAATCTTCTCTCTATGTTGATTTTTTAAGGTGCTTCTGACAAAACTATCAGTTCTACATCTTTCGCACATTCAGCCTACAGACAATATTAAAATAGATTGTCTCAGATTAGATTTGCACATCATAAATCCCCTGTGAGAAATAAATGGATTTAAATGATGTGCTTCAGCATTCACAGTTCTGCAGGCCTTGTAACAAAGTGATCCAAATCAATCTCCTGCACATTCACACATGAAATATTTTGAATTAGTATTTCTAAGGAGGAATTGAAATGAATGTAGAATTACTTTTTTCCATAGCTACGTTTTCTAAAAATAAAATAAACCTCTTACTGGATTATGTCACACAAATGAGTTCAGCTTGTTTACATATAAAGATCCTCAATATCTGGAAATATATTGTTTCACTACCGTGTGACCAAGACATATGACAAGCTATAATGTATATGTCAAGCTACAATGTTTGCCATCTCCTAAATAACTTGTTATGAGTCATTAGTTGTGTTTTCAACTCAATCTTTCATTTGCTTTTACAAGAACAAAACATTACCAAGCAAGAACAAAACATTATGTCAGAAATATGATATGTTGCAGTTAAACAATAATCAAATTGTGACTTTGTTTTAACATCATAGTTCATAGGATCTTAATGAGGACATGAACTGGTGTAAGGTGGTTATGACCAACCTGCACTTCCTATATTACTATAGATGTTTTGATCTTCCTGGTATCTTGCCCCAGAATTAAAGGAAGTACACATTCTCATAATGCACCCACCAATTTTGCAATTCTAATTCTTGAACCAATTTTCTGCTGAAAGATTAAATCACCACATCCAATCAGGCCTATTTTAAAACTCAAAAAATTAGGCCTATTTTAAAACTCATTTCATAGAAACATAGAAAGAAATTAGAGATGGAAAAAAAAACGTATTAGGTCAGCTAGACCATTCCACCTGCCTGCTCAAGACCATTCCCTACAATATTTATTTTCTAGTGATTAGTTACTATTTTAAATTTCTATTTAGTTCTCCAGCTCTTTTTCAAGTTTTTGCCCTTATTAAAGCTATAAGAACAGTTGAGATAAAGTTAAAAGTTCAAAAATATGTTACAGGGACACATGTCTAAAATTTAAACATTACCAGAAGCCCAGTTCATATTGTAGTTGTAGTTGGATATGAAGTCAAATTTCTTTTCTCTGGTGGGATATAGTGGCTTCCTAATAGAATTATCCTGGGGTCTATGGATGAAATGAATCGTAAAAATGGACATATTTCATAAAACCACAGAATTTAGAGAAGGAAATGGCTAATAGATTATTTAATCCATTCCTTCTGACAATGTAGGATTTTTCCCACCAATGTATTAAATGGTTTGGCCAGTCCAGTTTTAAAAAACTGAAGTAATGTGGCTACTACTTCCCTACTTTAACACTTACAGAGTTTTTTGAGGATAAAATTAGCAAGGTTTGTAAAATCCTTGGAAAGGTAAAACACTGTATAAACACTGTCACTAATTATTACAATTATTCCCTACCAAAACTATTCTAATAGAGTTCAGGTAAAAAAAAATCTTTCCTGATATTGACCTGAAATTTTCTCACCCTTTCTCTTAGTATCACACCATTCAGCTATCTTTTTAACTCTTGTGATGGCAGTGAGCTGGATAAACACTCCAATAAATAATTTTGCCTAGAGACAGCCTGAACCCAAACTACTGCTGCTAAGCAGCCTCAAACATTGGGTGGGCACATTTCCATCTGGATTCATTTTCTGGAGACCTCCATGTGATTCTCTTCAAGCCTACAGTCAGTGTTGCTAAATGCTGTGCAGGGCTTCCACTCTTTTGAGCTCTTTATGGGGCACACTGGATAGATCCTTCCTCCCATTGTTTCTTCAGGAAGGTTGGCAAATTGATCCACAAGGTCCATAATCCCACAGGGCTTTAAGGGGTGGAAGTACCTGGCCTGGCACAATTACATACATATAGAGAAATGAGAAGTAGTATAATGGGATCTCCACTGCTATTGCTATCAATTGGAATTACAGACTCCAGAAGCACATGCACAGTTAGGAAAATTCACAAGGATATCAGGGTTTGTAATTCCTATGAGTGGTGCTAATAGTGAGAAGGAGACTGTACTTTTCTCACTGCTCTGTGCGTGTATTGGGGGAAAAACCAAGATAACTGCTGCCAAGCCCCCACTAGGTTTCACTCATCAGCAGCCTCCAACCCTAGTGAAGCAGTGTGTGTGTGTTGTTGGGGCAAGAATGGCAAACTGTTTCTCCCCGAAGAGTTTAGGAGACGGGTGGCAGTGAGTGGACCCCTTCTGAGAAAAAAAAGCAAAGGCTAGCTGGGACACTAAAAAGAAGGTTGCTGGCAGGGGTAGGAAAAATGTAGACATAGACAGTAATATCATGAACAGCAATTCTCACAACAATTTGCACCATTGTTTGTGTTCATATTCTTGAATTCTAACATCACAGAATCTGCCCAGCTCTAATTTTGACATGGGAAGGGAAGGGAAGAGAAGGGGACAGAGGGGTAACTCAGTGATTTGAGCATTGGTTTGCTAAACCCAGCATTGTATGTTCAGCCCCTGAGGGGGCCACTTAAGGATCAGGGGCAAAATCAGTACTTGGCCCTGCTAGTGCAGGCAGGGGGCTGGACTCCATGTCCTTTCAGCGTCCCTTCCAGTTCAATGAAATCCATATATTTTATTATTATTCAATCAACAAATCACACTCTTGATGTTTCCACACTGGAAATATTAGCAGGAAAAGAAGGCAAGAACCTTTACTAATTTCCACACTGAAAGATCCTCAAGATGCTCTCTTCTGATGTTCAGTCAGACCCGCTATAAAATCAGTAAGGATATCATGCCCTAAGTCTTCAGAAGCCAACAAAACAATTCCAAGGAGAATATGATAATTATCACCCTACAGTACCTGCCATAAATGATAAAGGAAGAATTCTATCTTCAGCTAGAGAGAAGAAAGAAACCTTATATAAAGGGCAATGCATTTCATTTTTTTCCCCTTAGACTCTGGCTTGGTTAGTCAGGCAAGACAGAGAAAGTTAGGTCTGTTGAACAGATTCTTTATAGATAAAAATGTCCCTGAAAAACCTGCTTTACCGAGCTAAGATCACGCTGGACTATAATAACAAAAATATGTGTTTTCTGAGATTCTTCCACTGCCTTCAGGCTTCTTAGAACACTGAAAGATAAAGGTCGAAAATTCTGAAAATGGATATGTGTGATGCTTACAACTCATGTTAGGTAATAGTTCAGCCACAATTGCGTCTGATTTTACACTTTTGTACATTAAATAGTATTGAAATTAAATATATTTTCATTGGCAACATTGCTAATATTGATTATATAGATTAATATACAAACTTCCTTTGATCATTATATAGCACTTGTTAATTTCACTTAGATATGTGTGTGTGTGTGTGTGTGTGTGTGTGTGTGTGTGTGTATGTTTTTTTATTATTATTTTTGTGCTCGATGGGTACATTTGGAGTAAAATGCTTACACTAGACACAGTCATATTGGTGAGTAATCTTACTTAAAGTATTAACAAATATTGGTCAGCAAAATATTTATGAAGGGGGAAAAGCACTAGATTCTTTTGGGTGAGAATAGGTATGAATATTCATTATTCAAATGTATGGCATCCAAAATCAGGAAGCAGAGACTATATCATATGATTTAAGTCACCAGTCATAAGCCATGATTCAGGAAAGCATTTAATCACAGGCTTAATTTGAAACATGTGCTCATGTCCGATTCAACTGTTATGCCTTAAGTGCTTTCCTATATTGGCGCCACATAAAGCAAATACAAATAACAAATTAGGTAAAATTCACTCTTGTTTGCAGAATCAACACAAAGCCTACCTACCACTTAAGTCTACTTGTTAACTATTTTGAGTGCGTAGGTGGGATATAAACAGCTCATAGTTTTGTGCTGGTTCTATACCTGGGGTGAAATTCACCCATAGTGAATACTCAAATCAATGATCAGAGCAAATAGTTTGTTGGAACATAGTCAGAGATCATTAATCAAATTATGAACACATTTATAAATAGTGAAGTGGATTTTTAGAAACTGTGCAAGCTAAAAAAGGAGTTGACAATTGTTCAACTCTGGTCATCATCAGCCACCTACTCCTCCCACACGTATGAGTGTATTTTTTGTAAAGAAAGAAGAAGCCTTCTATAAGAGGGAGCCTGTAATATGAGGATTCACTGGAAATTGTGGCTATCGATAAGCTTTCTTTAAAAAAATATTTTAAATATTTCCAAATGTTGTTTGAAATAATTGTTCATTAATGTATTATTCCCTAAATGTAGTACACTATTCTCCCTCTGTAGGGCAACAGCACTACTGGAAGTCTAAAGACTCAGGGTTCACATACTACAGCTTTTGGTTTGACTCTGGGTATCGATTTTCATGAAATGTTTTAAGAATATATTATACTATTGTCATAAATGGATAGTTAAGAGTTAATAGAACAGGAGTACTTCATATTTCTTTTGCCTGTAAAGGGTTAACAAGATCAGTGAGCCTGGCTGTCACCTGACCAGAGGACCAATCAGGGGACAAGATACTTTCAAATCTTGAGGAGGGAAGTTTGTGTGTGTGCTGTTAGTTTTCGGTTGTTGTTCTCTCTGGGTTCTGAGAGTGACCAGACGTGCAACCAGGTTTCTCTCCAATCTCTCTGATACAGTCTTTTATATGTCCAGAATAGTAAGACTAGGTAGATAAAGCGAGTTAGGTTTATGGTTGTTTTCTTTATTTGCAAATATGTATTTGGCTGGAAGGAGTTCAAATTTGTATTTTGCTGAAAGGATTTTAATTTGTACTTGCATACTTAGGCTGGGAGGGTATTCCCAGTGTCTATAGCTGAGAGACCCTGTAACATACTCCATCTTAAATTTACAAAGATAATTATTAATGTTTTTCTTTCTTTAATTAAAAGGTTTTCTTGTTTAAGAACCTGATTGTTTTTTTTTATTCTGGTGAGACCCCAGGGAACTGGGTCTGGATCCACCAGGGAATTGGTGGGGAGAAAGGAGGGAAGGGGGAGAGAGAGGTTATTTTTCTCTCTGTGTTAGGATTACTTTCTCTCTCAGGGAGGAAGCAGGGGGAAGAGAGAAGGAGGGGGGAAGGTGGATTTTCCTCTCTGTTTTAAGATTCAAGGAGTTTGAATCACAGTGATCTTCCAGGGTAACCCAGGGAGGGAAAGCCTGGGAGAGGCAACGGTGAGGGAAAGGGTTTACTTTCCTTGTGTTAAGATCCAGAGGGACTCAGTCTTGGGGGTCTCCGGGCAAGGTTTTGTGGGGACCAGAGTGTACCAGGCACTGGAATTCCTGGTTGGTGGCAGAGCTACAAGTACTGAGCTGGTAATTGAGCTTAGAGGAATTCATGCTGGTACCCCATCTTTTGGACGCTAAGGTTCAGAGTGGGGAATTATACCATGACAACTATTCTCTGATTCATGGAAGTATTTGGCCGAAGAGCAGGGAGGGGAGAGTAACAGCATTAATACCAAAATATCCTATTATTACATTTGCACCCAGTTAGACTGAATAATACATGCTAGGAACACCATAGTGAAATCCTGTCCTCAATGAAGTCAATGAGAGTTTCACAATTGACTTCAACAGGGCCAAGTTTTCATCCCAAAAATCTGACCTTACCCTAGAAAAGTGCCCCCAGCATACACAGAGGCTCAGAATCCCTCAGAGTGGCCAAGTATACATCAAAATACATAACATAATGCCAGCTATTTTCTCCTCAACCTAACAGGCTGATCTGCAACAGTGTGAGCACATTTCTATACAATGCTAAATAACCTAGAAAAAAATATTTGTCATGCATTTGTTATATTGCTTGGTAAAGTCAGAAGTAACTATATCCAATCTCTCTACCTGCCACTCTGACAGGAATAAAACTATCCTTTCCAGCTATTAGAACTGCAAGGATAATTTCATGAGAGATGCCTTTTGCTATTATATTGCCAGTGCCAGTTGTAAAAGTTATTTCCATATTTTATGGCTGTACTTTCTTAAAATTTCTTGGTACATTTAATTCTTATTGACCTTTAATTCAAGAGAAATTCCCTTAACCTTTTTAAGGGTAAACCAGCCATGTATCCCTTCTGCAGTATGGGACTTTTAAAATTATGAGGATTTCTTCTTGCCCTTTTCTATTACTATGGAATCAATTTTGATGTTGCTCTCATGCACACACACACAAGGACTGCTTGAAATTGCTAATACTTTTGACCAAATGAGGTGATCGCAGATGAAAATTAGTAGCACTTACCATTCTACTAATTTGTTTTTATTATTTTGAGCTGAAATTTTTGTTGTTATTTTTTAGATTTAATTTTAAGTTTATGTTGTATTTAGAACTGGGATAGAATTGGTCTGGATGACTGCAGTTCTATTCTTTTGTGGCTGCCATCTTGTGCTCCAAAATCTAACCTATCATGACCCGTGGGTCTCAAATCCATAGGGCTCAAGGGAGCAGTCACACTCAAACCCTCTACCTGGCAGCCTGCGGACAATGGCTTACCTGGCAGCCATGAAGCCCAGCCCCCATGTGAGGCTCTGCCACTGAAATCTGATTGTCAAAGTCTCAAAGCAGCTGATTGAACCCACTGGCCCTACTTAAGCTAGCATCAGGAAAAGGAAGCTGTCCAAAAAAATGGACTTCAATCTTTTCCAGACTGAGTATCTTGTGCTTCCTACTCCTTGATTTCCTGGCATCGCAACCCATCTTGACTCCTGGCATCTGATTTTTGGTTCCTGACCTTCAGTCCTGCCTCTCACACACTGATATCCTGACCCAGCCTGAATCTTGTTCCCGACTTTAGTTTCTGATCTGCAGTTTGTATCCTGTTATCCTGATCCAGCTGACTCTTGACTACTCTCTCATGACTGTGGACTCTGTTTCTGACTACTAGGTCTGGTCACTCACAGCTTGGCCATGACAGCTTGTTTGGACCACAATAACACTATGGGACCAAGCCTGACTTGGGAAGGATGGACAAAACAGCACCA
Source organism: Gopherus evgoodei (assembly GCF_007399415.2). Lineage (NCBI taxonomy): Eukaryota > Metazoa > Chordata > Testudines > Testudinidae > Gopherus > Gopherus evgoodei. Next base: position 129,505,131 of record NC_044322.1, read on the forward strand.
TCATAGCCACCAGAATCATCATACTCACCCAAATAGGACCTTTGTCTCCAGGATAACCAAGTACTGCAGGCCCAGTTGCGCATGTGACCTTGGACAACTAGTGTCTGCAGGAGTTTCTGATTCTTCCCCAAATCTATGCTTCTGACCAGGCCAACGTGACCATGTTAATCAGCCTTTTGACAGGAGATGCATTAGACTGGGCCTCACTCCAGCTGGAAGGGCATAGCCCCATGCTGTCAAGTGGGGATGTTTTTCTGTAGTTGATGTCAATCATCTTCGATGGTCCACACTGAGCTCAAATGACTATGGTCACTCTGAGGCGACTCCCAGAGGGACAAGGCACAGTGGCCTGCTTCTGCCTCTTGACAATAGATATAGAGTGAAACAAAGAAATGCAGGTGTACCAAGTCTGATAGGGCTTGCAGGAAGAAATTAAAGATGGGCTGCCTCACACAGAGATGACAATGGATGTAGATGACATTGTGGTCCTTACCATTCTTATGGATGCGAGAACAAAGTGAAGATAAATGAGGTTCCCTAACTGCGCACTGTGACCTCTTCTTTTAATCACCCCCCAAACCAATGCAAATTGATCTGGCTCATCAAGACTCACATCAGGAGAAAAGGAATGGCACCTTCAGTGCCACCTGTGCTTCTAATATGGTGAATTAGGCCATGCCATCTCAGTCTCCCCAGTACGAACACAAAGGAGTGGAGGAAAACAAGCCAGTTCAGGCACAGTGGGAGGAACTGGCCTGGGCCTTGAGACAAGAGAACTTCCTTGTATCCTAGTCCTCACTGAGATTCACCCTGAGTCAGTCTAGGGGTTTCCCACTTGCAGGTGCCTATCCAGCTGTGCATCCCAGGGAACCCCAATGGATTCCACTCTAACAGGCCCTTGTTGACTCATGAACAGTGGAAAATTATATGGATGCAGTTACAACTCTGGCCCTGCAGATTACCCTGCTATGCAAAGCCATGTCAGACACAAATGAAACTACTGATGGCTTTCCGCTGTCTTCAGGTCCAGTTGTGGAGGAGACTGTCCCCCCTAAAAGCTGTTAATCAGAGACACAGAGAAATAATACAATTCAGAGTGATCCATTCCCTGCATTTCCCCCCGATGCTTGGCATCTTCTGGCTGACCTTTTATGATCCCCACATTCATTGTTGAGAACAGAAGGTCACTTTCCCATCAGAATTCTGCCAAGGGCATGGCCAGGGATCAGTAAACATTGAACCTAGGGCCAAGAAGTCTCAGCTATGTGTAGCTGCCCACACTGAAACGTCTACTGGGGAAACTATGAAACTTCTCCCCAGATACCATGACTACACTGATGTCTTTGAAAAATAAGAATGCAAAAAGCCTTCTCCACACCAGGACTATGATTGCTCAACAGAACTTCAGGTAAGGACAAAGATACCATTTGAGTGGATATATGTAATGTCGGAGTCTGAACTGGCTGCATTCTGAGAATATCTCCAAGAAAACCTGGCCTGAGAATTCACCTGGAAATCGACTTCACTAGCTGATGCCCCACTCCTTCTCGTAAAAAAGAAGGATGGCAGCCTTCATCTCTTTGTCGATTACCAACCCCTAAATTGGATAACAATCTGGAATTCACTGGATATTCAACTGGATCTCTGGGGAGCTTACAATTTCATCCATATCTAACAGGGGGGATAAATGGAAGACTGCCTTTTGGACCCGCTATGATTAAGACTACCTTTTAATCACAGGTATTTTTAGTAAAAGTCACGGACAGGTCACAGGGAGAAAACAAAAATTAATGGCCCGTGACCTGTCCATGACTTTTACTATATACCTCTAACTAAAACTTGGGTGGGGGACCGAAGTTGCTTGCTGTGGGGGGCCGAAGGTGCGCTGCCCCACACACCAATCCCCTGCCCCAGCCCTCAACTCCCTCCCACACACCCAAACTGCTGCTGCTGCTGGGCCAGGGGCTGCATACAAAATCCAGGCTGTTTGAAACTGGGCCACACCCCACAATGTGCATGACCTACAGTGGTTTTTTAGGCTTTCCAAACTTTTACTGGAGGTTCATTTCAAATTTTTCTAAGCAAGCTGATCCTCTCACTGCAGTACTCCAGTAAAATGTGCAGTTTGATTGGTCACCAAAGCTTGTCTTCATCACTGCTGCAATTTTGGCCCACCCAGACATGACACAGCTTTCATTTTGGAAGGTGACACCTGTAGTATGACAATTGGGGTATTCCTCTCCCAAAGGCAAATAATGCACCCCATTGCCTACTACTGCTTGAAGAAGCTTATCCCAGCTGAGCAAAATTACAAGGTCTTGGACAAGGCACTTCCAGTAACCAAGAAACTGCCTTTGAAGAATGGCAACACTACTTGTAACGGGCCCATCACCTGGTCCAAGTAAGGATCTGAAATATCTACACAAAGCAAAGGCCCTAAACCAAAGGTAGCTCCTGGGGGTCCTATTCTTCTCAAAGTTCAACTTTACTTTGCCCTACCATCCTGGAACTAGAAATGGAAAGGACAATATCTGGTCCTTAAAATATGGCTCCAACCACGAGGCCCCAGTCTGGAACCAACCCACATTCTCAAGTACCATAATTTTCTCATTGCAACTCCCCACCCGCACCCACTAATGCCCATTCTGCCTCTGTCTCTGGAATTCAACCAAACAACTTGTTCATTATCAACCAAAATACACACAACACCTGGGAGGGAATCACATTGATAAAGAACTGCATCTATCATCCTCTAGAAACTGTGAGAGTGGCGGTTCTTCATTTACGCCATGACTCCACCCTGGTTCTTCTGGTAGCACCATATGTGCCTCACAATAGAGACCTTTGTCGCTTCTTACCAGGTGTGTTCCTGCACCAAGATCCCATGCCACCAAGATCCTAAGCCAGAAACTCAGTGGTCTCATCCAAACTCTCAGTCCCGGGAGTCCATTTTCTTGAACTTTGCAATGGAACTACCAAAATCCAGTAGTTTCACAACCTTCCTGACAGTGACAGATTGCTTTTCTAATATGTCCCACTTCATTCCCTGGACCAGTTTATCCCCTATGGGGGAAATTGCCTGGCTCTGGATAAACAACGTAGTCTATCTTCATGGCCTCCTGGACCATGTCACCTCCAACTGGGGGCCACAGTTTACTGACCACTTGTGGCACAAAGCTACACATTTATTAGGAGTCTACATGCACCTGTCCTCTGCCAACCATCCTCAAACGGCCAAATGGAGAGAATCAACCAGTTCCTAGAAAAATAGTTATGATGCTACATCAACCATCACAAGGATGACTGGTCTTCACTGTTAACAAATGCCAAGTTCTCGTACAACAATGCAGACTATAACCCCATTTTGTGTCAACTATGGGTACTACCCTCACTTTCACCCTCAACTACCCAAATCCTCACCTAACCCATCTGCCTCAGACCTAGTGCAATATCCATTACATCCAAGAGGTGGTAAAGGGACACATATCCCAAATTAAAAAATATAGAAAAAGAACCAAAAATGTGCCATTGTAGCTAAACAACAAAGCAAAAGAATCAGTTAGAGACAAAAAGACATCCTTTAAAAACTGGAAGTTAAAACCTATTGAGGAAAATAGAAAGGAGCATAAACTCTGGAAAGTGAATTGTAAAAATATAATTAGAAGACCAAAAATTTTTTTGAAGAACGGTTAGCCAAAGAGTCGGAAAGTAACAGTGAATATTTTTAAGTACATCAGAAGCAGGAAGCCTGCTAAACAATCAGTGGGGACACTAGACGATCGAGGTGCTAAAGGAGCACTCAAAGATGATAAGGCCATTGCAGAGAAACTAAATGAATTATTTTGAATCAGTCTTCACAGCTGGAGATGTGAGGGAGATTCCCAAACCTGAACCAGTCATTTTAGGTGACAAATCTGAGGAACTGTCCTAGATTGAGGTGTCATTAGAGGAGGTTTTGGAAAAAAATTGATAAACTAAACAGTAATGAGTCACCGGGACCAGATGACATTCACCCAAGAGGTCTGAAGGAACTCAAACGTGAAATTGCAGAAATATTAACTGTAGTTTGTAACCTATCATTTAAATCAGCTTTTGTACCAAATGACTGGAGAATAGCTAATGTGATGCCAATTTTTAAAAAGGGGCCCTGAGGTGATCCCAGCAATTATAGGCTGATAAGCCTGACTTCAGTACCAGGCAAACTGGTTGAAACTATATCAAAGAACAAAATTGTCTGACACATAGATTAACATAATTTTTTGAGGAAGAGTCAATATGGTTTTTGTAAAGGGAAATCATGCCTCATCAATCTCCTGGAATTCTCTGAGGGGGTCAACAAGCATGTGGAAAAGGGGGTGTAGTGGGGCAGACTGCCCCACTCCCTGTGAGAGTGGGCTGTGGCAGGCCAGGGCACCTGTGCAGACGGGGAGCCAATCAGGGCCCAGTTTGGAGACAGCCAATCAGGGCCAGGCTCAGATGGATATAAAGGCTGCCCAAAGCAGGAGCAGTCAGTCTGTCCCAGGCCTTTGAGAGGGGAAGGCCAGTCTCCAAGGGTGGAGACTAGAACCACACACAGCGCAGTGCTGGCCAGGCTTGGGGAGGCTAGAGAGCAGGAGCCCATAGCTGCCAGGCTGCAGGCTCTGAAGGGAAGGGCCTAGCGGGTGCAGGGGGCTGTACGGGAAGCGGCCCAGGGAAACAGACAGATGAGGGGAGAGGAGGAGGACAGTGAGGCTGATGCCAGAGGGTCCCTGGGCCGGAATAGAGGGTGGGCCTGGGTCTCCCCCCCACCTCCCTTACAGTACACCCAGCCATTGGCCATAGAGAGCAGCCATTATACTACGCCAGATCCCTGACAAGAGGGATTGGACTCAGAGGGCAGTTAGACATGGTGGCTGGGGTGTAGGACTGCTGAGCACCAACCCCCGGAAGGGGGTGCAGACGGACTAAGGGGCACTGCCGGAGGGCAGTAGCCTAGAAGAGGACGCTGCCAAGCAGGGAGCAATGTGGGTCCAGAGACAGCAACTGAGGGCAGAACGACAGACACCACCAGGAGGGGGCGCTCCACTGGACAGAGCTAATTCCCAGAGTCACTAGCAGAAGGCGCCAGCTGGTGAGTCCCAACCTGTTACAGGGGGATTCAGTGGATATAGTGTACTTAGTGTACTTTGACAAGGTCCCTCACCATAGGCTCTTAAGCAAAGTAAAGTGTCAGGGGGTAAGAGAAGCTCTGCTCATGGATTGGTAACTGGTTAAAAGATAGGAAACAAAAGGTAGAAATAAATGGCCAGTTTTCAGAATGGAGATGTAAATAGTGGTGTCCCCCAGGGATGTGTACTGGGACCAGTCCTATTCAACATATTCATAAATAATCTGGAAAAAGGTATAAACAGTAAGGTGGCAAAATTTGCAGATGATACAAAACTACTCAAGATAGTTAAATCCAAAGCAGACTGCGAAGAGTTACAAAGGGATCTCGCAAATCTGGGTGACTGGGAAACTAAATGACAGATGAAATTCAGTATTCATAAATGCAAAGTAATACATATTGGAAAACATAATCTCTGTGTCACTCAGCAGAGGATATGAGTTGTTATAGTGCCCAGTTACAGAGCTCTTCAGCTCAAGCTGAGCAGCTCATGCTTTTAGCACTGGAAGTCCTCAATTTAATCCTAATGTGCTGGCCAAGAGGAGCAATTGTTTCATCTCCACACCCACTAAAGAAGGCCTATGATTTTCAAGATTAGGGGAATGGCATAGCTAACCACAAGAACACAAAGTACTCATTATAGGGGACCTTTAACACTCTTTTAGAGCCAGAATTAAATATGCCATGAAACCACTCATTGTAATCAATCCTTTTAGTAAAGATTTAAACTCTGTGGTGCATTGGAAGCGTCTTTTCCTGTAAGGAAGGGAATTATATTTCTCCTTTCCATGCTGTTTGTACATTAGAATTTGACTCCTTTCTTTTGTATCCACATCTTTCTTGTTAGATATTCTTGTTTCCATAAACACCAGTAACTACTACATTGGGGAGCTAGGCACTAGGAGATATTCTTCTCCCTGAATCCCACTCATCTCAGTGAAAGCAGAGGGGCAAAATGACAGTGAATGTGCATTGCTGCTATTTAAGGCACAAAGAGGGAGCTCCTTGTGCCTCCAACCCATCACCCTCCCCTGCTTTTGAGCACCTGTGGAGCAAGTAGGGAACAATCTGACCCTTCATCTCATTCTGTGCTGTTGGTATTAAGACAGTCATTCAGCTAGTCTCCTCTACAACATTAAATCAACACTTTCAGAAAACGGTGAGCCTCTCAGAAAATCTTTAAGAAGAGTGATGTACGAGCTTTCATGTATATTGCAACAACAGGAACCAATAGAACCTCTTCAAATGAAAAATAAAACAAAACTGTAAAGTACTGTGCAAAGCTTGCAATTTGTGATTTTTTTTTGTATTTATGATTTTTTCTGTAGCTAAATGTATTTGTTTTACATGTATCCCAGCCTTGCATGTGGCAGGAGAATGTAACCTGTAGGGATTTAAGCTATTTGTGACATTCATGATTACAGAAGAATATTACTTTAAAGATATTCAAAAAACTTTTCATTTTATATAGGCTATAAATTGTGACTATCTAACTTTTAAAAAAATCAAGGTTTTTTCAAAGAAAAAATGTCATTTTAAGTAACAACAAATACAGGAAGTGGAAATCCAAGTACTCTACCACTGTGACATGAACATTTGTGTTTGCATTCTCTCCTAATCAAGTCACAGCCTCAAGACAGGAAACAAACTAAACATATTATACATATGAATGAGTACTTCCTCAAAACAAAATTTGAGAAAGAATTGAGAAACAAGAATAAACACTAAAATCCCTTTCATACCATATGAAATCTTGACGACCATAACTAACTAAACCACAGATGTGAACCACTGAATAAGAACATACAGTCCAAATCTGCATCTTAAGTAGGATTTTAGCTAAGCCATTGTAGTGGGGCAAAGGATATACATATACCATGAACTGAACAACAGGAAAACAATAACACAGCTGTAAATATCATTTGAAGTATCTTATTAAATTCTAAGGTAAAAGCACAGAGCAGTCTAATATGTCTTTTTTTATCAAGCACAATGGCATATGCATATGTTTGCCTACACATTAAACTTTAAGATATTTATAAGGAGGAAATTGCCATGAGAGTGCAAAGAAATCAAACTGAAACAAAGCAAAAAATGAACAAAAAACACCGACTCACTGGTTCACAGCCATCCTGCAGAAAATGAAAGGAAAATGTTGAAAGGAAGAATTATTCTAACTTTACTAAACTAATGTGGCTTAAGACAACATGTTTTTAGGCAGGTATGCTCTAAATGCCCAATTTAAAAAACATTGATGCATCTGAATAACTTTGCATATGTAAGGTCCCCTGATATCAATGGGCATACTCATGTATATCGGTAGTTGCAAGATTAGGGCCTAACATAGCCTGAACATCCTGTACGATCCATTTCCTTGGTATAAAATCCAGTAGTTGTAAATTTATTTTTTACCATCTGCCAATTTAAAAATACCAGACTTTAATGCAGTTTGCACTAGAGGATTTTTTTCTTATTAGTTTAAAGCTAAGTGACATGAAAATAAGATTGTCTTCTCCAGTCAGAGCTGGTGTTCAGTATTCCAGGGGAAATAGTTCCCCCAATAGCAGTGAATGTGTCAAACTCCTGCACTCAGGGAGGGAAGAAGTACTGTTCCTCCAAAAAGTAATCAGACCTACCAGGAAGATCACCTCAACACACCTTGTTTCATCCAATATCACAAAAAGCTGCTCAGAGAGATGATATTATGTGAATTAAAGGGTAAACAAACAAAACAGAAAAAGAAACCTAACCAGATATTGATAGAGAATTAACTCAACATGCCCAAAAGGGTGAAAGTTCCAGATAGGAAGCACAAGTAAAAAAAAGCCACCTGCAACCCTCAACTATGGAGTCATCAGGAAGGGATAGAAATGAAGCAAAGACTGGAGAAGACAAGTAACCATGAAATCCTGAAGGTCCAGTATTACCAAAAGTAACAAAATTCCATTGGGAATAATGATTTTTTTCTAAGCAATATCAGAAAAGCATGTTTGTGATGTCCTATCAAGACTTGACATTTCAGAGATTGCTCTGTGTTCATGCATGTGTGTGTGTACCAAGCAAATGAATAATTAGAACTCTCCTCTCCACTAGCAATAAAATTACACTTTCGTTACCACATGTATTTATTATTATAGTATTTTTAGTTCCGTACTTGCTGTTAAGCTCCAGACAGAACAATGAGAAAAAAGGGAAGTGGAAGCAGAATATTTTATGTACAATTTCTTTCAGACAATTTTAAACTTTATCTATCGGTTTTAATTTCTTTTTAAGGTGGTCTCTTTCACCTCTTTCTTTCCTTCTAATGTTAACCCTCAAGAGGTGATGACAAGGTAAGCAAGGGAAGGTAAGGAAGAAACAAAAATGTGTACCTCCCACTTGTCAGTGATGAAAATGGAAATAGAGTATGTGAAGAGGAAGTTTTCATTCTCGTAACAGACATCTGTGCATATAAACGTATTGATTTCTGTTAAAAAGGCCATGCAATCTACTGAAAAAGATTTTTTTCTCTCAATCTGTAGTGACCATTGCTGCTTCTATGATGTCTCTAGTTACTGTTTTTAATGAAATTTATTTTTTTTTCAAAATTTATATGATTAATCTGATTTTAAAGTGTGTCTCTTCATAAAGCTCAGAAAAAATATAGTAATAACCTGGCTGTGTCACAAAACAAGTAAAGGGAACAAAATGACTAACAGGATTACTGATTAAAGACAATGTAATACTACACAGAAAACTTTAAGCATTGGCAAACTTTGCAACTTTGTCAATATTTCTAGTTTACGTAGAACATTGGTGGGTGCCATCATAAAACCCTAAGACACATTGCTAGGTTTTCCTATTAACAAAACTAGAAATAAAATAATAGAAAATGTTTCTGGTTTGTGACATTCTCTTCCTGATTTTGAACCTCCCATTCATATCTCTTTGGTTTACTCATATTCTCAAAAAGCCTTCTTCCAATTCCTCCATCTTTTAAATATACAGTTTTCCTGATTGTAATATTATTATTAATGATACACCTCAGAGGGAAAGGATATTTCTTGTTTTAAGATCAGACCATAAGCCTCTGCCTGTCCATTATGAGTCTTGCTAAAATTAGATTAGATAAAATGGCAATAAGATTTTGTTCTGTGATCATCAGACTAAGGATTTCTTCCCAGTAATAGCTGATCATGATGGATTGCACTGTTTTGTTGTTAGCTTTGTTTATTATTAATAGTGCTTTTTAGATAAAGCTGATATGCCAAAGTGGTAGGATGTTGTTGTTACTGCTTTCTTTCCTGAAATCTAAGGAACAGGAAATTATAGTTCTCTGGGGGGGATGGGGGGTGAGAGAGAGAGAGAGAGAGAGAGAGAGAGAGAGAGAGAGAGAGAGAGAGCATCATAGGGGCTGACTATAGCAAGCCCGTCACACTACTTAGGTGCCCAAGAAAAAATGAGAATCAGGATGTGAATATCCTGCAGTATTATCTTTATTTTTTTTTTTTACACAAGATGACCTAAGTTTTTTTTATTATTATTCTAATTAATAGTTTGTTCTTTCTTTAAAAATACTTTTGATCTGGAAGATTTAAGGAGCTATTTGGTAATTTCTGAAAACAAAATACTTTAAAAATCTACAGGAAGAAAGTGAAACTGTTTATTAATCATATTTAATTTTGTTAAAACATATTTTATATATAAATTCTAGAAGCAATAGCACTCTGAAGAGTTGTTTCTCTGCCTTGTCTCCTCAAAAGTTGTAGGAAGAGCCCTTTCAGACAGTGAGGACACATCATTATGCATGGTCACGATTGGAAGTTGAGAGGGAATTCTTTTGGACAGATAACAGAAAAGATCTCTCTCATAAAGGCATATTGGAATGAAATCCTGAAGAAAGCAATCAGTATAAGTGATGTATTTAAGGAAAATTGGGTAGAGGGAAGTGCCTCCAGCCTATAATATAACCTGGTAAAAAGGAACAAAAGAAAGCATGGTTCCTCTGATAATGGAGTGGAGCGGGGGGGGAGGTATTAATGGGCACACAGTGCTTTCCATCCTTTGTTTTTTTTGTATGAGTGATCAGTTTGATAATACAAGTTTAAATATAGCTTCATTACACTGTAATATTGTAATGTATCTTGTCACAAGACATTAAGAGGGCCATAATCAAAAGTGGTCTCTAAATGTGCATACCCATATTTAAAGAACCAAAAACTTGAATGTCCAAGGTTGCTCAGGAGGACATTTTGAGGACAATGCACATAAGCCCTCAAGACCTCTATTTCAGGAAGCTATGTATTCAAAAGTGTCGAATATATATATCAAGAAAAAGGTGTGAGATGTGCAATGCAAATGAAAGCAAGTAAAAAGTAAAATGGAGTATGACAGAGTGATCACTGTATTATAAATGTGGCAGTGGCTCTGCAGCAGGATTCTACTACCACCAGCTGATTAAACCCTATTGAACTACCTGTGTTCTATCAAGTTTCCACAGCACTGAGATGATGAACACAAGAAGGAGCTGCTTTATACATATGTTCCACTGAGAAGCAGGAGGAAATAGCATTGGGAAATCCAGTTTTAAGTCCCAGCTGCAGAGGAACAATAATTAATGAGGAACACTCATTCAACCATCTTAAAAGAAAAGACACTGAAGACACCCCATAATCACAGTGTCAATTATGCTTGCCAACTTTGAAAATCAAAGAATGGATTATTAGTGTTTTATTTTTTTAATTGGCATAAATACTCTGAGTGGCACAACCAGCTGTATATTAGGGATGCTCTTTGGGAAGAGTAGTAAATACTCTGTTCCACTACACTGTAAAGATGTGGAACATAATAGCTTGATAATTCACAGTATATCTTATCAGACTAAACAGATCCAGCACTGATTCAGGAAAGCACTTAAATTAGATTTGTTCTTAAACGCTTACCTAAAGTGATGCCATAGATTGCAGCTTTACAATCTACTTTAAGTAAAGGTGCTGCATAGTTTCACTGCTCAAGCAACAGACCAAGAATTGAATTGTGACTGAGTTGTGATTCCTACCCTGCTCCTCCCTTGTTCTGAAGGAGTAAGATACTTCATCACTTTTCTTGGAGAAGTTACTCTCCCCTCCTCCCCATTTACCTAGTAAACCAAACAAAGTTGGCTAGGAATAGGGGGGCAGAGCCTTAGCTCCTCCCACTCCTTTTCCCTCCCATGCTCTTGCTTGAAAAGTGTAGTAACAGTACCCCAGTACTCCCCCCTCAGTGATGAAGTCACAAGCTCGGCAATGCCACGCAAAGGGAACCTTGCTCCCTTGCATGACTTAATGAGGAATGTGACAATCAAGTCCAAAATAAAGGCATGAAAGCCTAGAAAAGGAAAAAGAAATCCAACAGGGAATTCAATTAAGTACCAAAGTGTAAGTAACATGACATAGTGCTGGAAAATAAAGTAGACAATTTGATAATGCAGATAATCTGGTGTCACAAATAATGGGCTAAATTCTGACAGACATAGAGAAAGAGTGTGTAAAGAACAGGGGATTATGCCATAACCTATTTCTCACTTCTGACTGTTTAAAATGATAGATAGATAAAATATTACAGAGTAACAATGATTATGGACCTCAATTATTACTTTCACTTCTTTTCCCCCATTTTGAATATCTTCAAACACAGGTTACATTTTATTTATTATTGTTACATGCAACAGTTGTACCACAATTGAGATCTAGGCCCCTGTGGGCTAGGCACTGTACAAACACTTAAGAAAAGACACGACGCTTAAGGAAATCAAGGCTCAGGTAATCTTCAGTGAGATTTTGCCTGTTCCTAGAGAAGGGCAACAAAGGTGTGACAAAATTATGGTGATCAACAGATAGCTCAGATAGTGGTGCTATAAGGAGGGCTTTGGGATGTGTGGCCACTGGGAAGCATTCATGGACAGAGGACTGTTCTCTCGGGATGGACTTCACCTGAGTAAGGAGGGAAATAGACTTCTAGGATGGAGGCTGGCCCAACTGATTACGAGAGTTTTAAACTAGGAATTTGGGGGAGTTGGTTGGGAGATGGTCAGGTAATCTCCATGCCGGAATTTAACATTGAGAGGGAAGAAAACAAAGAAAGAAAGGATACAGCCGTGGGTAGGAGAATGGACATAAGGAGGAAGGGTAGTGTAGATACCATTATAATATGTGATACGGGTGGTAGAATGTTGTGCCTAATCGGATAAAGAATGTCAGTGAAGCCAAACAGCAAAAATTAAGGTGTTTGTACACTAATGCATGAAGTCTAGGTAACAAAATGGAGGAACTAGAGTTACTGGTGCAGGAAGTGAAACCGGATATTACAGGGATAACAGAAACATGGTGGAATAGTAGTCATGACTGCAGTACAGGTATTGAAGGCTATGTGCTGTTTAGGAAAGACAGAAATAAAGGCAAAGGTAGTGGAGTAGCATTGTATATCAATGATGAGTTTAACTGTAAAGAAATGAGAAGTGATGGAATGGATAAGACAGAGTCTATCTGGGCAAAAATCACATTGGGAAAGAAAGCTACTAAAGCCTCTCCTGAGACAGTGCTTGTGGTGTGCTACAGACCAGGATCTGATTTGGATATGGATAGAGACCTCTTTAATGTTTTTTACTGAAGTAAACACTAATGGGAATTGTGTGATCGTGGGAGACTTCAACTTCCCAGATACAGACTGGACAACAAGTGCTAGTAATAATAATAGGGCTCAGATTTTTTCTGAATGTGATAGCTGATGGATTCCTTCACCAAGTAGCTGAAGAACCAACAAGAGAGGATGCCATTTTAGATTTGGTTTTGGTGAGTAGTGAGGACCTCATAGAAGAAATGGTTGTAGGGGACAACCTTGGTTCGAGTGATCATGAGCTAATTCAGTTCAAACTAGATGGAAAGATAAACAAAAATAGATCTGGAACTAGGTTATTTTATTTGAAAAGGGCTGACTTTAAAGACTTAAGGAAATTAGTTAGGGAAGTGGATTGGACTGAAGAACTTGTGGATCCGAAGGCGGAGGAGGCCTGGAATTACTTCAAGTCAAAGTTGCAGAAACTATCAGTAGGCTGCATCCCAAAAAAGGGGGGAAAATTCATAGGCAGACGCTGTAGAGTAAGTTGGATGAGTAAGCATCTCAGAGAGGTGATTAAGAAAAAGCAGAAAGTCTGCAAGGAGTGGAAGATGGGAGGGATTAGCAAGGAAAGCTACCTTATTGAGGTCAGAGCATGTAGGGATAAAGTGAGACAGGCCAAAAGCCACGTAGAGCTGGACTTTGCAAAGGCAATTAAAACCAATAGTAAAAGGTTCTATAGCCATATAAATAAGAAGAAAACAAAGAAAGAAGAACACTGAGGATGGAGTGGAGGTTAAGAATAATCTAGGCATGGCCCAATATCTAAAAAAATACTTTGCCTCAGTCTTTAATTAGGCTAATGAGGAGCTTAGGGATAATGGTAGGATGACAAATGGGAATGAGGAAATGGAGGCAGATATCATCACATCTGAGGTAGAAGCCAAACTCAAACAGCTTAATGGGACGAAATCAGAGGGCCCAGATAATCTTCATCCAAGAATATTAAAGGAACTGGCACATGAAATTGCAAGCCCATTAGCAAGAATTTTTAATGAATCAGTAAACTCAGAGGTTGTACCATACAACTGGAGAATTGCTAACATAGTTCCTATTTTTAAGAAAGGGAAAAAAAGTGATCCGAGTAACTATAAGCCTGTTAGTTTGACATCTGTAGTATGCAAGGTCTTGGAAAAAAATTTGAAGGAGAAAGTAGTTAAAGACATTGAGGTCAATGGTAATTGAGACAAAATACAACATGGTTTTACAAAAGATAGACTGTGCCAAACCAACCTGATCTCCTTCTTTGAGAAAGTAACAGACTTTTTAGACAAAGGAAACGCAGTGGATCTAATTTACCTCGATTTCAGTAAGGCATTTGGTACGGTTCCACATGGGGAATTATTAGTTAAATTGGAAAAGATGAGGATCAATATGAAAATTGAAAGGTGGATAAGGAACTGGCTAAAGGGGAGACTACAACGGGTCAAACTGAAAGGTGAACTCTCAGGCTGGAAGGAGGTTACTAGTGGAGTTCCTCAGAGATCAGTTTTGGAACCAATCTTATTTAATCTTTTTAATACTGGCCTTGGTACAAAAAGTGGGAATGTGCTAATAAAGTTTGCGGATGACACAAAGCTGGGAGATATTGCTAACACAGAGAAGGACTGAGATATGCTACAGGAAGATCTCAATGAACTTGTAAACTGGAGTAATAGTAATAGGATGAAATTTAATAGTGAAAAGTGCAAGGTCATGCATTTAGGGATTAATAACAAGAACTATTGTTATAAACTGGGGAGGCGTCAGTCTGAAGTAATAGAGGAGGAGAAGGACCTTGGAGTATTAGTTGATCACAGGATGACTATGAGCTGCCAATGTGATATGGCCATTAAAAAAGCTAATGCGGTTTTAGGATGCATCAGGCGAGGTATTTCCAGTAAAGATAAGGAGGTGTTAGTACCGTTATACAAGGCACTGGTGAGACCTCATCTGGAATACTGTGTGCAGTTCTGGTCTCCCATGTTTAAGAAAGATTAATTCAAACTGGACCAGGTACAGAGAAGGGCTACTAGGATGATCCAAGGAATGGAAAACTTGTCTTATGATAGGAGACTGAAAGAGCTTGGTTTCTTTAGCCTAACCAAAAGAAGGCTGAGGGGAGATATGATTGCTCTTTATAAATATATCAGTGGGATAAATATCAGGGAGGGAGAGGAATTATTTAAGCTTAGTACCAATGTGGACACAAGAACAAATGGATATAAACTGGACACTAGGAAGTTTAGACTTGAAATTAGACGAAGGTTTCTAACCATTAGAGGAGTGAAGTTCTGGAACAGCCTTCCAAGGGGAGTAGTGGGGACAAAAGACATATCTGGCTTCAAGACTAAGTTTGATAAGTTTATGGGGGGGAGTCATATGATGGGATTGCCTAATTTTGGCTGTTAATTGATCTTTGATTATTAGCAGGTAAATATTCCGAATGGTCTGTGATGGGATGTTACAGGGTGGGATCTGAGTTACTACAGAGAATTCTTTTCTGGGTGCTGGCTGGTGAATCTTGCCCACATGCTCAGGGTTTAACTGATCACCATATTTGAGGTGGGGAAGGAATTTTTCTCCAGGGCAGATTGGCAGAGGCCCTGGAGGTTTTTGCCTTCCTCTGTAGCATGGGGCAAGGTTCACTTGCTGGAGAATTCTCTGAACCTTGAGGTCTTTAAAACACGATTTGAAGACTTCAATAACTCAGATATAGGTTAAGGGGTTCTTCCAAGAGTGGGTGGGTGAGATTCTGTGGCCTGCATTGTGCTGGAAGTCAGACTAGATGACCATAATGGTCCCTTTTGACCTTAAGTCTATGAAACACATGGTAAGAGGAAATCTCTCTACTGAGAAGCTCAGAGTCTAAACAGACAAGACAGAGGGAGAAAGGAAGTATTATTGTCCGCATAATACAGATGGAGAATTGAGGCTTACAAAGAGAGCAGGCAAATTACCTGAGGTCACACAGAAAGTCAGTGGATGTTGGGAATTGAACCCAGATGTCCTGAGTGCTCATCCAGTGCCTTAACCAAAAAGCTAGAATCCTCTTCAAATGCAGGGCCACCCAGAGGATTCAGGGGGCCTGGGGTAAAGCAATTTTGGGGGCCCTTTCCATAAAAAAAAGAAGTTGCAATACTATAGAATACTATATTCTCATGGGGGGCCCTGTGGGGCTCGGGGCCTGGGGCAAATTGTCCCACTTGCCTCCCCCTCTGGGTGGCCCTGCCCAAATGAAAACCCATTCAGGTCAATGGCAAGACTTCCATTGACTTGAGTGGATTTGGATCAGGGGTGCCACAACTTAATTCTGCAGTCCTCACCCAAGCCAAACTGCCAGTGAAATCAATGGCTGATGCTTAGTCTGTATAAAGACAGGACTAACCTTTGTAAATGGCTGTGAATCTGGGCTTTCCCATAGGAAAAGTTTATGACTATTACTTATCTCTAGCTTTACAAAGAGTTACTGCATATTTTGTACCACGCTAGTCCTTTACAAATATAAAAATTAGAGCTGTTAATGAAGTCAGTTCTGTGACATTTTGTAGAACACTATATTTCATAAAAGTCTGCACAGCCATTTACATAAGACATAGGAACGAAAAGAGCTAAGTTTTATACACTAAAATGTCAATGTCAGTTTGGAGTCACATTAACATTGTAAAAGTCTTTCTTTGTCATGCATATGTAAAAATGTGTCTGTCCAAACTTTAAGTGGATTTTAACTTGTTCTCAGTCATTACTCAGGAAGATGTTTTTACTGAGAATATTTCCCGCAAATCAGATGAAAATCATATTTCAAATTTATTATACATTTTGGAAGGCCTTATTCTTTTTGAACCTGACATTTTTGGCTCCCCTTCAGCCCTACCTACCTGTCTTATGTCTATCATATAGAGAGGAAATAAGTTCTAGTCATGATGGTCTGAGACTTGGGAGATTTAGGTTCAATTCTTTGCTCCATCATGGACTGTAGGTAGGCTACTTAGTCTCTGTAACTCACCTTCTCATTTCTAAAATGGGGATAGCAGCACAGTGGTTTTGTGAGGTGCTCAGATACTAGTAATAGGGATGGACATCTAGAGATTAGAGTACATTCTCAATGTGAGGACTGTAAACCGTAGCACCCAATGTTTCATTATTTGTTCTGACGCTAGAAGTTGTAAAAGTGTGATGTGCACTATAGGCCAGATTTTGAAAAGATCTCAGCTCCCAATTAGGCATCAAAATAATCAGTTCTTTCCGAACATCTGGACATATCACAATAGTTGCTGATGGGTGATGAACACTTTGAAAAATCTGGTTCTTATTTAGGTGCCTATATGGGCGTTGAACTCTTTTGAAAACCTAGCTCCCATTGTGTGTGCTCAGCACCTGAACATCCAGCCAAATGCCCCCTCACCTGGAGACAGGACAGAGGACAGATTCTATGAAGGTTACAGGCTGCAATATTTTGCAACTGTTGCTAATGGATCACTGGGCTCTTCTAATATGTGGGGTCACCAAGGTGTAGTGGCATCTGGCATACCCCATCTCCTTTTGCTATACTCCTCTACTCAGGGCCAGGAACAAGTGGTGCATAGCAGCCATTATATAGATCTTATACCACTAGTGGATTCCACTATGCTGGAAGAATCCTCCACTAACTAGTTAAAATGGACAGGAGACTGAAGAATCTGGACCAGAGAATTTCAATTCATGACTACTCCTGCCCCAGCCATGTCCAGACAACCTGAGAAACACAAGTTGTAAGATCAGGAATTAAGTATGTTTCCCATATAACTGTGGTTAAAAAAAAAATCATCTGTACCACTTGCACAAAAATGTCAATCATATTTTGAAAGATTTGTGTAATGTGAAACATGAAACTTTTAGGAGTAAATATTTGCTTTGGAGAAAAGCAGTTTTTCAGAGAGGACATAAGTATGTTTCACCTTACTTTATATCCAGGGGGGAAATACATGAGGCCTGGAAGACAGAAGAAGAAGAAAATAAACAATTTTAAAAATAACATTATAATAATGTCGTTTATCTCAAAGGATTCCAAAGCATTCTCCAATCTATTCACAGTATACTTGAATGACACAGGCATCACTTCATACACCAGTAAAATGTTGCTACTTCTGATAGGAATCATAGGAGCAAACCACAAATAAACCAAGGAAGACCCATGCTCCACCATGGCTCACCTATGAGACCTGGCAAGGGTGAAGTCCCACAGAACTGGATCTGCTCATTTCTAGTTAGAGGGAAGGATCTCCACTTGTCTATGTCTCCCCAGCTTCCTGGATGCTGAGACTGGAGTATGTTTCCTACCCCCACTTGCTCAGCTTTCTGTGCACACAGTGTCTGCACTAATTTACCTCTTTCTCATACCCCATTTTTGAGTCTTCTCTAGCAACCAACTCTAATGGCTTTCTGTTACCAACATTAGTATTTCAAGTAACAGGAGAGTGAAACTGATCATGATTCTGATCAGCGGCAGTAGAAATCGACAAAAATCTGGTCAGTTTTCATTCAACTGAAGACTGAAAAAGCACTGAGCAGCAGGAGAAGCACTGGAGATATCTGTCTGAACACTTAGTAACAAACACTCTCTTCACATCTGGAATGTTATTTTTGCAACAATAAGGGTAGAATTTAACGAAATAAAGAAAGAAAGGTCACCACCCCCACAGAATTGTTGGTGCCAATGCCACTGTTGTGTGACTGATAGGCAGTAATTATTCATCAACTTAAACTTACAAAGCACGTCTGCCACCTCATGAAACAGGAAGTAGTCATCAAATTGAACCTTTTACCAGCAAGTGGGACATCTGTAAGAGCAGAGAAATGCACCGGTAGCAATTTATGCCCATGGGCCCAGGGAAGCACAGACAGATACTAGCCTCCAAATTATATCCATCCAGTGGTCACTCATGAAAAAGCTAATCAGTATCCTATGGAACTTTGATGAGATGACAAAACAGATCAATGAGGATGATGTGGGGATCAGCCAAGAAGAATTCTCTTTCTGTGCCTGCTGGAGACAGAACTGACACACATGAAGAGTGAGAGCACTGGAGGGGAATCCTGGTTGGAATCATTCTGTCTGTTCTTCTGGGAAATTGCCATCTTCAAGGCATCAGGGAGCAGAACCATTACTGGATGGCAACATATCTAGATACCCATTTCAAAAAAATATCATGGAATCCTTCCTCTCAGAAAGGGGCAAGGAGAAAGGAATAGTCCACTGAAAATAACCAGATAAAGACACCATGGCTGAAGTCATTGCCTGTGATTGTTCAAGACACCATCACTACCAGGAAGTAAAGCTACAGCAGATGTGGCAGCAGGAGGGGAGTAGGAGACAGACACAGCGTGGGTGAAGGAGACAGACACAGATCCTTTTGTCACAGTCTAGGGGACTCTGGACTGGTCTGCACTTCCTCTTCTCACCTTAAGGAGGGTGTGCTGCAGCAGCAGCAGCAAGGATGGTGGAGTAATAGTTTCAAGATACAATTCTAGTGCTCACTGACTCAGACCCTTTTTATTACTGACAGGTGACAAAGGATGTGTAGCTAACATTATCAGTTAGCTGTAACCCATCTTTCCTGCCTCCCATCCAGAGCATATTCAAAGCAACTCTTTAGTGCAGTGCAGCAGATGACACTAGCCTGGTAGAAGATACTGAGATCATGGCTGGTGAGGAGGAGGAGGAGGACACAGCTCAGGATATTTGTGAGCATTAGGTCTCCTTGCATGGGAAGATACACACCTCCCCCAACTTAACAGGGGTACTGAAACCAGGGTGCTGGGGATGCAGCAGCACCCCCTAGTTTGAAGTAATAATAGCATTTGAGGGCTCACAGTTTTTTTCAATGGCTTTCAGCACCCTCACTATAAAAATTGTTCCAATGCCCCCTGCCCTTTTACTTGCTTTGCTCTAACTAATAAGGAAAGAGCAACTGTTTTTGCAGACAGCCTGATACACCATTAGAGTCTGTTCATGTTTCTGGGTCTGCTTCTCATAGAACAATTCTACACAGAGATTTTTCTCTCATCTGCTCTGGTATTGGTTTCAGCGAAGAAGCCACAGTGAATGGAGTGTTTGGCTGGATCCAAAGGAGAAGGGGTATTGGGAAGATTTTAGTATGGCTGGTGGCTCTGGGATGGGGAACTTATTGCTCCCCCTCCCCCGCCCCAGCACTTCTGGGTGTCTCCTCCTCAGGTGGAACCAAATTCACCTTTGTGCATTTGTGACTGGGAACCCTCTTCAGAGTGTTGGCAGGCAATCACAGTTGCAAAGTGCTCCCATGTGGTCGAAAGGTGTCTCAGGGAGCAGAAAAGGGCTCCCTCCTCCATCTTCCCCACCTCACACCCAACCAAGCCTCCTCCCACCATCTGCCATCCTAAGGTTTTCCTGTATTTATTTATTTATTTATTTATTTGTCAGTCAGTCCTATCTTCACTACCCAATCACCACTTTTTTATCACCCTTCTGTGCCCTAACTGATTCAATGAGCATTCAGATAAAACTGTCACTGGTGGACTTCAAAGCATTTCATTTGAACAAATGAAAAGTGACAAAATGAAAAAAAAATGTTTCCAAAGGGAATATTTTTTCAGAATTTCAGTTCTCATGAAAAAATAATTCTAAATTTTGACTTTCATCCTGATTTGGGATGAAACAAAATGTCAACATAGCAACTTTTCCAGTGGAACAGGTATCACTTTTTTTTCCCCTGGCCACTTTTTTTTCTAGCTAGTTAAGAGATTCAGAATTTTCTCATCTGTATCTGTTCACAAAAGATGTATTACTTAAAAATAATCCATACATTATTTAACACATTAAGAGGTGGATGAGGGGGTCCTTAATTTTTCATGTTTGTTCAGCATTAGAAGGGGGTGGGTGGATCCTTAAAATCACTAAAAAAAAATAATGTGTTACATAAATTATAGACAGCCCTATATTTGTTTACTGCTGCCAGTGTCTTTAACAGTGGTTTTGACAAGAAGTACTGATATAAGGGCTTGAAGCAGTCTTAGATATTTCTTTCACCCATCCTCCAAGTTCACAGAGTGTTAGAACATATTATAATACTTTCATTTGTTATTTATATATTTTTTAATTTTTACAATATTTTCAGAGCTCAACAACGATTCTGTTCAGTTTTAATTTAGATCTGGAAGGAAATGTTTGGACCAATTCTTATTTTATTTACAGTGGGTTATCTATCACATAGAAATGACCTGCAGTGAGATTATTTGCGTGTTAAATTTAATTTTAGAGAAAAGAAGGAATAATGATATCCTTTGCAGGATTCCAGTAAAATGGTTCTTCTAGTAGAAATGTTATGCTAATCTGGAATGTGTACACACTTCTAACTGTTAAATGAAAATAAAAAATGTAAACTAATTTTTAAATTCAACATCTGGCAGAGAAGATACTGTTTCAATGGTGTTGTCCATTGTTTAAGCATTTGGCTGCATCTGAATATTCCCTTCCGGTGGAGATTCAGAGTCTCCTAATAAAATACAAGCTGGGGCTCTCACAATGTATTGCTGAATAACATTTCAGAGCCCACAGAATGTCACCAAAAGCTGTTCTGGCAAGTTGGTCCTTTTGTCAATTATATATTTTGAACAGATGTTACAGTGCCTGGATACCTAAAAATTGGAGGAAAATGACAATTTGTAATAAAATACGCACTTGAAAGCAGATACAAATCGCAGCATCATTTCCATTTTTATTATTCCCATAAAATGAACCACCATTGCACATTTCTCAGAAGAGATCAAAATAGCAAGAGATCAAATCAGACCCCTCAATACAGCTCTGTGATCAGAAAGGATGCATTAAAGAACCCTATCAAAGAAAGGATAAAATTCAGTGTGTTTATGGTAGGCTAGGAACGGCTGCAATTGACAGAATGAGGCCATTTTGCTATGGAAAGAAGAGCTTAGATACAAGTGATACAGTATAAACTCTATTCAATTTATTTGTCTCATTTTTATTCCTTGCTAGCATCTAACCTACATATAGGTACCAGATGTATTTACTGCATTATAAGGGATTATGGAAACAATAACAATAGACTTGCTACCAAGAGACATTTTAGCCAGAAAACTGCAATTTTTCATCCATGCCTTTTATATGATTTATTACATAAAATAAAGTTTTCTTTATTTTTGTGGCCTCTCTATAGATTTATTTTTAGTCAAACTGCATAAAGAGGTCGAATAAAGAATAGAGAAACTGCATGTTTGAATAACTTCATATGCCACAAAAGTGGTGAATACTGGTTTGTTTTTAAAAGGAAAAGCTTTTTAATGGGTCTTGTAGCTCACAAGTGTAAAAAAAAAAAAGAAGCTTTGATTACAGGTGAGCAGGGTATCTAGATAAATAGATGGAAACATTTCTCTGTGCTTTCTTGATCAATTACATTATCTCCCTCCAATCCCCACCTATCTTTTCCTACGTTATCTGTTTTCACAGGTATTCCTTGTTGTTTCTTGCTACTATTCCACTGTTAGCATGCTTACTCTACCATCATGCTGCAGTAAGTCAGCCCTACTGGAAGCAATATTTCTTCTTATCAATTAACAATGGGAGTGAGTTTTAAATAGAAAATATCACTAAGAAACCATCTGACAGAAGAAGGGAGCCTATTCAAATACATTTTTTGAAATCTCCTTCCTGTGTCATTCAGGAATAGCTCTTTGGTACAAAGGTGTATATATATATAAGGCCAAATTCTGCCTCGGATGAGCACAAGCAGCTACTCTTGAAGTCAATAAGAGCTGCCCACACACCATCTGATGGCAAAGTTTGACCCCATATATTTATAAATATAACACTAAGAGAAAGAAGCCTTGTCTTGAGATAAGACATGAGTAGATTCAGAAACACATACATTTCCAGTGGTTATGGGCAACAACATTGCCAGCCACCCACAGGGGAGCTGAGGTGAGACCATCAAGGCAGGTCCAAATACAAGACAGGGAAAGGAAAACAAAAATTCTGATATCAGTGTCAGGAAAATAAAACAGTCAGGGGATGGATCCCTTGTATACAGCTACTCAAAGAAAATAAAATAACAAAGACCAGTTTCTCTTTACCAAGTCCAAATGCACATAAACAAACAGAAACTGTCTCCAGCCATCCTCCCAGCCCTCCAGTTAAGGACACGGAATTAATTTCCCCTGTTACTCCCTTCTTTTCCCTAGTGTGGATCTGGGGCCTCCTTAGCCAGAGACCAATAGCAAGCTGCTATTTTTTTCCCAGGAGCGCTCCCCCCACAACTCTCTTTGTCCCCTTTTCACAGGTTCTCATCAGTAAAGAGGTATGGCAGTAGTCAAGAACAAAGAGTACATGTCATGTCAGTTAATGCCGTGTTAGTCTCAGTACCCCAAAAAAACCTTTTCATCAGCTTCACCCTTCATATCAAACTGTAATTCTTCACTCCTACTCTGAACTTCAGTAATATTCTCTGAATACTCATGATTTATTCAGGCATTTTCCCCAAAGCTGAGTGCAGTAATCAACACTCTGAAACCAAGTTCCTGTAACCACACTTCTAATCTAGATGAAATATTTTTTGTTTCTCTTGGAGAAGGATTAACAATCCAGAAATAGAATGAATATGGGTTTATGAAATAAAATTGATTCTTGTTTCCTTGTAGCTTTCAACAGAGAACAGAAAAATTATTTACTCTGCAACTGAAATGGCTTGTTATAACTAGGATAAACACTGGAGTGATTCTAATGGAAATTATTCCACTTGATTTTGCATTTGTTAATCAATTTAAAAAATCCCTCTGAAATTTACTTTTCAGTCCCGTCCCGTCCCCCCCCCCCGATCACTTCATTCATGGCTAGAATAGATTTCTTAATCATGTCCTCCAGGAATATTATGGTTTTGTTCAGATCCCCCATCTGGATTATTATTTCATCAAATTACTGGGTTTTCTAGGAAATCACCTCAGTGTATCTAGTTCTGGATTAACCGTTTGTGCTACATTCTGTATGTAAAGGGTGAAGGAGGAGCTTTGGAGTGGGTAAGGGCTCCTTATTTCCAGGGGTGCTGTGTCCCTAAGGAGGGTCAGAAGAGAGTGAAGCCAAAGCCCTTTTCCTACAATGAACCATGGAAAAAGATGTGTTCAGTGGGGAGCAAGCTATACCTAACAAAGAACATTACGTACACCACCACCCCCTTCGCCAGGTTTCAAAGCCTAGGTTCCAGCCTGAGCAGGAACATCTACACAGCTATTTTTTGCCCTGTGGTGGGCTAAAAATAGATGCACTGCTGTGGGTTTGGTTTTGTTTCATTTTTTGCAGTATAGACATATCTCGTAAGGCCATTCCCACAGACAGGGTTTGATAGTGCCTAGGGATGCCTTAGCCATATCCTCTATATCTGATGTCGAAAGGAGGGTATCTTCTGTGCAGACGAAACTCAAAAAGATAGTTAAGACAGTTTTTTGTACCAGCAAGGCAGGTTCAAGAGTTAACTTTGTTTAACCATTCGTTCAATCCCATGCTCATCACCATCATATCGGAATTCCTCTTTTCTGTGCACTGTGGCACCGATTCACCAAGCTGACCAAAGTCAGCAGGACTACTCATGTGGTGAAGGACATTACTGAACCGAAGTCTAAATTTTATCACCATCAAAAGATAGCATAATTCAGACCTCTTCTCCAGGCACATCATGGCACTCATCCTCCTTTCCTCTAGGTCTAGGACTTCTCAGTCGAATGATTCTCAGCTTGCTTCTACACACTGCTTCATCCTTTCTGAAGTCTCACTCAGAAGTGAATTCCACAGTTTACACACACACATACACAGAGAGACATAATAGTGTAGAAATAAGTGCAAGTTGGAAGACTCTTTCCTTATGAAAAGAGTTTATTGACTACATAAATAAAACAGCACTGTGTCATATGCAGAATTTAGGCTGTTGTGTGTAATATGAGATGGGGAGATGAGTAGCCTGAGCCTTTTGTATTATGTTTTTTTCTGCTTTACATTGTATTCTTCATTTCTATTTATGGTCTCTCTTTTCTCTTTTCCTGACCTGTTACCATGTCTGCCAGGCTCAAATGTGGGTAACAGTCAAGCTGCATTTTTATACATGATAAAATGTTTCAGGCAATTGCACTAAAATATCTAATCTCATCTGAAAGTCCTATTTGTAATATGCCTCAGTTATTACTTGAAAGTTATTTAGAAATATCACAATTAAAGGTTATAATTAATTTACTTATGCAAATCTTATTTGTCTTAGATATTATCTTTTCTGTAAATTGGCCATTTCAGTTGCAATGATAATAATAAAAAAGAGAGAGTAGGAGAGGTTATCATCATACAAATAGTTATTGTATTCACTTTGCTATTAACTAGATATCATTCTTTCCATGGTATTTTCTGGATCCAAATCTTTATATCTCACATTAGAAGACCATCCTGTGAACAACACATTACTGCTTGAAAGTCATGTTAAAAAAATCTCATTGTCAATATGTCCAGGTTTGAATGCACATTAAATTGTTAAACGCCCTCAAAACCTACCCTTTTGTTATACTCCATAGAAATAATTATGCAAAATACCAACTAGGGTGGGAGGAAGGAAAACCAAAAAGACATACATACTCATGTCCAGCTGCCTGTTGGAGTTTGTCATGCGAAGGAAACGGTAACTGAGTCACCCCACTTTGAGAGATTCTTTTTATTCCATACATTTAAAAGTTCAGGAGATAGATTTTTCTTAGATGTCAAAAGCCAAACAATGGGGCTGTGCCTTCTGTCATTAGTTCTGTTAGGATGTTTTCCAGAATCTTGAATTGAGGTACAGGGTTTCTATTATAGGTTGTTTATATTGTCCCCTGGGGCTTGTGTCAGCATTCATCTTATTGAGTGTGTCTTGTATTGTAAGTGATACTTACCAATATGTATGCCATTCTGCAACCTCTATTTGGTGTTTTATGCATGTCACCTTCCGGTCCAAAATGTCTATTTCATATGACATTATTGATCATAACTATCCCTGGAAGGCTGTACAGTTGAAATGGTAGATAGTGAATATCAGATATAAACACAAACATGGGTGGGCCTTTGGAAAACTCATTCAACCAGGACTTATCAGATTTGCCAAAGGGTGAAACGGGGGAGGCTAACTTGTCTTCAAAATATGCTGCTACACAGTACTTATAGTTTTGGGTAAGAAAATGATAAATATCTTGATAATATATATTTTGATAAGGAATCACAATGATTTCCAGAGATGGGCCCAGACTAAAACACTAGATCCAAATACCACAGACTTCCTTTTCAGAATTCTGTGCTGAGAGAGAGAGAGAAACCCCTTTCACATCCAAGGGTTAGAGTGTATTATATGAATAAAAAATAATAATACTTAGCCAATGGGAGATTTGAGTGTACAAAGGGTGTACAAAGAATGCAGAATTGAGCCCTGAAAGTTGGCAACTAAATTGTGAACTAGAAGCCTGCCCCTCACTTGCCTTCACACACAGTACAAAGAAAGGAGAGTCTAGTCCAGTTACTCAGCAGGAATTCCTGCCTGGGGGTGGAGCAAAGAGCGCGTACAAGTGGCAGATTTCACAACTTTGGCTTTGGTATCTCATTTCTTATACTGAAGTTATGTTCCTGTAATCAAGAGACCACTCTCTGGGCCGTTTTATTTGTAGTGTGGGAGTGCTGTTCCCACACATCTTGCACTCTCATCTGTCTCGAGAAACTGGTAACAATCATCTTTTTAATGCCGGCACTCTCTTATATAACACCACTTAAGGGCATATGGTTCCTAGTGCCAATAACTATTTCAGTAAAGGAGAGACTAGGTGAGAAATGAAAGATATTATCTCACCCATTTTGTCTTTCTAATATCCTGGAACTGACACAGCAACAACAACGTTGTCTTCCAGTAAAATGCTAGCTTGTGAGATCTGAGAGTGAGTATGCATGACTGTGAAAAAATATGTGCTAATGTGCAAAGGTGAGCAGTATTCTGTAATTGAATGTGAGGGCAACTTTGTGCGTGTAGGAGTAGGTAGGGACGTGCGTTTGCAGATAGGACGTGTGTCTGTATGCACAGAAAACAGGTATGGGAGAGTGTGTGTAGACACCAAGTCTGAGTTTGTGCAGATACAACATGATTTGGGGGTAGAGGAGTCGTGTGTATATCAGAAGGACAGAACAGGTCGTGTGGGGGGGGCGGGGTGGAGGAAGTGGCACTATATGTGAAAGAAAATGTAGAATATAATGAAATAAAAATCTTAAATGAATCCACATGTTCCACAGAATCTCTATGGATGGTAATTCCATGCTCTAATAAGAATATAATAGTAGGGATCTCTTACTGACCACCTGACCAGGACAGTGATAGTGACAATAAAATGCTAAGGGAGATTTGAGAGGCTATCAAAATAAGGAACTCAATAATAGTGCGGGATTTCAATTATCCCCATATTGACTGGGTACATGCCACCTGAGGATGAAATGCAGAGACCAAATTTCTCCATACTTTAAATTACTTCTTCTTAGAGCACCTGGAACAGGAACCCACAAAAGGAGAGGCAATTCCCGATTTTGTCCTGACTGGAGCGTAGGATCTGGTTCAAGAGGTAACTATCACAGGACTGCTTGGAAATAGTGACCATAATATAGAAACATTTAACATTTCTGTGGTGGGAAGAACACTTCAACAGTCCAATACTGTGGCATTTAATTTCAAAAAGGGGAGCTATGCAAAAATGAAGAGGTTAGATAAACAGAAATTAAAAAGTACAGTGACTAAAGTTAAATCCCTGCAAGCTGTATTTTTCAAAGACACCATAACAGAGGCCCAACTTAATGTATACCCCAAATTAAAAAACACAGTAAAAGAACTAAAAAAGAGCCACTGTGGCTTAACAACCATGTAAAAGAAGCAGTGAGAGATAAAAAGGCATCCTTTAAAAAGCAGAAGTCAAATCCTAGTGAGGTAGATAGAAAGGAGCATAAACACTGCCAAATTAAGTGTAAAAATGTAATAAGAAAAGCCAAAAAGGAGTTTGAAGAACAGCAAGCCAAAAACTCAAAAGGTAATAACAAAATGTTTTTAAAGTACATCAGAAACAGGAAGCCTGCTAAACAACCAGAGGAGCCTCTGGATAATCGAGATAAAGAGCACTTAAAGATGATAAAGTCATTGTGGAGAAACTAAATGAATTCTTTGCTTCAGTCTTCATGGCTGAGGATGTTAAGGAGATTCTCAAACTTAAGCCATCCTTTGTAGGTGACAAATCTGAGGAATTGTCACAGATTGAAGTGTCACTAGAGAAGGTTTTGGAAATAATTGATAAATTTAACAGCAAAAAGTCACCGGGACCGGATGGCATTCACCCAAGAGTTCTGAAAGAACTCAAATATGAAATTGTGGAACTATTAATTATGGTTTGTAACCTGTCCTTTAAATCGGCTTCTGTACCCAATGACTGGCAGATAGCTAATGTAATATATAAAAAGGGCTCTAGAGGTGATCCTGGCAATTACAGACCAGTAAGTCTAACGTCAGCACCGGGCAAACTAGTTGAAACAATAGTAAAGAATACAATTGTCTGACACATAGAAGAACATAAATTGTTGGATAAAAGTCATGGTTTCTGTAAAGGGAAATCATGTCTTACTAATTTAAACATATGGACAATGGGGATCCAGTGGACATAGTGTACTTAGATTTAGATTTCCAGAAAGCCTTTGATAAGGTCCCTCACCAAAGGCTCTTATGTAAATTAAGTTGTCATGAGATAAGAGGGAAGATCCTTTCATGGACTGAGAACTGGTTAAAAGACAGGGGGAAAGGGTAGCAATAAATGGTAAATTTTCAGAATGGAGAGGGGTAACTAGTGGTGTTCCCCAAGGGTCAGTCCTAGAACCAATCCTATTCAATGTATTCATAAATGATCTCGAGAAAGGGGTAAAAAGTGAGGTGGCAAAGTTTTCAGATGATACTAAACCACTCAAGAAAGTTAAGACCAAAGCAGACTGTGAAGAACTTCAAAAAGATCTCACAGAACTAAGTGCTGGGCAACAAAATGGCAAGTGAAATTTAATGTGGATAAATGTAAAGTAATGCACATTGGAAAAAAATAACCCCAACGATACATACAATGTGATGGGGGCTAATTTAACTACAATTAATCAGGAAAGAGATCTTGGAGCCATCGTGGATAGTTCCCTGAAGACATCCATACAGTGTGCAATGGCAGTCAAAAAGCAAACAGGATGTTAGCAATGTTTTAAAAAGGGATAGAGAATAAAATGGAGAATATCTTATTGCCCTTGTATAAATCCATGGTACACCAACATCTTAAATACTGCATACAGACGTGGTCTCCTCATCTCAAAAAAGATATATTGGCATTAGAAAAGGTTCAGAGAAGGGCAACTAAAATGATTAGGGGTTTGGAACAGGTCCCATATGAGGAAAGATTAAAGAGGCTAGGACTTTTCAGCTTGGAAAAGAGGAGATTAAGGGGGGGGATATGATAGAGGTATATAAAGTCATGAGTGGTGTGGAGAAAGTGAATAAGGAAAAGTTATTTACTTGTTTCCATAATATAAGAACTAAGGGCCACCAAATGAAATTAATGGGCAGCAGGTTTAAAACAAATAAAAGGAAGTTCTTCACACAGGGCACAGTCAATGTGTGGAACGCCTTGCCTGATGAGGTTGTGAAGACTAGGATTATAACAGGGTTTAAAAGAGAACTAGATAAATTCATGGAGGATAAGACCATTAATGTCTATTAGCCAGAATGGGTAAGGAATGGTGTCCCTAGCCTCTGTTTGTCAGAGGGTGGAGAAGGATGGCAGGAGAGAGATCACTTAATAATTATCTGTTAGGTTCACGCCCTTCGGGACACCTGGCATTGGTCAGTTGGTAGACAGGATACTAGGCTGGATGGACCTTTGCTCTGACCCAGTATGGACATTCTTATTTCTTAGCCCTCATATAGCACTTTTAAGTCATAGATCTCAAAGTGCTTTACAGAAGAGGCCAGTATCATTATAATATTAGGTGGATTCACCTTTCTTCCCCAAAGCTGCTCTATTTAACCCCACTGAGCTGTATCACCTCCTTCCGAATGAGAGCTTCCTTATTTCCCTAGCATTTCACATGTTGGTGTATGAACATGTGCCTGACCCATCATTTTGTTTGTTTTTTGCTGGACCTACCAATTGTTCTTGGGGAAGATTGTTTAATCTGACTATGTGGAGGGTCCCCCCCAAAAAAATAAAACTCACTTCCTCCTTCCTTGGTGTTTCAGCCCTGCCAGAGTTCCCCACTGGTAGTCAGACAAAAGACTGCAATATTGGACCCAAATTCTAAATTCCCCATGCTTCCAAGATTACTAGGCCTGGGCAACATTCAGATACTGTCTCTTAGTCTGGCCTCTTTTGCACACACCCTGGGTACAGACTCTCTATCTAGTACTCTTGCCTGAGATGTGGGATACAGTAGTCCAGCCCCAAGATCAACAATGATGCCCAAGTGTCCACAATAGCTTTAGCACACCATCCCCAGAGCTCAACCCTTGTGGGTACCGTGGTTTACAGTTTAACTCTTTGAGGACTACATGCCAGTTAAAACTAGGTGACTGAATGTCCCATTTTTAAAGGGAAAGTCCCATTTTTGGGGACTTTTTCTTATATAGGCGCCTATTACTCCTATCATAAACCTAGTCCCAGATTTGGACCTTAGCGTCCAAAATATGGGGGTTAGCATGAAAACCTCCAAGCTTAGTTACCAGCTTGGACCTGGTAAAGCTGCCACCACCCAAAAAATTAGAGTGTTTTGGGGCACTCTGGTCCCCCCAAAAACCTTCCCTGGGGACCCCAAGACCCAAATCCCTTGAGTCTCACAACAAAGGGAAATAAACCTTTTCCCTTCCCCCCTCCAGGTGTTCCTGGAGAGATACACAGAAGCAAACTCCGTTAATCTAAACAGAGGGAGTCCACCCTCTCTATTTCCAGTCCTGGAAACACAAGCACTTCCCTCTTCACCCAAAGGGAATGCAAAGTCAGGCTAGTAAATCTAACACACACAGATTTCCCCCTGACTTCTTCCTCCCACCAGTTCCCTGGTGAGCTGCAGACTCAATTCCCTGGAGTTCCCCACTAAAGAAAAACTCCAACAGGTCTTAAAAAGAAAGCTTTATATAAAAAGAAAGAAAAAGTATATAAAAATGGTCTCTCTGTATCAAGGTGACAAATACAGGGTCAATTGCTTAAAAGAAATATGAAAAAACAGCCTTATTCAAAAAAATACAATTCAAAGCACTCCAGCAACTATAGACATGTAAATACAAAAGAAAAAAACAATAACCCCTATTGTTTTTATGATCTCTGTACTCACAACTTGGAAACAGAAGATTAGAAAGCAGGAAATAGAAAAAATCACTCCTCATAGCTGAGAAAGTACAGGCAGAAGACCCAAGAACAAAGGACTCCCACACAAACTTCCCTCCACCCAGATCTGAAAAAGTCTGGTTTCCTGATTGGTCCTCTGGTCAGGTGCTTCAGGTTACTTTTTTTTTTTTTTTAGGTGAAAAAGACATTAACCCTTAGCTATCTGTTTATGACACTCCCCCCAAATTGCAGACAGTGGGGAAGCTCACTGGCGGCGATTTCCTCCTAGAACTTTAAACTAAACAGATTAATACAACACATGCACCATTACATATACCACTAAGTATATAACTAACAGACTTCTACAGTTTAAGAACACTTTTTAACTACTGGATTCTGGGAAACTCTCACGGGAGAGTGCATCCGCTACTTTGTTAGAAGCTCCTGACATGTGCTGAATTTCAAAATCAAAATCTTGGAGAGCTAAACTCCAACGAAGAAGTTTCTTGTTGTTCCCCTTGGCAGTATGAAGCCACTTTAGCGCAGCATGGTCAGTTTGTAGCTGGAACCGCCGTCCCCAAACATATGGGCGTAGCTTTTCCAGAGCGTACACAATGGTGTAGCATTCCTTTTCACTGACTGACCAGTGACTTTCCCTCTCAGACAGTTTCTTGCTGAGAAACACGACAGGATGGAAGTTGTGATCCGTTGCTTCCTGCATGAGCACTGCTCCTATACCACGCTCAGATGCATCCGTGGTTACTAGGAATGGCTTGTCAAACTCCGGGGCCCTGAGCACAGGGTCAGACATGAGCATTGCCTTAAGTTGGGTAAAGGCCTTTTGACACTCATCAGTCCACTTAACTGCATTTGGCTGGGTCTTTTTGGTCAGGTCGGTCAGTGGGGCAGCGATTTGGCTGTAGTATGGTACAAATTGCCTGTAGTACCCGGCCAAGCCTAAGAAGGATTGGACCTGTTTCTTTGACCTTGGGACAGGCCACTTTTGGATAGCATCCACCTTAGCCTGTAGGGGATTTATGGTTCCTCGACCCACCTGGTGCCCCAGGTAAGTCACTCTGTTTTGGCCTATTTGACACTTTTTGGCCTTAACAGTTAGTCCGGCCTGCCTGATGCGCTCAAAGACCTTTTCCAGGTGTAGTAGGTGTTCGGGCCAGGAGTCTGAAAAAATGGCCACATCATCGAGGTAGGCAACTGCAAATTCTCCCAGTCCAGCTAGTAGACCATCTACCAGCCTCTAGAAGGTGGCGGGTGCACTTCGAAGGCCGAAAGGAAGGACATTGAATTCATACACCCCCACATGGGTGACGAATGCTGACCTCTTCTTGGCAGGTTCATCTAGTGGTACTTGCCAGTACCCCTTGGTTAAGTCTATTGTAGAGATGAACTGGGCCCGTCCCAACTTTTCCAATAGCTCATCAGGGCGGGGCATTGGATAGTTGTCCAGACGAGTTACCGCATTTAGCTTATGGTAGTCCACGCAAAAGCGTATTTCCGCATCTGGTTTGGGTACCAGAACCACTGGAGATGTCCATGCACTGGTAGATGAGCGGATTATACCCATATGTAGCATGTTCTGGATCTCCCGTTTTATAGCAGCTTGGGCATGAGGAGACACCCGGTAGGGTGGGGTTCTAATGGGGTGAGCATTACCTGTGTCAATGGAGTGGTATGCCCGTTCAGTCCGTCCTGGGGTGGCTGAGAACAATGGGGCGAAGCTAGTGCACAGCTCCTTGATTTGTCGCCGCTGCAGACGTTCCAGGGTGGTTGAGAGGTTCACCTCTTCCATGCCACCGTCTTTTTTCCCTTCGTAGTAGACACCGTCAGGCCACTCAGCCTCATCTCCCTGGACTGTAAACTGACAAACCTGTAAGTCTCTGGAATAGAAAGGCTTGAGAGAATTAACATGGTATACTCTGGGCTTTAGTGAGGAATTGGGAAATGCTATGAGGTAGTTCACAGTTCCCAGGAGCTCTTGGACCGTGAATGGCCCTTCCCATGATGCTTCCATCTTATGGGCCTGTTGCGCCTTCAAGACCATAACCTGGTCTCCTACCTTGAAGGAATGTTCTCTGGCATGTCTGTCATACCAGGCCTTTTGCTCTTTCTGAGCATCCTTTAGGTTTTCTCTAGCAAGGGTTAAAGAGTGTCGGAGGGTGCTTTGTAGGTTGCTTACAAAGTCCAGAATGTTAGTTCCTGGAGAAGGCGTAAACCCCTCCCATTGCTGCTTCACCAACTGTAATGGTCCTTTAACCTCGTGACCATACACAAGTTCAAATAGTGAAAACCCTAAACTGGGATGTGGTACAGCCCTGTAGGCAAACAGCAACTGCTACAACACTAGGTCCCAATTATTGGAGTATTCGTTGACGAATTTACGTATCATGGCCCCCAAAGTTCCATTAAACCTTTCCACCAGGCCATTGGTTTGATGGTGGTACGGGGTGGCAACCAAGTGGTTCACCCCATGCGTGTCCCACAGTTTTTGCATGGTCCCTGCCAGGAAATTAGATCCTGAATCTGTGAGGATGTCGGAGGGCCAACCTACCCTGGCAAAAATGTCTGTTAGGGCCAGGCACAAAGTGTTAGCCCTGGTGTTGCCTAGAGCTACTGCTTCCGGCCATCGGGTAGCAAAGTCCACGAAAGTCAGTACGTACTGCTTTCCTCTGGGTGTCTTTTTTGGGAAAGGACCCAGAATATCCACAGCTACTCGCTGAAATGGGACCTCAATTATGGGGAGTGGCTGGAGAAGGGCCTTGACCTGGTCTTGGGGTTTTCCCACTTTTTGGCATACCTCACAAGACTGGACATACTTGGCAACATCCTTGCCCGTCCCCTCCCAGTGGAAGGACTTCCCCAACCGGTCCTTGGTTCTGTTCACCCCAGCATGGCCACTGGGATGATCATGGGCTAAGCTTAAGAGCTTCCCCCGGTACTTAGTTGAAACCACCAACTGTTTTTGTGGCTGCCATTCTTCCCGGTGTCCACCAGAAAGAATCTCCTTGTATAAAAGTCCTTGGTCTATAACAAACCGGGATCGATTAGAAGAGCTGAGAGGTGGTGGGGTGCTTCGTGCCGCCGCCCACGCTTTCTGAAGGCTGTCATCTGCTTCCTGCTCAGTCTGGAACTGTTCCCCTGAGGCTGGGGTCACCAGTTCTTCCTCAGACTGGGGACTTGGGCTTGGTCCCTCTGGAAGCGATGTAGGGGATGGGTTTTTTTCCGTTGCTGATGAACCGCTCTCCGCTGGTGCACCTGAGGGTATTTCAGGCTCTGGCTGAGCCTTTTGGGTATGGTTGTCTGTTGCTTCTGCCAGTTCTGGCTCACTGGCGCCCTCTGGCGTTGAGTTTGAAGATGTGGTTGCACTTGCTGGTGCTGGTTGCTGTTCCAGTTCCGGGCCTGGGACTGGAGGTGCTGTGGCTGCTTCAGCGGTTGGCATGGAATCCGGGTCCACTACCTCTGTCTGGGTCTCTGGTAACACAGACGGGGCATCTGTGGATGGCTCAGGAACAGGGATGGGTCTGGAAGCTTGCCTGGTTTGGCTACGTGTAACCATTCCCACTCTCTTGGCCCGCTTCACCTGGTTGGCCAAGTCTTTCCCCAGTATCATGGGGATGGGATAGTTGTCATAAACTGCAAAAGTCCACATTCCTGGCCAGCCTTTGTACTGGACAGGCAGTTGAGCTGTAGGCAAGTCTATAGCTTGTGACATGAAGGGGTAAATTGTCACTTGGGCCTTTGGGTTGATGATTTTGGGGTCTACGAAGGATTGGTGGATAGCTGACACTTGTGTCCCCGTGTCTCTCCACGGAATAACCTTCTTTCCGCCCACTCTCAAATTTTCCCTTCGCTCCAAGGGTATTTGAGAGGCATCCGGGCCTGGGGATCTTTTGGGTGATGGTGGTGTAATGAACTGCACTTGGATGGTGTTCTTTGGACAGTTGGCCTTGATACGTCCCAGTTCATTACACTTAAAGCATCTTCCATCTGATGGGTCACTGGGCCAAGGTGAGTTACTGGAGACTGGTGAGGTGGAAGAATAGGGCGTCTGTGGCTTGACTTGGGTTGTATGTGGGGTCTTTGGCTGTCCTCGGTTGTAGGGTTTATGGTCGGTGTGCCCCCTGGGGTATTCGTTCCCCTTGACCGTAGCTTTCTTGCTTTCTGCCACTTCCATCCATCTGGCTCCAATCTCCCCCGCCTCAGCGAGATTTTTAGGTTTTCCATCGTGTATGTACCGTGTTATGTCCTCAGGAACACCATCCAAGAACTGCTCCATTTGTATGAGGAGGTGCAGTTCTTCCAAGGATTTAACATTGTGTCCTGATATCCAGGCCTCATAATTTTTCCCAACGTAGTAGGCGTGTTTGGGAAATGACACATTGGGTTTCCACTTTTGGGTTCTGAAATGGCGACGGGCATGATCCAGGGTTATCCCCATTTTGTATCTGGCCTTGGTTTGAAAAAGTTTATAGTCGTTCATGTTCTCCTTAGGCATTTCAGCTGCCAGCTCTGCTAAAGGTCCACTGAGCTGTGGCCTCAATTCTACCATGTACTGGTGTTCAGAGATGCGGTACCCAAGACAGGCTCTTTCAAAATTTTCCAAGAAGGCCTCGGTGTCATCACCTGCCTTGCAGGTGGGAAATTTTCTGTGATGTGGAACCATAATTGGCGAAGGGTTGTTAGGATTGGCTGGCGCATGCAGCCCAGCTTGCGCTAAGTCCAGTTCATGTTTTCTCTGTTTTTCCTTCTCTTCACTTTCTTTTTGTTGTTTTTCCATTTCTCGGCGGTGAACTAAAATAAAAACAGTGAGCTGTAATTGCATTGAAAATCCTACCCATACACTGCTGCTGGTCACAGGGTAGTTATCAGATTAGGAGCAAGTGGGGAACCAGAGAAGGAATTTTGATTCTGAACTGCGCCTTACAAAGAATGAAATAAGAAAATATCAGTCTAACCCAACACATATTTTCCTTCCATACAATTCTTTTTCAGGAAATAATATTGTACTCAAAGAACAAACACCCTACTTTCAAAGTCATAAAGTCATAAATAATTTCCTTTGGGCTTGAGTTATGCAGACAAAATTCATGAGAAAAATGCACCTTCTCACTTTTTAAAAATATTGGTTACCATTGAGCCTTATTGTAATAGAAAATGGAAAACTATTATAGACTGTCAAAATAAAACAAAAATCTATAGGCATGTTTTTATAAAGAATCCCAAAGACTCTTACCACTGAAAGAGGTGGATTATTAATTTTCCTCTAAAAGAACTTTCACTAAAGAACATTCAAAGTGTTTCATCAATCCACTCCTTTGGAACAGTTGGTAAGCTCCAGATATGAGCATTACAGCTTTTGAAACTATTCTTTAATGTACAGTTGTAACAAAATGTTATCTTAAATAAGAACACCAGATGTCTCAATATTTAACGTGTTATTTAATCAAGAATATCCTATCATCAGCCAAGGGAAAGCGTGAGTGTCCTGGAGATATTTCCCTCTAACAAGAATTTTCTTGTAACAGATGATGTTAGAAACGATGTCTGACTTCATTGCCTTTTTAGTCAACATTAAGGACTTGTGTAATATTATAATTTCCAGTGGGTAGGCTTTATCAGTCAATGAATAGATAAAAAAGATAGAGCGCCAGAGAAATACAGGAGGGCACTTAACACCAGTTAGTCATTAACCTTTTCAGTGCAGGTCTTTCACTCTGTTTCCTTTGTCAGCAATCATTCCAGTAAATTAAAATGGACAGAATGTTTGGATTTATTAAATCTGATGGACCTAGCAGATGCATTCTGCCTAGCTATATCTGTCCTGCTCCAGCAGCATTAAACAGTTACAAGGCTTGCAAGGACCAAAAGAAGATTTATTATTGTTTATCTAAAAGTAATAATTGTGTAATTTCCAGATATAGTGAGGGGACTATTTACTAGCAAATAGAGTGTTTACTAAGAAATTATACATTGACTCGTTCTATAATTTCTGTAAAGTATGGTGTTTCCACTCAAAACAGATAGTTGTGAGTGCCTAATACATTCATAATGAATGGATCTGTTTGTCTAGGTATGTGGTAAACATTACATGTTCTTTTCTATTAAATTTCCTTTCAAGTTTCTAACTCGCTGTTAAGGATGATTTTTCAGCATATCTGTGTGTAAAATAAATATAATTCTATAATTATAAGCAGCTCATGAGTTAAGACTCATAAACTTCCATAAATCCTGGAACATGAGACCCTTTGAAAGGAAACCATAATGCATCTCCTTCAACTGGGCTGACAAATTGAATGGAGAATATAACTAACTTTGCCCTCACATGCAATGGTGTCATTTGCTATGGGGCAAAGGGGGGATAATTGCCCCCTTCAACCTTGCCCCCCCCAACCTTGATTTGTCCCGACTGATGACTATGCTTGCTACATTATGTCTTCCTCTTTTTGGCGCCACCCCTAGGCTTTTCAAGATATGATATAATTACATATAATGTTCATTATGCTGACATAACTATGTGCAGCCCCCTCAAATATGAACTAATATTGAATAAATAATGTTACACGTAAGTTTGGCTAATATTTTGTCATGGATATTTTTAGTAAAGTCGTGGACAGGTCATGGGCAATAAAGAAAAATTCACAGAAGCCCGTGACCTGTCCCTTTTACTAAAAAATATCCATGATAAAATAGGAAGGGACTGGGCAGCTGCAGGTGGCTGGGAGCTCTGGGCCCAAGAGTTCCAGGGTCCTCTTGCCTACCCTCAGCAGAGGGGAGCTGCAGGGTACCTCTTCCCCCTCCCCAGTGGTGGGGATCTGTGAGGGGTCTCCCTGAACCACCGCAGTGTGGAGCTGATGGGGTGGGTCCTCCTGTCTCCATGGCAACCGGGGGCTGTGGGGTTCCCCCTGCCCATCTCTGGCAGCGGAGAGCTATGGGGGTCCCTCTGCTGTCGCCATGGTGGGGAGTTACAAGGGAATCCCTGCCACCCCATGGCAGCCAGGAGCTTCAGGGGTCCCCCTGCCCCTCCGCAGTGGCCAGGTAGCTGCAGGGGTGCCCCTGCTGTCATGGTTGGCGAGGAGCTGCAGGGATCCTCCTGTCCCCTGCATCAGCCGGGAGCTGTGGGGAACCCCCGCTGCCCATGGCAGCTGGGAGTTTGGGGACCCACTGCCTTAGGTGGCAGGGGTACCTTACAGCTCCCTGCCGCTGCAGGAGGTGGCAGGACTCTGCAGCTCCCAGCTGCAGGGGCTGAAGTCATGGAGGTCTTTAGATGTCACAGATTCCGTGACTTCCACATTCTCCATGACAAAATTGTAGTCTTACACATAAGCAATCAATTTCATAGTACATGGAGTGATATACTACACTCATTGAGCAGTGATTGTTTGGTCATTTGATTAAAAACAATCCAAAGGCATATTTATAGTTCTCCTGTGTGGTATAACATTTGTCAATCATTTTTAAAAAAATGCAGAGGTACATGTGTAATAGCTTTACAAATCCCGAATGCTCTGGGTTTCTTGGGGGTAAATCTTAATACTGCAGTTTCACAAATGTACACAAAAAGCTAACAGGTAAATTTTACCTGCAAATTATTCTCTATTGACCAATTCCACCAAACCAGCATTGATACGCATTTCTTCAAGTGAACCTGCCAGTGGACCTGAATCTGTAAGATATCTTGTAGACATTGCAGACCCTTATCTCATATACCTAGAGCCCTCTCATCCTGCAGTCCTTTCTGGTCTGAAAAGTAGGAATGTCCTTTCTGACGCTGGTAAACCAAATGCCAACTCTGGCCAAAGCCACAGGCATCAGCTAAGAACTGACAAACTCACAGCTGGAAGCCAGACCAGCTCACCTGTGTGTTCAAAATAGGTGTTAAAAATGTAAAAGAATGTGTTTAATGTTTAAACTCCATGAAGAACTAGTGGAATGTTGCATGTGTTGTTTTCATTTATCTGTACCAGTGTTCTCAAACTGGGGTCACCGCTTGTGTAGGGAAAGCCCCTGGTGGGCTGCGCCGGTTTGTTTACCTGCCCCATCCACAGGTCCAGCCAACTGTGGCTCCCACTGGCCTCGGTTCCCTGCTGCAGGCCAATGGGAGCTGCTGGAAGCGGCGCGGGTCGAGGGACTTACTCAAACAAGCGGCCACCCCAGTTTGAGAAACATGATCTGTACCCTGTTATCTTGTAATAACAAACATTTGCATTGTATGTAACTAAGTATATAACTCGGGAGGAGGGTAGGTTTAGAAGAGAAAATAAGAAAAGAGCAAGTAAAAAATCACTTAGAAAAGTTGGATGCCTGCAAG
This sequence comes from Gopherus evgoodei, assembly GCF_007399415.2. Lineage (NCBI taxonomy): Eukaryota > Metazoa > Chordata > Testudines > Testudinidae > Gopherus > Gopherus evgoodei. The sequence goes on from NC_044322.1 coordinate 129,544,607, forward strand.
TCACCAGGGCCTGATGAAATGCATCCTAGGCCAGGTCCAGACTAGAGCTTTAAATCGATTTTAAGAGCTTTAAATCGATTTTAAGCTGTAACCGTCCACACTACAGAGTGCATAAAATCGATTTTAAGGGTCCCTAAAATCGATTTTGGAACTCCATCAAAACGAGAGGAGTAACCCCAAAATCGATTTTTTAAAATCGATTTTATGATAGTGTGGACGGCCATCGAAGTTAATGGCCTCCGGGATGTATCCCACAGTGCTCTAGTGGCCGCTCTACACAGGTAAAGGTACTCTTCTGCTGGCCAGGTAAACAGGAAAAGCCCCGGGAACTTTGAAATTCCATTTCCTGCTTGCACAGCGTGGAGCTCTCAGCAGCAGAGAGAACAATGCAGTCTCCTGAAAATAGGAAAAGAGCTCCAGCATGGAGCACACAGGAGTTACAGGATCTGATAGCTGTATGGGGAGAAGAGTCGGTGCTTTCAGAACTGCGCTCGAGCAGAAGAAATGAGAAAACCTTTGAAAAAATTTCTAATGCCATGCGGGAGAGGGGACATACCAGGGACTCGTTACAGTGCCGAGTGAAAGTGAAAGAGCTCCGACAGGCGTATCAGAAGACCAAAGCAGCAAAGGGCAGGTCAGGCTCTGCCCCCAAAACATGCCGGTTCTACGATGAGCTTAACGCAATATTGGGGAACAGCGCAATGACGAACCCCCCCTTGTCTGTTGATTCAGAGGTGGGCGTCGTGATTCCTGCAACTACGGAAGATTTATTTGATGGCGATGATCAGGATGATGAGGACCAAGAGGAGGAGGCTCCAGCAGAGAGCACAGAGCATTTTATCCCCCCAAACAGCCAGGATCTTTTCCTCACCCTTACTGAGGTTCCCTGCCAGCCATCTCAAGGCAGTACTCCAGAAAATGAAGCTGAGGGACCGTCCTCTGGTGAGTGTAATTTTTTTTACCTTTCCTAAAACACTGACCCATGAGGTGGTTTTTAGAAAAGTCTCCATCCTGCTTGTTGGGGGAACGCGAGAGCAAACCGGGGAAGGAGAGTAGCTTCGCCGCGGTTTGCTCTCCCGTTCCCCGAACCACCCAGCAAACCGCAGGCAAGGAGACCTGCTTGTTCGGGGAACGCGAGAGCAAACCAGGGAAGGAGACCAGCTTCGCCGCGGTTTGCTCTCCGGTTCCCCGAACCACCCAGCAAACCGCAGGCAAGGAGACCTGCTTGTTCGGGGAACGCGAGAGCAAACCAGGGAAGGAGACCAGCTTCGCCGCGGTTTGCTCTCCGGTTCCCCGAACCACCCAGCAAACCGCAGGCAAGGAGACCTGCTTGTTCGGGGAATGCGAGAGCAAAGCAGGGAAGGAGAGCAGCCTCGCCGCGGTTTGCTCTCCCGTTCCCCGAACCACCCAGCAAACCGCAGGCAAGGAGACCTGCTTGTTCGGGGAACGCGAGAGCAAAGCAGGGAAGGACAGTAGCTTGATTACCAGTACAATCTACTACAGGGATTACTAGCCATTATTAACTTCCCATTTTCTCCGGACAAGGTCTGTGTGCTTCCCTGACCTGCGTCTGAGCAGAACTCTCTGTCCTCAGCCACAAGCAATAAGTATTAAAGGAATCCTAAGGTGACCTTGTGGTAAAGTAAAATGTTCAAGGTTCGGTAACAGGCACAGGTCAGTGAGGAGAAAGACTGTATGAATGGTTGTGTGAAATGTGTCTCATGATTCTTTTATCACTCTTTCCAAACCCCACCCCCCCACACACAGCTGCACATTTCTCCAGCCTCCCTCTCGCTTCTCATCCACGTGGGGGGGGGTATCATAAGAAGACTGAGGAAAAGGAGGACGCGTGAGGACATGTTCACCGAAATTATGGCAGTGACCCGTACAGAGAGAGCTCAGCAGGGAGACTGGAAGCAATTGGTCGCAAAGTACAGGGAGGCTGCCAGTCAACGCAAAGACAGGAGGGACGCCAAAAATGATGTCAGGTGGCAGGAAGATCAGCGCTGGCGAGCAGCAACTCTGGATCTTCTTCGTGATCAGACTGACATCCTCCGTGATATGCTGCAAGAGCTCCGTGGTTTCAGAATGCCCCTACAGCCCGTGTATAACCTCCCTCAGTACTCACCCTGTCCCACACCTTCCAGAACCAGGCGTGTAAGAACGCGTGGGGGAAGGCTCTCTACACCAGCCCCCTCCACTGCTGTGGACACTCCAACCAGAAGGCTTTCATTAGATTGAAAAGCCCTTTGTGTCCTGTTTTTTCCCTCCTCTAATGATCCAAACTTCTCCCATGGCACCTTTGCCTATTTTTACTCTCAGGTCATGCTATTAAGGAAGTGTGACTGTAGTTTGGTAATGAACTGAAGCAAGCAGCTTTGGAAAGCTGCACGGAAGCTAGTTATCAGCATCAGGATTTGACAATTGGGGATATGGGTAATAAAGGGAAAACAAAGAAAGCAGCCATACCATACCCTGGTCCATGAGAATTCTTGTTCTGTCTACTCTGATGCACTTTCTTCTTTCAAACCTCCCTCCCCCTTCCTCCAAACCTCCCTCGCTCCGTCCCCCATAGAACGCTGAGTTATGAAATTTCAAGCACAGTATTGTAACAACAAGCATGATGCTTGATTGATGAAAGGATCTGATTTTAAATAAAGAACACAATTCTTGTAACACATAGTAGTAACTTTATTTTCAATAAAAAAGCAGTTAAGGAAGGTTGCAGGTCCTGTGCCTAGCAGCAGACGGAAGCAGCTAATGGTGGAGGTAGGTAATAATTGGGAAATACAGAATTATATGTTTTCCAATGGACAGCTCTCGCAAGTAACCTAAGCAAGCAATTGAGGAATGCTGCAGGCAAAGTATCTTGCAGCAGCAACATCGCATAGCCGGGGAGGGCAGCAATCAATTGAAAGGAAAATCAGCATTCAAACTGTACCCTGGCCCATGAGGAAGCTACTTTTCAGTGCTTCTCTGATGCGCACAGCATCCTGGTGAGATCTTCTAATTGCCCTGGTGTCCGGCTGCGCATAATCAGCGGCCAGGTGGTTTACCTCAGTCTCCCACCCCGCTATAAAGGCCTCCCCCTTGCTCTCACAGAGATTGTGGAGCACACAGCAAGCAGCAATGACAAAGGGGATATTGGTTTGGCTAAGATCTGAGCGAGTGAGAAGCGTTCGCCATCTCGCCTTAAGCCTGCCAAATGCACATTCTACCACCATTCTGCACTTGCTCAGCCTGTAATTAAACAACTCCTGAGCACTGTCAAGGCTGCCTGTGTATGGCTTCATTAGCCAGGGCATCAAGGGGTAGGCTGGGTCCCCAAGGATAACTATAGGCATTTGGACATCTCCAACTGTTATTCTCTGATCAGGGAAGTAGGTCCCTTGCTGCAGCCGTTTAAACAGTGTAGTGCTCCTGAAGACACGTGCGTCGTGAACCCTTCCTGGCCATCCCACGTGGATGTTGGTGAAACGTCCCTTGTGATCCACCAGGGCTTGCAGAACCATCGAAAAGTACCCCTTGCGGTTAATGTACTGGGCACCCTGGTGTTCCGGTGCCAAAATAGGGATGTGGGTTCCATCTATGGCCCCCCCACAGTTAGGGAATCCCATTGCAGCAAAGCCATCCACAATGGCCTGCACGTTTCCCAGAGTCACAACCTTTCGAAGCAGCAGCTTAATGATTGCTTTGGATACTTCCAGCACAGCAGCCCCCACAGTAGATTTGCCCACTCCAAATTGATTCCCGACTGACCGGTAGCTGTCTGGCGTTGCAAGCTTCCATATGGCTATTGCCACTCGCTTTTCCACTGTGAGGGCTGGTCTCATCCTGGTATTATGCCGCTTCAGGACAGGAGAAAGCGAGTCACAAAGTTCAAAGAAAGTGCTCTTACGCATGCGAAAGTTCCGCAGCCACTGCGAATCGTCCCACACCTGCAGGACTATGCGGTCCCACCAGTCAGTGCTTGTTTCCCGTGCCCAAAAGTGGCGCGGAACGGGTAGAACCTCACCCATAACCGTCAGGAGCTCCAACGTGCAGGGGCCCGGGGTGTCAGAAAACTCGTTCTCCAGTTCGTCATCGCTGTCGTCCCCGCATTCAAGCATTCTCTCTTGCATTTCTGCATCATGGGTCAGCAGTGATAGAACGAGAATGCGTGAATTATTTACAGCATTCGCGATCAAGGACAAGAGCAGACCTGGATCCATGCTTGCTGCAAAATGGCGTTTCCCTCACTGCAGCCAGTAAAAACAGCGCGAACTGACTGTGTGCCGTTTACAGGAAGGGGGGGGGCTGTACCCAGAACCACCCAGGACGGGGACTTTGATCCCATCATGCACTGGGCTAGTAACCCATAATTCCAAAGGGCAGGGACCCGTGCAGGAACTGTGGGATAGGTACCCAGAGTGCAACGCTCAGGGAAAACATGGACGCCAGGGAACATGGACGCTCAACATCGATGTAAGTAGCCCTAGTGTGGACGCGCAAAATCGATTTTATAAAGCCTGCTTTATAAAATCGATTTTAATAACATCAATTTTACCCTGTAGTGTGGACGTGGGCCTAGAATACTCAAGGAGTTAATAGAAGAGGTATCTGAGCCTCTAGCTATTATCTTTGGGAAATCATGGGAGACGGGGGAGATTCCAGAAGACTGGAAGGGGGCAAATATAGTGCCCATCTATAAAAAGGGAAATAAAAACAACCCAGGAAACTACAGACCAGTTAGTTTAACTTCTGTGCCAGGGAAGATAATGGAGCAGGTAATCAAAGAAATCATCTGCAAACACTTGGAAGGTGGTAAGGTGATAGGGAATAGCCAGCATGGATTTGTATAGAACAAATCGTGTCAAACTAATCTGATAACGTTCTTTGATAGGATAACGAGCCTTGTGGATAAGGGAGAAGCGGTGGATGTGATATACCTAGACTTTAGTAAGGCATTTGATACAGTTTCGCATGATATTGTTATAGATAAGCTAGGAAAGTACAATTTAGATGGAGCTACTATAAGGTGGGTGCATAACTGGCTGGATAACCGTACTCAGAGAGTAGTTGTTAATGGCTCCCAATCCTGCTGGAAAGGTATAACAAGTGGGGTTCCGCAGGGGTCTGTTTTGGGACCGGTTCTGTTCAATATCTTCATCAACGATTTAGATGTTGGCATAGAAAGTACGCTTATTAAGTTTGCGGATGATACCAAACTGGGAGGGATTGCAACTGCTCTGGAGGACAGGGTCAAAATTCAAAATGATCTGGACAAATTGGAGAAATGGTCTGAGGTAAACAGGATGAAGTTCAATAAAGATAAATGCAAAGTGCTCCACTTAGGAAGGAACAATCAGTTTCACACATACAGAATGGGAGGAGACTGTCTAGGAAGGAGTATGGCAGAAAGAGATCTAGGGGTCATAGTAGACCACAAGCTTAATATGAGTCAACAGTGTGATACTGTTGCAAAAAAAGCAAACATGATTCTGGGATGCATTAACAGGTGTGTTGTAAACAAGACATGAGAAGTCATTCTTCCGCTTTACTCTGCGTTGGTTAGGCCTCAACTGGAGTATTGTGTCCAGTTCTGGGCACCGCATTTCAAGAAAGATGTGGAGAAATTGGAGAGGGTCCAGAGAAGAGCAACAAGAATGATTAAAGGTCTTGAGAACATGACCTATGAAGGAAGTGTGAAGGAATTGGGTTTGTTTAGTTTGGAAAAGAGAAGACTGAGAGGGGACCTGATAGCAGTTTTCAGGTATCTAAAAGGGTGTCATCAGGAGGAGGGAGAAAACTTGTTCACCTTAGCCTCCAATGATAGAACAAGAAGCAATGGGCTTAAACTGCAGCAAGGGAGATTTAGGTTGGACATTAGGAAAAAGTTCCTAATTAAACACTGGAATAAATTGCCTAGGGAGGTTGTGGAATCTCCATCTCTGGAGATATTTAAGAGTAGGTTAGATAAATGTCTATTAGGGATGGTCTAGACAGTATTTGGTCCTGCCATGAGGGCAGGGGACTGGACTCGATGACCTCTCGAGGTCCCTTCCAGTCCTAGAGTCTATGAGTCTATGAGTCTATAAGTAACCTATCAAATGAGAAAGAAGCCTTGTGTAATGCAAATGAAGAACTTTAACAGGAAAGTGCTAATTCCTGCGCATGGAAAGCAAATGGTTATTGTGTGTGAGGACAAAGTGTCTATGTGCACTCCTGTCATAAACAGATAGCTAAGGGTTAATGTCTCTTTCACCTGAAGCACCTGACCAGAGGACCAATCAGGAAACCGGATTTTTTCAACTTTGGGTGGAGGGAAGTTTGTGTCTGAGTCTTTGTTTTCTGTCTGACTGCTTTCTCTGAGCTTTGGAGAAGGAGTTTCTACTTTCTAGTCTTCTGTTTCTAAGTGTAAGGACAAAGAGATCAGATAGTAAGTTATATGGTTTCTTTTCTTTGGTAGTTGCATGAATATAAGTGCTGGAGTGCTTTGATTTGTATTCTTTTTGAATAAGGCTGTTTATTCAATATTCTTTTAAGCAATTGACCCTGTATTTCGTCACCTTAATACAGAGAGACCATTTGTATGTATTTTTCTTTCTTTTTATATAAAGCTTTCTTTTAAGACCTGTTGGAGTTTTCTTTACTTCAGGGAAATTGAGTCTGTACTCACCAGGGAATTGGTGGGAGGAAGAAATCAGGGGGAAATCTGTGTGTGTTGGATTTGCTAGCCTGATTTTGCATTTCCTCTGGGTGAAGAGGAAAGTGCTTTTTGTTTCCAGGATTGGGAACGGAGAGGGGGAGTCACTCTGTTTGGATTCACAGAGCTTGTGTCTGTGTATCTCTCCAGGAGCACCTGGAGGGGGGAAGGGAAAAAGGATTATTTCCCTTTATTGTGAGACTCAAGGGATTTGGGTCTTGGGGTCCCCAGGGAAGGCTTTTCAGGGGGACCAGAGTGCCCCAAAACACTCTAAATTTTGGGTGGTGGCAGCAAGTACCAGGTCCAAGCTCGTAGCTAAGCTTGGAGGTTTTCATGCTAACCCCCATATTTTGGACGCTAAGGTCCAAATCTGGGACTAAGGTTATGACATGAGTAGCAGCGGTTGGGATATAGACAGAATCCAGAAGCCAGTAGGAATATTATATTTTTCTTTTCTCTGCTAAGGGCTTTTTAGCAGAGAGAAACAGTTGGTTTTAAAAGGGAACCAGAGAGAATTTTTTTTTCTGCTTTCTCTGGCAGTTTGTGGCTTGCATAATAAGCAAGAAACCATTAAGGTGCTATTAAGAGTCTTTTGTCACACAATAGCACTCCCATTGAGAGTCATACCAGCACTATGTACATGCAAATAAAGTGGTTTTTCAGGTTTACTTAACATTGAAGATTAGCTAAAGGCACTGTTGCTAGGCAGACTCCAGGAGGCAACAGAGCCTGCAGTTCAGAAGAGAAACACCGGAGGGCACCCCAATACAAGAAAACAGGAACCATGACTTCTAAGGCAAAAATTGAGGCCGAAGAACAAGTCAGAGAAGCTGACCACAGGCGACAACTGGAAATAAAACAAAAAGAGATGGAGATGAAAGAAAGAGAAGCACAAATCAAAGAGGCAGCACACAAAAGAAAACTAGAAGAAGAAGAGGCGGCCCACCGCCGAGACATGGAAAAACACCAAAAAGAAATGGAAAAACAACAAAAAGAGAATGAAGAGAAGGAAAAACAGAGAAAACATGAACTGGAGTTGGCAAAAGCTGGGCTGCATGTGCCAGCCAACCCTAACAACCCGGCGCAAATTATTGCTCCACAGCACAGGAAATTTCCCACCTACAAGGCAGGTGATGACACCGAGGCCTTCTTGGAAAATTTTGAAAGAGTCTGTCTTGGGTACCGCATCTCTGAACACCAGTACATGGTAGAATTGAGGCCACAGCTCAGTGGACCTTTAGCAGAGCTGGCAGCTGAAATGCCTAAGGAGAACATGAACGACTATAAACTTTTTCAAACCAAGGCCAGATACAAAATGGGGATAACCCTGGATCATGCCCGTCGCCGTTTCAGAACCCAAAAGTGGAAACCCAATGTGTCATTTCCCAAACACGCCTACTACGTTGGGAAAAATTATGAGGCCTGGATATCAGGACACAATGTTAAATCCTTGGAAGAACTGCACCTCCTCATACAAATGGAGCAGTTCTTGGATGGTGTTCCTGAAGACATCACACGGTACATACAAGATGGAAAACCCAAAGATCTCACTGAGGCGGGGGAGATTGGAGCCAAATGGATGGAACTGGCAGAAAGCAAGAAAGCTACTGTCAAGGGGAACGATTACCCCAGGGGGCACACAGACCATAAACCCTACAACCGAGGACAGCCAAAGACGCCACATACCACCCAAGTAAAGCCACAGACACCCTACCCTTCCACCTCACCAGTCTCCAGTAACTCACCTCGGCCCAGTGACCCATCAGATGGAAGATGCTTTAAGTGTAATGAACTGGGACATATCAAGGCCAACTGTCCAAAGAACACCATGCGAGTGCAATTCATTACACCACCATCACATCAAAGATCCCTAGGCCCAGATGCCTCTCAAATACCCTTGGAGCGAAGGGAAAATTTGAGAGTGGGCGGAAAGAAGGTTACTGCATGGAGAGACACGGGGGCACAAGTGTCAGCTATCCACCAATCCTTCGTTGACCCCAAATTCATCAACCCAAAGGCCAAAGTTACAATTTACCCCTTCATGTCAGAAGCTGTAGACTTGCCTACAGCTCAACTGCCTGTCCAGTACAAAGGCTGGTCAGGAATGTGGACTTTTGCAGTCTATGACAATTATCCTATCCCCATGCTACTGGGGGAAGACTTGGCCAACCAGGTGAGGCGGGCCAAGAGAGTGGGAATGGTTACACGTAGCCAAACCAGGCAAGCTTCCAGACCCATTCCTGTTCCTGAGCCGTCCACAGAGGCCCCGTCTGTGTTACCAGAGACCCAGACAGAGGTAGTGGACCCGGATTCCATGCCTACCACTGAAACAGCCACAGCATCTCCAGTCCCAGGCCCGGAACTGGAACAGCAACCAGCACCAGCAAGTGCAACCACATCTTCAAACTCAACGCCAGAGGGCACCAGCGAGCCAGAACTGGCAGAAGCACAAGACAGCCATACCCAAAAGGCTCAGCCAGAGCCTGAAGTACCCTCAGGTGCACCAGCGGAGAGCGGTTCACCAGCAACGGAAACAACCCCATCACCTACATCGCTTCCAGAGGGACCAAGCCCAAGTCCCCAGTCTGAGGAAGAACTGGTGACCCCAGCCTCAAGGGAACAGTTCCAGGCTGAGCAGGAAGCAGATGACAGCCTTCAGAAAGCTTGGGCGGCGGCACGGAGCACCCCACCGCCTCTCAGCTCTTCTAATCGATCCCGGTTTGTTATAGACCAAGGACTTTTATACAAGGAAATTCTTTCTGGTGGACACCGGGAAGAATGGCAGCCGCAAAAACAGTTGGTGGTTCCAACTAAGTACCGGGGGAAGCTCTTAAGCTTAGCCCATGATCATCCCAGTGGCCATGCTGGGGTGAACAGAACCAAAGACCGGTTGGGGAAGTCCTTCCACTGGGAGGGGATGGGCAAGGATGTTGCCAAGTATGTCCGGTCTTGTGAGGTATGCCAAAGAGGGGGAAAGCCTCAAGAGCAGGTCAAGGCCCCTCTCCAGCCACTCCCCATAATTGAGGTCCCATTTCAGCGAGTAGCTGTGGATATTCTGGGCCCTTTCCCAAAAAAGACGCCCAGAGGAAAGCAGTACGTACTGACTTTAGTGGACTTTGCTACCCGATGGCCGGAAGCAGTAGCTCTAGGCAACACCAGGGCTAACACTGTGTGCCTGGCCTTAACAGACATCTTTGCCAGGGTAGGTTGGCCCTCCGACATCCTTACAGATTCAGGGTCTAATTTCCTGGCAGAGACCATGGAAAAACTGTGGGAAACTCATGGGGTGAATCACTTGGTTGCCACCCCGTACCACCATCAAACCAATGGCCTGGTGGAAAGGTTCAATGGAACTTTGGGGGCCATGATACGAAAATTCATCAACGAATTCTCCAATAATTGGGACCTAGTGTTGCAGCAGTTGCTGTTTGCCTACAGGGCTGTACCACATCCCAGTTTAGGGTTTTCACCATTTGAACTTGTGTATGGTCACAAGGTTAAGGGGCCATTACAGTTGGTGAAGCAGCAATGGGAGGGGTTTACGCCTTCTCCAGGAACTAACATTCTGGACTTTGTAAGCAACCTACAAAGCACCCTCTGACACTCTTTAGCCCTTGCTAGAGAGAACCTAAAGGATGCTCAAGAAGAGCAAAAGGCCTGGTATGACAGACATGCCAGAGAACGTTCCTTCAAGGTAGGAGACCAGGTTATGGTCTTGAAGGCGCAACAGGCCCATAAGATGGAAGCATCATGGGAAGGGCCATTCACGGTACAAGAGCGCCTAGGAACTGTGAATTACCTCAAATGAGAAAGAAGCCTTGTGTAATGCAAATGAAGAACTTTAACAGGAAAGTGCTAAGTCCTGCGCATGGAAAGCAAATGGTTATTGTGTGTGAGGACAAAGTGTCTATGTGCACTCCTCTCCTTTTATCATGAAAGAAAGGACTCATCCTGCTAGCTTGGTTTCTGTGAGAAGCTATAAATACGGGCACAAGGAAAAATTCTTCATATCTGGACTGTTTGGATTCTAACAAGGCAGAATAACCCAGTGAGAAGAAGGAGGTTCCCAGTATTACTCTGGGTAGCCTTAAAAGACTTTTGGGAAACTGGCCGTTTACTACATCTCTGCTGCTTTTTGAAATGATAGACTGTGACTCACCTTTTCATCTATTTTATCTGCCTTAACCTCTCAATAACTCTAATTTCTTCTTCTTAGCAAATAAACCTTTAGTTAGTTAGTTGGTTAGTTTACCATAGAATTGGTTATCAGTGTTGTCTCTGGTGTGAGATTTTGGATGCAAATAGACTTAGGTGAGTGAGTTGTCTCTTGGAACTGAGTGTAACCTGAATATTTTGTGATTTACAGTGTAAGTGACCATTTATCACAGAGCCTGGCTTGCCTGGTGGCAAGATAGACTGGAATGTTCAAAGAGACTTTCTGTGACTCCATTATAAGACTATTGTAGTGCTTTTGGAGGTCACATTTGTTACTGGCATGGTAACATCTAATGATAAAACATACCACCAGTTGGGGTGTGGGGTGCCCTGCTTTTATCAGTCTGCCCCGAGGTAGGCACGCACGGTCATGAGCCACTACAGACAGTGTGATATCTCTAATCTAGTCAGAGTAATTCAGAAATGTCTCCTTCTGAGCTGTCAAAATTCTGATTGGGAAGATAATCTGAAGTTACATATCTTTCAGTAGCTGGGCTGAATAAAATCTTGAATATTTGGTTTAAAAAAGAAAATATGTGAAAAGTAAGGCAACTAAAGCTTCATCCAAGCGATCCCTTATTTTATTAATTGAGCACAGAATGTTATGGACAAAACAATAGCCATTTGAGATTAGTCATTTACTTACCTTGTAAGGTATTTGGGGCATGGGTTCTTGCTTGCTTGCTTGCCTTGCATGTTTATAGTGCTATATAAATAATAATAGAATTTCTTAATAACGCCTAGTACATAAAAACATATTTTACCCTCCCAAAACACTTTTCCCATGCTGATGTTAAAGTTCTTTACAAACATTCAATAAACAACTCAGTTATCAACAGCATATAGTACCACATTGTCCATCAAACATGTACAAAAATAATTCCATCAACTGAAGGCTTCTAAGACAAAGCTCAGGAGTATCTGAGCTAATCTGGCAGTTGCACGGAGAAGACAGTGAGCGGGCAAGAAAAATCAAACAACCTTTATCACTGCATCATAGTGCATTCATCAACAAATGCTTCCATGGGATATTAATAGCACTCCCTAAAACTAAGTCATAAGGAACCATAGTATAAAAGCTCTAGGGGAGAAAAGAAAAAAAAGACAACAGGAGGGAATATAGCTCCTATCATTTAGTGACCTATAAAGGCACCTACTCCATTCTGGATTCAAGCAACAAAACTCCTAACATTTACAAAATATCTAACCAGATTATCATTTATGTATTGCATTTTTAAAGAGAATTTAAGTATTGACAGCTTAATTAAGTGCAGTTTGACACCAGGGTCATCCAAAGCATGGTAAAATCTCCAGCCTAGATGAGGCTCTTAAGGTTACTTTGTCATTGTTCATTTATATATTTTGTATTAGTCTGTTGCTGGGGTGTATCAATGAAAAATCACAGAGCATCTGGAATAATTAGGAAAGGGGCAGATAATAAGACAGAAAATATCATATTGCCTCTATATTAATCCATGGTAAGCCACATCTTGAATACTGCATGCAGATCTGGTTACCCCATCTCAAAAATGACATATTGGAATTGTAAAAGGAACAGAAAAGAACAACAAAAATAATTAGGGTATGGAACAATTTCCATATGAGGAAGATTAATAAGACTGGGACTTTTCATCTTGGAAAAGAGACGACTTTTGATGTAATATGATAAGAGATCTATAAAATCATGACTGGTGTGGAGAAAGTAAACAAGGAACTTCTATTTACTTCTCATAACACAAGAACTAGGGTGACCAAGTGAAATCAGTATGCAGCAGGTTAAAACATACAAAAGGAAGTATTTCTTCACACTACACACAGTCAACTCATGGAACTCTTTGCCAGAGGATGTTGTGAAGGCCAAGACAATAACAGGGTTCCAAAAAAGAACTTGATAAGTTCATGGAAGATATGTCTATCGGCTATTAGCTCGGATGGACAGGGATGGTGTCCCTAGCCTCTGTTTGCCAGAAGCTTGAAATTGGCAGCAGGTGATGAATCACTTAATGATTACCTGTTCTGTTCATTCCCTCTGGGGTATGTGGCATTGGCCACAGTCAGAAGACAGGATACTGGGCTAGATGCTCCACTGATCTGACCCAGCGTGGCTGCTCTTTTGTTCTTAATTGCTTAAAATACAAATCACAGTACACATTGTGGTCTGAATATGACTATGGCACAAGCCAATTTTGCAGTTTTCCTTAGAAGTGAAAATATCCACTTGTGAAAGCCCCAACTTGACTACCAGAGTGCTGACTGGTTTCTAAATCATATAACTGTACTCTTGAGCGTAACAACTCCTTGCTGAAACAGCTTGTTTAAATTGGATTGTTTTACTGATGATACATCCCACTAATCACTAGAATACGTCAAAGACTCTCTCAGAAGCTTCTCTCTTTCTGCTTGCTTGTTTGTTTATATAGGCAACAATGGCACAGTTGTCCAACTGTACCAAAATATGGTAACTGCAAAGTTGCTTCCTAAATGAGAGGAATGCTAATATGACCATGTCAATATATGATGAATTGATGAGAATGCTCAAAAATCCTCTGATCAAACCCGCCTTCTATTCTGTGTGGGATCTCTTATCTATACCCAATGCCACCCAATGAATAGTGATTCATTACTATTCCTAAAGCAGATTCCCTTCACATTCTCTCTCTCTAACCTGTCAGTTCAGATTCTTGTAAGAAGAGACTATCAATCTGATGTATACTGTGGGTGTTTGAAAGGCACTATGTTCAAAATCAATTGTTTGATATCAGTGAGTTGAAATGGGACTACGTGAGTGAGACCCGTCCTTTGGGATGACTTGTCCTTTTCAGTCTGTGGATGTAAAACTTCTCTCTTGAGATGACATGACAATTGTTCCCAGGTATAAGAGTCTTTAGGATAGTTTTCATATTTGTTACCATCTCTGTGAAAGCACTGACAGACTTTAAGGTAAGATAACATAAAACCAAGACTGAAGTATTTCTTTGTCTGAATTACAGGGTATGGTTAACAAAAAAGGCTCAGAGGTAGAAGACAATAAAATTGGGAGCCTACTACAGCTATTACCTGTGTAAACTTAGAATTCCAAGTTATTAAACCAGAAGACATCTGTGTCATACGTCTTTTGTATTGTATGAAGAGATGAATCAAGAAAAAAACTGTAGTACAGAACTGGTGCTTTTTGGTGGAAAGGAATTTAAGAGTGAAATCCTTGCCCCACTTGAGTCAATGGCAAAACTCTCATTGACTGTAATGGTGCCAGAATTTCATCCTGAATGTTAGGCATATATGTCCTAAAGATTTGTAGACTCCTTGTTCTATTGCCCAGGAACAAGTTCTAAGATTCCATAATGAATATAATTATATTAAGGACAGAATCCTGGCATGAATGGTTCTCCAGCAGGTAGAAAGGAAGTGAAGTGATCTTCTGCTTCAGAATCCTGTCAGCCAGGGGATGATTCCACTGGAAATGCCTGGGAGATGTACTCTGCATCAAGTAACCACTATAAACAAGGAAGATTATGCATTCTCTCTCTCCCTCTCTGTTTCTTTTCCCCTTTAAATCAGGGTTTATCCATATTCAGATGTCTTAAATTGTCTTCTATCCTACTCAATGAAAGCTGTAAGAAAATAATTCTGCTGTCTTTAAATCCCTCACCTATGACAGGGGTAGGCAATCTATGGCACGGGTGCCGAAGGCGGCATGCAAGCTGATTTTCAGTGGCACTCACATTGCCTGGGTCCTGGCCACTGGTCCGGGGGGCTCTGAATTTTAATGAATTTTAAATGAAGCTTCTTAAACATTTTAAAAACCTTATTTAGTTTACATATAACAACAGTTTATTTATATATTATAGACATATAGAAAGAGACCTTCTAAAAATGTTAAAATATATTACTGGCATGCAAAACCTTAAAGTAGAGTGAATAAATGAAGAGTTGGCACACATTTCTGAAAGTTTGCTGACCCCTGACTTATGATATCGGAATTATTTTCTCAATGGATGGATGGAGGAGGTTTTCTTTTGTTTTTGTTTTTTTTTAATTAAGACCATACTTTTAAAGTTTGAAAGAATGCTCTGACCTCTGTTATCTGTTGAGTCTGGCTCTTTGACTGCTGTCGAAGCCCCGGACTGCCGCCTGGTATTCGAATCAGGCCCCACGGCTCATAAAGCCAGCCATGCCTCTTGCCAAGGCTTTAGAAACTGACAAATTGCGTCTGTTTTACCTCTGTGTTCATGTGGTTAAGATGGATATTGGACTTATAATCATGTGTTTAGATTTTATGAAATGTTTGTAAGTTGCAGCATGCATGATTCTCATTTATAATTCTTTATCACATGCTATAACATGAATATTTTGTGACCTTTGGTGTACAACAACAATCTACCTAAGTCCAGTTTGTCTGGGTGTCAAGATAGACTGGAATGCCCAAGGACATTGTCTTTGACTCCGTGGAAAGACTGTTACAGTGTTTTAGGAGGTCACACTTTTTACTGGGTTGGTGAAATCTAATTATAGAACATACCCCCAAGTTGTGGTCTCTACCCTGCTCCTGACAGTTTGCTCTGAGGTTGGAACTGATTGTCATGAGCCAGTCCTGATACGTATTTCTCAGCACAAGTGTAGAGGTACTGTGGCTGCACTGGAGAGATTAGGGTCTACTCTCCTACTCTGAGCAAGTGGATGGAGAGGAATGAAAAGAGGGAGGGCCTCTGGAGGAGGATAGGATGAAAATTCAAAATGTTCTGGACAAACTGGAGAAATGGTCTGAAGTAAATAGGATGAAATTCAATAAGGACAAATGGAAAGTACTCCATTTTGGAAGGAACGATCAGTTGCACACATACAAAATGGGAAATGACTGCCTAGGAACAAGTACTGAAGAAAAGAGATCTGGGGGGTCATAGAGTACCACAAGCTAAATATGAGCCAACAATGCAACGTTTTTGCAAAAAATGGAAAACATCCTTCAGGGATGTATTCGCATAAGTGTTGTAAGCAAGACAGAAGATGTAATTCTTCTGCTCTACTCTGCGCTGATTAGGTCTCATCTGGAATATTGTATCCAGTTCTGGGCACCACATTTCAGGAAGGATGTGGATGAATTGGAGAGAGTCCAGAGAAGAACAACAAAAATGATTAAATGACTAGAAAACATGACCTATGACGGAAGATTGAAAAAATTGGGTTTGTTTAGTCTGGAAAAGAGAAGACTGAGAGGGGACATGATAACAGTTTTCAAGTGTGTAAAAGGTTGTTACAAGGAGGAGGAAGAAAAAATGTTTTTCTTAACCTCTGAGGATAGGATACAAATCAATGGGCTTAAATTGCAGCAAGGGAGGTTTAGGTTGGACATTAGGAAAAAAATTCCTAACTGTCAGGGTGGTTAAGCACTGTAATAAATTGCCTAGGGAGGTTGCGGAGTCTCCGTCATTGGATATTTTTAAGAGTAGGTTAGACAAACATCTGTCAGAGATGGTCTAGATAATACTTAGTCCTGCCTTGAGTTCAGAGGATTGGACTAGATGACCTCTTGAAGTCCCTTCCAGTTCTATGAATCTATCATTCTATAATGCTACCCTCCCAACTTCCAGCCAGAGTAGCACTGAAAGGTGAAGGCTCCACTCACCCACCCACACAGTAACTTACTCCCTACCCAGAGGAAGGGGAGAATTGAATTTGGTGACTCTGAATCACACTTTGTTCTCTGCTCTTGAAGCACAGCAGCTACACACTTCCCCTTACTCAGAGCACACTGAATTCACAATCTAGCCCTATGTACTTTACAAAACCTATCCAAGTGCCTGATGATAGTTCAGTGTTTAAATAGTGCTGTCTATTACCTTTTGAACAGAACAAATAGTTCTTCTTTTTGAGAAACAAATGAAAATGGTGTACTACTTTCTTTGGCAAAGGGAAACGGATACAGATATTTTAACTCTTGCTTAATGATTTATGATGAATCCTTAGAGATAAATCTCTTAAAGCTCAGTAATAACAGAGTCATCTGTATCAGAGGAGGGAGGCTCTCTTGTTGAATTTTTTCTTAAAAGGGGATTTCAACAGGAACATAAGTTTCAAATGGTTCCTATCAGCTATGCTTTCTTGCTAGGTCAAGAAATTCTCCAGTGAATGCACCAGACCACACTTTTTATGTTATGGCCTGCTAGCTTCAGTACTCCCGAAATCTGTCATGGGCTGTGGGTCTGGTCCTCTGCTTGTCTATATGGTGAAATTCCACTGCTTATTATTAGTTTAGACCTTTCCATTGTACTTGAAATCATACAGTCACTGGAACTAGGACTCAGCCAATCAGTTATGGTTCCGATTTTCACAGGAGCCTAAGGGAGTTAAGTGCCTAGTTTTCATTGAAATGCAGCGGGATGATTTCCAGACATAAGTAAGAGTGTTCTCTGTTTTAAATTAAAAAACATATCTACTATACAGGAAAAACAAATATGAATAAAATAAAATTGCACATTTATGATACATTATGAACAACATAGTCACATGCCTTACTAAAAGCAAATACGCTAATCAAAGTTTGTTAACAATTGCAGCAAAAAAATGACAAGCCTGTGCAGCATTTTGTTGAAACATTCTGTGGATGGGTTTGATCACAGAAACCCCCTTGGGACTGTCATCTGATCTGCTAAGACTACCTCTGAGCCCATTTTCTCTGCAAGTTTGGGCCTCGAGAACCCTGCCTCATTGAGCCAGACACACTAGTCTGCTCCAACACAGACCAAGGGTCTGAACCACATGCCTCAAAGCTGCAGCCTTAATTGAAAATGTCTTAGCAAGTGTTCCTGTCTCTAACACCCAGACACCCAGCTCCCAATGGGATTCAAACCCCAAATAAATCTGTTTTACTCTGTATAAAGCTTATACAGGAGAAACCCATAAATTGTCCACCCTCTATAACACTGATAGAGAGACATGCACAGCTGTTTACTCCACCAGGTATTAATTACTTACTCTGGGTTAATTAATAAGCAAACGTGATTTTTAGTAAGTATAAAAAAGTAGTATTTAAGTGGTTCCAAGTAATAACAGAAGGAACAAAGTAAATTACCAAGCAAAATAAAACAGAACATGCAAGTCTACGCCTAATACATTAAGAAACTGATTACAGATGAAATCTCACGCCCAGAGATGTTCCAATAATCTTCTTTCATAGACTAGATTACTTCCTAGTCTGGGCCCAACTGTCCCCAGTACAGTTCTTGTTAGCTCCAGCTCAGGTGGTAACTAGTGGATTTCTCATGACTGGAAACTTCTTTGTTCTGTTCCACCCCCTTTTATAGCTTTGGCACAAGACGGGAATCTTTTGTCTCGCTGGGTCCCCATTCCTTCTTCTAAATGGAAAAGCAACAGGTTTAATATTGATGCCAGTACCAGCTGACATAGTCACATGTCTTGTGAGACCCCAAGCCTTAATTCTTCCCTGCCTGACTCAGAGGAAGACTTGCAAGTAAACAGAGCCATTTACAACCAGTTGTCCTAGTTGATGGGAGCCATCAAGATTCCAAACCATCATTAATGGCCCACACTTTGCATAATTACAATAGACCCTCAGAGTTATTGTTCATATTTCTAATTTCAGATACAAGAATGATACTTTTATAAAAATAGGATGACTAGACTCAGTAGAATATAAGCTTTGTAATGATACCTTACAAGAGACCTTTTGCCTGCAGCATATTCAGTTACATTATATTCACATTTATTAGCATATTTTCATAAAATCATATGGCGTGCAATGCCACACATGCAATTTCTAAGACGTTGCTATCTTTATCTTTAACGTTCTAAACCTCATTTTATGTGTAACTCAACAATGAACCTGTGAGGGGGAAAACAAACAAACAAACAAAAAAACCAGTGTCCCATCTGCTCACAGGTTTTTTAACGGCTATACAATTTCTTACTATCTTTTGCATAGATTTGCTCATATCCCCAAGAGAGTATTTAGTTTTAGACAAACTAAATATTACAAGGCTTGGGAAATGGAAAACAACTGAGTAAAAATGGAGCTCTGTAACAACTGTTTTTGCCATTTTGCGCTGTAACACCCATATGAGCTAAGCCTGCATACCTTTCGTTACTGTAATCTTATGACATCCTTCATTAATAGGCATTCTCTCAATCAATCTAAGCTCTTAACAAACCACCACTACTGCAGGATACCTAGCAGTAGTAAATCCCTAGAAGGAAGTTGTCATTTTCTATTAGGAAGCAGAAATGAAGAGATGAAAATTGATGACTTGTCTCAGTTGCTAATCTTTACCTGTCGATATCAACTGAAGAACCCATTTACATCTCTCATCAGGAAGAGCCTCAATTTACTCAATATCTCCAGCCATCCTAGACAGGCTGTAGGAGCTAACAAAGCAAAAATCTCATTGTCACACCTAAAACTGAAAGACTCAAAAGCTTCAACAAAAGACCATCTTTTTGTCTGATGTTTATACAATGCCTAGCATAATGGGCCTGGGTCTTTCAGGCACTACCATAAAACAATAAAACAACTACTACTACACATGGCACCATTTAATTTGTGTGAAAACAATGAAGAGTTTATAGACACATTAGACATATTTAGTTCATTTAGGCCCCCATTAATTCTTTTGGTGTCATAATACTTCAAATAGTTTGTACATTTAAATCTTGGAAAAGACTAGTTAGAGCAACATCATGATCATATTGATGGCGTCTTGAATTAAGAAGGCATTAAACCCATACTGAAATCTTGGCCTCATGGAAGTCAATGACAAAACTCCTATTGACTTTAAATATCAGAGGGGTAGCCGTGTTAGTCTGGATCTGTAAAAGCAGCAAAAAGTCCTGTGGTACCTTATAGACTAACAGATGTATTGGAGCATGAGCTTTCGTTGCATCCGATGAAGTGGGTATTCACCCACAAAAGCTCATGCTTCAATACATCTGTTAGTCTATAAGGTGCCACAGGACTCTTTGCTGCTTTTCCATTGACTTTAGTGAAACCAAGATTTCACCCATAATATTTCTTCTGGGTCAAACAAAAACATTACGAACAATATAATTAAATACTGGCCTTTGGTTCTCTTTCCTGGCTCATATTTCAACCTGGTGCTTCCTGGAAGAAAAATAAACCTCGAAAAACTTCAAAAGCCTGTAAAAATATTTAGTTCAAATTCATCCACAGACAATATACCGAAATAGTAGCTGGCTTTTCATATTTCCTCTGTCTCTTTTGTCATGTAAAGTACTTTTAAGCCTTTCACTTCCTTTGACAGTTGTGAAGCCAAATTAAAATTTAAGATTTCAGTTCAGTTCTCCTTATGGTCCAATCTGACAAGAAAAGCTTATGTATGCAAAAAAAATTAAAGGAACAATGAACGTAAATAAGAGATACTATGGGCAAGATTTAGTGAAGTTAATGGAGCTGTGTTGAATTATGGCAGCTGAAGATCTGACATGTGAAGATCAAGAGAAATAATCATGCAAACTCATTGTAGTGACAGGCTTGACTCTTCCAAAAAGTGCATACTGGTATCCTGATCACAAAAACAGGGATTTCTTGTATGCCACTTGAACAGCAGCATTACAGAATTTTTCTATCCCCGAGAGCTAAAGATTTCCCATATTTTTGTTTACTCTTTGTCTCCTTCTCTTTCTGAAGTCCTGCAGAGAAGATTAAAACTCCTTAATTGCCAAATATGAATATAATCTCTGGTTTTGTGGGCGGTATCTTGACTATTATCATCATCATCACCACCACAAGACACAGTCAAGTGAAAATCCAAGCATTCCTGCAGCAGCTTCTGATCGCAACAAACCCTTAATAAGGAACTGACAGATGCCAGTAAGCCTTTACAAAATGTAGCTGGAAGTGTGCTTACGTGAATGTTGCGGCAAGTCACCTGTCATTTTCAAACACAAGATTAGCTTTACATGCCTTATGGCATACACAGGGCCGTCCTTAGGATTTATGGGGCCCTACGCAGTATTATTAAACCGGTGCCCCTATGCTGGATGGCAGCCCAAGCTCACAGCCTGTTGGGGGAGGGGGAAGAGGGACTTGACAGCAAAGGATAATGAGATGCCCAGCCTGCCTCATGGTGGCGGAGAGTCACAGTTCCCCGCAGAGACTTCCATGCACTCTCCCTCATGCAGAATGGACATGAAGAAAGTACCTAATTAAAAGCACTAAAATTTGGGAATAAAAAAAGTCAGTCACAGGTTTTTTGATATGCCCTGAAGTTTGTCAGAGATTTATTTGCAAAAACTTCATAGTAAGAGTTAGTCAGCTGTCCTGCTGAATACAACATTATATATAATGGAATACATGATGCAGCTCTTCTCTGTTTTACATTTTCTTCATCAGTATTTCTAAATTGAATTTATATTTTAAATGTACTCAAATCTTAAGCCAGTATTCCAGATTACTACATATTGAACTCACTGAAACAAAGACATTCTTTTAAATTAATCAGAGAGGTTTAGTGTGTTCATAACAATGTTCATTGCTTTTAGAAAAAGGGAACAGTAATTTACTTTGTGTGATCTCCATAACAAGAGACATGGTTATGAAATTTCACCAACTTTAAAAAATATGTTTCCAAAGATTTTAGGTATAACAAGGATTTTGTCTTACTAAGGTACTGATTTTGCTGGAGGGTTCTTTTAAAACTAGTTTGTCGGATAGTCAGAAGTAAAGAAAGGGAACTCTTTGTCCAGCTATCTGGAAGGGAAGGACTGTTGTCCCTTTAAGGGCTCTCTTCAGTGGGGAGTGGGGGGAGAGGTGGTGAAGGGATGGACAGAAAGGACAGGAAGACTTGGAAGCACTTTTTTTTTAACTATAGTAATTAAAATGTGTATTTTAGATAAGGCAGGTCTTTTGAAGGATTTATTTAAAAAACTATGTCTGAAGATCCACACATTTAAGGCTAAAGATGATTGTGCATCTAAAACTCTATGCAAGCATTTTTTAGAAATGTGATTTTATAATCTTCACCAGCTCACTAATGAAATATTTTTAAAGCAAATTTTAAACTAAGGTCCTGTAGACTGACATGTTCTGTGTAAATATTACATTAATGCACAACTGTTTTTGTCAGTAAAGTCAGAAACTGAGTATAAAAATTTATTTGGGCATAAGCTTTCGTGGACATCTGATGAAATGGGTTCTAGTCCAAAAAAGCTTATGCCCAAATAATTTGTTAGTCTTTGAGTTGACACAAGGACTCGTCCTTGTTTTTGCTGATACAGACTAACAGGACTACCACTCTGAAACCTGTCAGTATATACCTTGGGGTTGGCAAATGCCTGTTAAATGGCTTTATTACCCCTTGAATGTCTCTTTAACAGTTTCAATGTTGTGCTAATAGGTCTGGCAGGCTGGAGGTTTTTTCACTTTTAACTACTAGATTCCCTCCCAAGGAAGACTCACCAGGCTAGAGCAGCCATCTGTGGGAGCCTGCAGGAAGGGTCAGAACAGGGATAGGAAAACAAGTGGTGGACACTAAGACCCAGTGGTGCCCCAAATTTTCAGGTGCCCTACGCAGCTGCCTATGTTGCCTATGCCTAAGGACGGTCCTGGGCATGCACCATATCTTGTACTCTGGTGTGCTTGCCAATCTCTGGTAAAATCCCCCAAATTGCAAACTCTAATCAGGTTATTTCTCATCAGCAAGAAAAAGAAACCATAATTAGAAGAAAAAAATATCATTGTGGTCAGTAAGTTCTAAGTGATTGCCACAAAATTTCCTGCATAACTGCCTCCTGGTCATCATAGGCTTAAATAAGCATGAAAGGGAAATTGACAACTTGATAATTTATAAAATCTTTCTTTTCTGCAAGATTACATTTTTGAGAGACACGCTGGAGTAGGCCAAGTCCTCAGAAGCATGAGTAATCAGTAACTCCGTTTGTTGTCCCCTAGAACTGATGTTGAAA
Organism: Gopherus evgoodei; assembly: GCF_007399415.2. Classification (NCBI taxonomy): domain Eukaryota; kingdom Metazoa; phylum Chordata; order Testudines; family Testudinidae; genus Gopherus; species Gopherus evgoodei. The sequence continues at coordinate 129,567,441 of NC_044322.1, forward strand.
TTCTGTAATTGTGAAAAGGATAAGTATAACTCCAGGTTTAAATATATCTGCCAACAGCAAAGAGGAAATGGAAGGTTATATAGCAGAAGTACTATATCTGTTTCAGTGTTATAGATCCTGTATTAGCCATGATAAACAGCTTAGAATAAATATTACTTACTTGAGCTTTTAAAGTCCTTTCCCCAATAATTTGTTAGCTTATTTTATAGTTATAGTAGGGTAAGCTCAAAAGCTTTTGTCATTATTCCAATTTTTTTATTACTGATTATCATGATGACTGTAAAACAGTTCTTTTTGGTTTATAGCCAGTTTTCACTGCTATCAAGTCAATTCCTGAATTTAGTAACACTAATACAAAACCCCATAATGGGTCCAATACAGTCACTGAACAATAAGTGCCAGACTTTGCTCTAAGCTATTCATACACATCTACTGTGATCCATTGGTACAGCAAGAGTACACACAAAAACAAAATTTGACCCTAAATTTGATCTTTTCTTGTGGATTTTTAACAAATGGTAAGAATATGCAGGTCCTAATTACTGAACTAAAAATCAAATACAATAATAATAACAAACCGATGCTGAAGTTTAAAGCGTGATTTAACTCTGAAAAGTGACTCTAAAAATAATATCAGGAGGACCTATATTTATTGTGGCACAGTGACTTATTTGCTCAGTTTATGAGTATGAGGATGTTAAGCTTTTCCTAACTGCCTGTCCCACAAACTCTGAATGTTAATATCTGTTCTTTTCCCTCTCACGTATCACCACGAGTGACAAAGAGTGTATAGGCCAAATTTTGCCTTCAGTTACAACCAGACAACCCCATTGTTATACCTGTGTACCTAGATTTATATAATTGTATCTAAGGACATGATATGTGAGAAGGACCAGAATCCTGCTTTCTCTTCTATAGCCATTTCTGCTCTGCTTTAGTGTTAACAGAGTTCAAAGTATTAAAGAAAAAAAAAAGAGATGCTAAGCATATATGACTATGCATACACACAGGCCGCAGAGATGTTGAGGAAAAAGATACCATTTTTCCATATACAGTTTTCAGAACAGAATGCTGTTTTAGGCAATTTATATAGACACAGCAGAACTTATTTTGATGTTACTACAGATCTTCAGAAATTGTTGGAACTGTGGAGACTTTACCATGTTACCATATATAAACAGTAGGTTAGAGATGCAATTAGGTTAACAAGCAGCCAACTGATAGCACATTACATTTATTGTAAATATATTATTGTAAATATACAAAAATAATAAAAAACACACTAGGTCTGTTTTGCTACTTACAAAAGCCCACTGAAGGCATAGCAATAGATTTTCCTTTATACAGCACAGAAAGAAAGAAAATGTGAAGAAAGCTAGAGACAAGAATTAGTATGTTCAGAGATATATATAAAGGAGCTCATAGTTACCATTCAACACTGAATTGCCACAATCCAGATTCTTTGTCTATTGTTCATTCTAATGCCAGACTTTCCACTTCATTTGACAGACGTCTCTGAAAGACTCCTCTTCTGGGAGTGTGTTTGGGGGTTTGTTTGTTTTTAACTCTAACTGGCAGGAGTAGCTGGACTAGTCCACTGTGCCTGGAGAAAGTAGAATTGGCTGCACTCAGGTATGGGGACCTTCAGCCAACAATTCTTGGTCAGTGCCAAGTTTGATAATTAGCTATTCAAAATCAACCAAGCAGTTATGTGAATGTTTTCGAAACTTGTCAGGAGCATTAAAGCTTTAAATGGTTTTATACTCTACGGGCTAAGCCACAGGAAAATGGAGTACAATGGCATGTGCTGCTAGAGATATATCACTTTGCTACCATACACTTACTATGTAAAAGGGATATCTGTGATATTAAAAACCTTACAAATGTATGCTCAGTACCTTTTGCTCCAGTAATTCATGCTCATGCTGCCTCTACATTCCACAGTGCCCAGCCCTTTCAGTAAAACAAATATCAGGAAGCCAAGTGTTAAGCAATAGGACATTTCAAAGATACAGAACACAGACATCCAAAGAGGTAAGAAGATAATTCAGAGAATTTTGTACATCTCTAATTTCTACGTTTCTATACTGTAACCAAAACACGAAAACATGATTTAAAAATTCAATGAACAACATATATCATCCAGCTAATGCTAATGGAAGTTATATCATGAATCATCAATACAAATTTACATCATCAGTAAGAATGATTCAGTTAGAATTTAGAAGTAGACTTGTGGTATTGCTTTAGGTCATAAAATAACCATGACAACTGGCACTAACTGACATCATTAGTGACACTCTCATAAGACAGACCAGGGATTCAAAAGGTTCAGAGACCTCCAGTTTAGAGCTGAGGAAAATAAATGAGGCAGCACTACACTCACCACATTCATGTCCCTCTGCCCCACTTTCAAGTCCCTCCTCAAAATTCTGTTTTGCTGCGATGCCTACATGAAACTTCACAACCGTTAGGCTGCTCATATACACAGATCACTTGCTTATCATGTTAATATTATCTCATTGTTTACTTGTAATCTTCCATCTGTCTGTATCCATCTGCTGTCTCTTCTCTTGTACTTAGATTGTAAGCGCCCTGAGCCAGGGACCATCTTTTTTTCCCCGTGATTGTACAGTGCTAGCACAATGGGATCGTGGTCCATGATTAAGGCTTCTAGGTACTATGGCAATACACATAATAAATAATAATTTATCTTAAACTAATCTGCCCTCTAGAAGGGGCAGCATGGAGCTGTGCAGTCCCACCACATTGCTTGCTCCCATAGGGTGGTAATCTATCACTGGCCCATACCCGTAGCGGTTCATTACCTAGTTCCCTGTACCAGTTCAGCTCTGCCCACTTCCAGAGTGGGGGAAGGGAGGTGACAATCAGCCCCATTATCCCTTAACACCGCCAATGGAGATATAGGAAGGCCATATGACAGTGTGTAGAGAAAGGACCCTCCTCCCTGTTAAAACCCCAAGACCTGGTCTACACTACAAAGTTTTTTCTGGTGTATTTGTGTCACCTACATGTCTGAAAAAAAAATCACACCTCTTAGTCAACATAGTTATGCCAGCAAACCTCCAGTGTAGATGCAGCTAAGCCGACAGAAGAGTACTTCTGTCAGCTTACTAATGCCATTTGGGAGGTGGTATTAGTATGCCAACAGAACTCCTTCTGTCATTTTATGCTGGACATCTACTGGGTGGATGGGTGGGGTGGAGGCACTATGCCAACATAGGCTCTGTAGAGGAGACATGGCATTAAGTGAGCATGCAAATCAGGCCACAATCTGGGCCTTTGAAGACAAACTGTAGACAGTGCTACAACCCAGCTTTTTTCAAAAAAGCAACATTCACTTTTAAAAGAAGCACGTAGCCTCTGCTATTCTTGTTATCGCTCTCTCTCGCGCGCTCTCTCTCTCTTCAATCTGAAAATTCTTAAAACTTAAAACTCTGAGTAATTAGCTTTAGAAAAATGCAAGTCTTGAATTAAAGAAACCCATAAGGAATAATCCCAAAAGGAATAACAATTATATGTGTTAAATGAAAAAAGAAAATTATCTTAAAAGTAAATCTAACACACCCTAGGATACTACTATAAACCTGTCAGCAAAAAGGAATCTGCTCTGCTCTAGATGTAACAAAGGTTTTAAGTGTAACCTCTAAGTGCATATAATCCAAGTTGTGCATTTTGGCTGGTCACTGGAAATAAAAAATATTTTTGAAAAGAAGATTCAAGCCCCTTTAGAGCATTGCTAACTTGGGCATTTTTCTGAAAGCATACAAAGAGTATTACTTCCAGAACATTTCTTCATAAACTAGCATTATGTAAAAGGGGTGCATGAAATGGCATGTTACAAGCTCCCTATATGTAGCTATTCAATAATTATTTTGGTTTTAAAATCTGAATTTGTTTTCACTTTGGGTATATATATGACTTGGGGAAAATTAGTTCCCAAATTTCTACAACATACTATTTATAGCATAGTAGAATTTTATTCCAGTTTTCTCTTAGGAAACCTACTAATTTGTCAGTGGCAATAGATGGGAGCTTCCCTTCATCTATCAAAATAATCAGTGCCCTTCTCTAAGGAGCTGATTCTTTTATATATAATCTCAGAATGGTCTAACACACTGTACTTCCACATTTTACAAGCTACACGTATTCTTTTATTCAATCAGTTCCTAAATATGGTATAATATTGACCTTTCCAGTGGACTGAGGCTTGAACTTAGAAACAGGGCACTTACTGAGAGCTGAGGACACTCAACAACCTGTAAGAGTGCTGAGTAACATGCAGGACACAAACATGGTTTATTTATTGTTGTCTATTAATATTGGGATGGAATACTGTTTTTTTTCCCTGGTAGAAGGGAAGTTTGCTTAAAGGAGAGAGCATTTAAAACTGAAGAATAAAATACAAATCAGGTAGCGAAAAGGCAGGCTACTCTAATATGCATGTTTTGGTTGTCTTGGGGAAGGAAATATAAAACTTTGAGTTGCTTTTGGAAATGTGAAATAGAATTAATTATTTCCAACTCTGGGCATGTCTTATTTATTGCATTAGGCATTTCATTATATGCTAGTTTCCAGACACCCATGTCATATTTTTAGAACACAAGAATTACAAGTCAGTCCTTCACACAAACACTAAGTTTACATTAGTGTATATTGTCTTTTGTGGATGGTGCTGAATATTTTTGTTTCCAACCATAGGAAACCATTGCATAGATGGCCTCTAATTAACACTGCACAAAAATTGCTCAGACAATTCAACTTTTTGCTAATGTTACCTCTCTTTGGAACTCACATTCACTGGGGCTTATTTCCACTGTTTCACAAGTAAGGCTAGGACTTACCATGTACATGATTCACCACAAGCTAATTCAGGTCATTCCAATATAAAGCAATAATAATAATAATCCCTGTTCTGTCTGTATCTGCTCCATGTAATACTGAAAACAAGTCATGAACCCAAAGAGTTTGTAGGTAGGGAAGGGAAATCCTGTTTCTTGTTAGAGCAAAACATTCATATTATAAATAGGAGGAATCAACTAAAATTAATACATGGAAGTCCAGATGTATTGAATCTTAATATCCAAACTTCCACATTTACTGAACTTCTAGCACGTCGCTGATGCAACAGAGCTGAAGCTAAGCTCTTGCAGAGCTCCATTTTGCCTAACTCTCCTGATACATTGAATTCCCAATTATCCTACGTGGTTTGCAAAATTCGGATTCAATTGAAACTCTTATAAAGGCAATATTCCTTCTAACCTAAGTTGAAGCAAAGGATTAGACCACAGCCAAACTGTTTTCTATTTCATTATTTCTGGGTACTTCACTAGGGGTAGATTTTGAATAGCCCAAATATGACCTCAGAGAGGAGTAAACACCTCCGAATCATAGCACAACCCCATTAGGGCTGTTCACACTGTGGCTCTCAATACCCTAAGGAGTGCAGCCTTTGCACTCCCACTGCTCTGCACTGTGATCAAGTGGGGGCACGACAGGGGTAGGCAGAACCTTGGCTCCACTCCGCAATCTGCCAGTAGATCTACCTGAACACACAGAGAGGAAGTAAGCTACAACCTTTCCCGGGCTGCAGTAATCTGCTTTCCTCAGAGAGCAAGAGGCAGAAGGGTGGAATTGTGGCTCCTATGCCATACTTTTTCCTGCTGTTCAGATGGGGGCAGAGCTTCTACAGATAATTCTCACTCAGAGCTAAGCCTAGCTCTTAATTTCTCAGAGAAAAATAAAAGGATATTTGTATCACAAATGCAGTAATGAGGAGCCCTGTCTTCATAGGGTTTATGGGTTGCTGTGACCCAATGATTGAATTTGTGATACAAATGAAGTTTGCAGTTTATCCACGATGGATGATTTCTGGTGACATGAGACTTAAAGAATTACCATTTCACTTGCTTAAAAGGTGGGAAATTGTACTGAAGTGGGTGTGCAGATTGAAGTCTGTGAAAGTCACAATTCTTTCTCATCTGCATGGTGTCTGCAGTCATTCTCTTAACCATATTTCTGTAATCCTAGGAGTCTATCATGCATATACAGTAATAAAGTTTCCTGTTATAAGGGTCTTCTCCACAGTTTATGACCTTTAAAAAAAGAGACAGAGCAACCACAGATTTCATAAACCACTCTTGTCAAATTTCAGTGCTGTGGTTATCATGCAGGAATTCATCAGTGAGGCAGTACCAAAGTAAATGAAAATCACAATGCAGTAAACCAAAAGTCTCTATTATTTAAGATAGATAGACAGAAAGACATCTCTATGACTTTTGTTGGTATGCAGATTTTTAGAGAAAAGACAATCAGATAGATAATGTAGTTCCTATATGTCTTCTTTTCCTCTAATTTATTAAGAGATTTGATTGAAATACATAGATGCATAAACACAGGTAATCTCTACAATGGATTTTTTTCCCCAGTACCATTCATTCTGATGGACTGAGATATGTCTGAGTTATATTACAGTATATTATTCATATCATCCATATTGATATGTATTTTCTTTTTCTTGCATTTGATGGCATAATACAGATTAAAAGAAAAAAAATCATGGTGTGAGAATCTTAGCAGTAACAACAAGAAGTACAAATTAAATTTCTGTAATATTCATCTGCTATGGATGAATCCACACAGAAAAACCTAAAAAAGTACTAAAACACAAGGGGGGAGGGGCGGGAGGAGAGACATGAAATGATTTGAGCTGCAATTGAATTGAAACTCTGGATCCAAATACTATCCTCCTCCCAGATCTGGAGCCATCCAACATCTAGATCTGTTATATATAACAGGAACACTTCCCTCAAAACAATTCAAATGAATTCATAGTGTTTTCCTGAACACTTTTAAGATTTAAAAAAAAAATCTTAAAATCTCCTTTTTAATTTGTTGGCACTTATTAGGTATTTCATTCTTTTTGGTTTAACTCTATCTTTGTTTTTTTACTGAACATACATTTCCTATGAGCTCATTTATTTGAAGAAATAGTTTCGCTTTTTTGTTTCTCCATCCAATACTCTTTCAGAATTCTCTGGAGTGGGCCTAACATCTTCCATTCCAAACAGCTCTCTATCCAATATGTTAACAGAAGCCAAATGTCCTCTCACAGGCTATAGTCAGATTACACAATAGCACAAGAAGACAGAAGGGAAGAGGAACAATTTGGTTTTGAAACATTTCCTCCTCCTATTTGCCTTCTGAATGCATCTGAGTGCTATATGCATATTCTGAATGGACCTTTTGCACTTTTAAACATGGGCCTTTTGGAACCAAAAATAAAATCTGTAGCATCACAAAGCTTATATTTACTAAGGTAGAGAAACAAGCTAAAATACAAAGTTCTATTTTTTGCAAACCCCTTCAATTCTTCATATTGTTTTAGATTGTCATACTTGTATACCAAGCTGGCAAGGTAAAAACACCTTCTCTCGTCTCTCTTCCATCTAAATACAGACAACAGGAGATTGTTAAGATTTATAGAGGTAAATATGGCAGATTCTTCCATTTCCTCAGACTGGGATACATTTTTTTAAATATTCAGAATCATCTTAATCCTTGAGTAATTTGACATATAAGAAACAAAGGAAAACATTACAAAGAGAACTTTTAAATCATTCATAATTCCTTACAAGGGAGCACCCCTAGGATTAGGTGCATGGTTTGCATTCTCTCTGTTTAATATACACATGTGCAGTTAAAAAGAGGGTTGCATCTCCACACCTGTGCACTTATTTTCTTGATATTCTTTATACTTGAATTAGGTTTTGTGCTTTTATGTCCCTCAACTGTATTGCATATGTCCACCAAAGCCTTTTTGACAAATCATAACTTTAAGTTCTAATGCTGCTTCTGATGTTAAGAAACTATTCTTTCATATTTTAAATTTGAACAACAGATTGGGGGAAAGGGTATGAGGAAAAATTTCCATTATTCTGAGCAGCTGGAGGTTTTTTGTTGTTTGTTCATTTGCTAATCACCTTAACCATACAATAGTACAACAGTTGAACCAAGTGAAAGAACTTCCTCCATTTTACACTAAAAACATATATACACAAAGCTGAGTTGCTAGTAATATATACATGGTAAAGATCCCAGTAAGACCACACCTAGAAATATCACTGTGACTTACCTTATATGGTCACAAATGCGGAAGATATGTAAACTCTAGCAAAAATTATGAATTCATAGACTATATTCTTCACCATTTGCATTCAAATTGATTTTCTAGGCCTGATCAAGGAAACTACTGACATGAGTAAACGTTTGCCTTAATTTTACATTGAAAAAATGGAATATGGTCCTTGCATTAGGAGCATAACATAGTAACAGAAGGAAGAAAAAGGAACATTTCAGGTAGCTTAGTAATATCATAGCTCAAAGGAGCTCATTTTATTGAATCTAACATTTAAAAATGATGCCAACATATTGGGCAGGCTGCTCTTGCCTATGAGCAGCAAAAGTAACTTCACTCGACATATTAACTCAGATGTATGGAGAAATCATTCTGTGATATTCATGAAGAAAAAATATATCACTCCTTGACATTATAGACCTTTTTTGCTGCAACCAGCTCCACCAAAGTGAACATATTTTGTATTAGTATAAAATAATAAAAATCTCCACTTCTGCACACACACACAAAAAACCCAACAAAAACAGCTAAACACCCCTTATGTCCTTAACACAGTGTTAGAACTCTGAGGAGTGATACTTTTTGCTGATTTCTCCTCTTCTTTATATGTGAAATGGAGGAGCTTTTCTATGAAAACACATACATCTCAGAACTGGTGAAGTCACTGAGCCAAGAGCAGTAAAATGAAGTTATGGTGACATTTTAGATTTATAAGAATATAGCCCCTCTCCCCCCAAGAGTAATTTTTGTTGAAGGTGAGGCAGCTTTTTATAGTAAGGGAAGAATCAACATAGTTCAGTTAACAAAATCTCCACAAAATATCAAAAAGGGTTCAAAATTAAATCAATGCAAGTAATATGATTAAAATGGGAGCTATGCACTCACAAGTATTTTTTCTTTTACAACACAAAATTGGTCCAAATATTCTTAAAAGAAGTTGCAATAGGTGAATGGATGCACTCAACAATAAAACATTTCTGTCAAATTAGCTAGTTTAGCTAGTTAAATGGAAACTCCACCTAATTATGACAATGCACATTTAGTACTTTTCTGTTTAAGAAATGAGTCACTTACCTAAAACCCCCAGCCTGTAGTTGAGGGTTACAACGATGACATTTCCATAGCTTGCTAGAATGCTCCCATCAATCATATTGCCAGTACCCTCCATGTAAGATCCCCCGTGGATGTAGACCATAACAGGTTTCTTGTTGTTCTGATCATGAATGTCTGGAAAAAAATGCAAGTAAGGAAGACACAATAAAGTAATAAAAATATTGAAACAAAATAGGTAGTTGCTTTTTCACAAAAGTGCTATTAAAATAATTTCTTTTCCCCATATTTTCAATTTTATCTACAGCTCTTTAGTCAGCTAGCTTTCCCCTGTGCTTTTACTTACGTCACTTCAGAGTGATCTACGTCAAACTCAGTGGGTTTAGAAGCTGAGAAATTGTTTTTGGTACTTGTTTGTTACTTCCAAGTATAGTTTCATAAGGAATGTTCTCAGAACACTGGGGAAGCACTATAGTGTGTAAGAAATTTAATTGTAAGATAAATGAGAAGCCTCAATAGAAAATTAAATTGCACAGTAACTGGGGTCACTATTAGAATATTCTTAACATAAAATTCTAACTAATCCAGATAAACCAATACATTAAATCATTAAATGATACCATTGATCCAGTCTTCCCATTCCCCAAGCAACTGAGAGACATCTTTGTGGAAAGTATAAAGCTGTATTTCTTACTGCAATAACAGACAACATATTAACATTAAATTATCCAAATTAAAAAACCCTAAAACATGGAAAATCATCTCCTGTTCGAACCTGTCTAGGAGTTAACAAGTAGGAGTAGCCTAGTACTCAACATCAAGATTTTGTTCCCAAACAAAACGAAGCTTTTAGTGTCATATTGTGCCTAATCAAAGTGACAAGATGGATGATCTTGCTGATAAAGATCTAGATTAAAACTCAGGGGTTCTCTGTGCTAGTCTATATCTAAACAAAAGCACATAACACAATGATGAATATTGTACTCTGCTCAGTGAAGTACTGGAAAGCATATTTGATGACTACTGCACAGGCTCAGATTAGCCCTTGAAGTATAACAGATACTAAAATGGTTTCTATGACAATGGAACATCAAGAACAGCACTAAAAAGCATGAAACCTTGTAAAATAATTTGATTTAATCTTCTCTTATTATTAAGTGTTACCTACAGGTTTGATCTTACAACCCTATAGTCAAAGGGAGTTTTACTATGTGATGTCAATGGGAGCAGGACTGGACAAAAATGGAGATAATCAATCACACTTTACTAACCACCTGTTTATATCTAAAGTGATAATATATTGTTAAAATAATGAATGAACTATTTATTCCTTCTGTTGTGGACTTTCGGATACTACTTAGCCTTAGAATAGGCATTCTCATTAATAAAACAATTACTGATCATAATATAGTATATATCTACCTTTCATAAATAAGTAGAAATTGTTTTTGTTTCTTCTAACTGGTTATACAATCTGGTGTCACAAGTCATGGTACTGTCAGTTAGAAATTCATTTCTTGTATCAGTTAAAAGAGAAGGTGTTATTTGGGAAATAGTGAGGCTTCTTTTAGAGTACTGTGCACAGTTCTGGTCCACTTATTGGAAAGAAAGTATATTACAGCAATGAAGAAGATACAATGGAGGGCAACTGGTATGATACAAGGGTCAGAGATTTGAGTTACTGTCCTTTAAAGGGTTAGAGTAAATACAGCAGGAATGAACTCTCAAGAAAAGAGGAGATTAATAGTGACTTCACTGTATACATAACTCTGAAGGAAAGAGAAAAGAATTGTAACACAACTATTTGAGCTGGTGTCAGATATAAGACAACAGGAGCAAGATATGAAATAACACTTAGAAAAGGCCAGGTATAAGGAATTTGCACTAAATTTCTGTACTCTATTACATCTACCATCTATTCTCAAACTACCAAGGGCTGTAATGTGAACCCTAATTCAGGGGTAATGAATGTAACTAATTCAGACATTTTTAAAAAATCTGATGAGTATTTAAATGAAAATGGATAGTCAGTATAACTTAAGTAAAAAGCAAGGATGAGTACAGAGAGAAATTTCCTGACTACTTTCCATGTTTAAAAGATCCTAAAAAGCTTCACTACCAAAGAAAGAAACAAAACTATCTCACTGTAACACTTTTTATGATACTTCCTGTGAACTTTAGCATTTCCTTTCAATGGATCCAATCCAACTTTCCCAGAGGTCGTTGAAAAGATCATCACTGATTTCAGTGGGATTTGGGTCAGACTCAGATAAAATACAGCCTAGAAAACTGGCTAATTATAGGAGAAAATAGTGAAGTATCATCAATAGGCTTCCTTTATTTTTGTACCCTAGAAATAAAACATGTACCAAGAAGAAAATTAAATAAAAACACTACAGATGAGTTTCAAAGCAATTGCATCCACCATATAGTTTGTACATCTGGAGAGGGAAAGAAGAATGGTAGAAATAACATGTGCTGTTTCATAAAGCAGGGTGAACTTACACAGCATATTAGAGGTAGACAGGAGAAAGAACACATGCATGTTTTTAAATTCCATTTTCTTTTCCTATGCAAGGGTGAGGGGTGGAGGGAAACATTTGGTTGTAAATAATATTTATGCATGTTACTCACTTCACACATATTTAGGGATAACCTTTATACTTATCTCACAAGGAAGCTACAGTCATATTCTATATGCTAATTGGGGTTTTAAAAATCAAAAATGAAAATGGTTTCCAAAACAAGAAGAAAAAAATAAGCACATTGAAGTGCACTTTTGTTAAATAAGGGGGGGAAATCATGTTAAAATAATAATAATAAAAAGAAGAAGTTTATGTTCATGCATCAGGGTTGAGCTTGAAAAAAAATACCTTCATCTTCACCGCGATCATTATTGGTTATATCATCTGCGCTTTTCTTTGTGTTGGCTCCTAGGGTCATAGTGAGAAGAATAAAAGGAAAAAAGAGAATTCAAAAACAGCAGATTCTCAAAAATTAAAAAACAAAATATAACCACTAGCCCCGAAAAATAAAAAAATATAAAAATGTAACACAAAAAGTCAAAATCTGTTACATTTGAAAAATTAAAAAAAGATGCAAACTGCACACAAACATAAGATGTCAAGAAGAACAAATTCAAAATATTATTTGAAAAAATATATGTATATCTCTAGTAAATCCTCTGACAATGAAGCTATTTTGGTTAAAAAGTAATTGCTGCAAAAACAAAATTAATGTGCAATTTAAAAGTAATATAAATAAAAAATATTAAATCCACCAAATTATCAGTTTTTCATAAGAAATACAGGTATTTTTATTTATTTCTGTAATCTTGCAGGAATTATCACCTTTTAGTCACTATCTGAATTAACTTAATACTTGAATCATCCTGATTATGGTTTATTAAATACTTTAATGAAAATAAAATTATGTATGTTTTATCAGCAGCAAAGAGTCCTGTGGCACCTTATAGACTAACAGACGTTTTGAAGCATGAGCTTTCTTGGGTGAATACCCACTTCGTCGGATGCATGTAGTGGAAATTTCCAGGGGCAGGTATATATATGCAGGCAAGCTAGAGATAATGAGGTAGTTCAATCAGGGAGGATGAGGCCCTGTTCTAGCAGTTGAGGTGTGAAAACCAAGGGAGGAAACCTTGGCTGTGAAAACCTCCCTTGGTTTTCACACTTCAACTGCTAGAACAGGGCCTCATCCTCCCTGATTGAACTACCTCATTATCTCTAGCTTGCCTGGATATATATACCTGCCCCTGGAAATTTCCACTACATGCATCCGACGAAGTGGGTATTCACCCAAGAAAGCTCATGCTCCAAAACGTCTGTTAGTCTATAAGGTGCCACAGGACTCTTTGCTGCTTTTACAGATCCAGACTAACACGGCTACCCCTCTGTTACTTGACACCATGTATGTTTTATGTAACACTTGGTCTGGATCGAGACAATCCAGAATGCCCTTTTTTCTTTAAATCCAATTTTCTATGTAAGCAAAAAGACATTAAAAACACCAAATTTGAAAAACTGAAGAAATAAATTGTCACTCACTCCAAGCTATGGAATTAGCCAGCAAGTAGCCCTGACTCACACAAACGTGCACTGAATGGCCTTTACATAGTCAGAAATGAACTGAAAGTACTTACTTACCATGACAACAAAACTGTAATTATTTATCACAGACTTACTTAAGAATGGTAAACATTCGTGTATTCAGCATATTATAAATTTGTCTTGCACTCAGGAGAAAAATATGAAATAGTACAGATAGTTATAAGGCCATCTCTCCACATCCTCAATTCTGATAATGAGTCTAGATCTTGTCTTTAAAATGTCATATAACTATTCTGGTGCTGCGCATCTGATCATGTACTGCTAACTGTGCAGCAAACAGTTCACTGTAATGTGAACAGTTATCTGCTAGAGACTAAAATAAAAATGGAAAATTCATTTCCCTTCTAAGCAGAGTTAGAATTGAAATGTGGCTTCTAAAGATGAGTGATTGATGGGCTAAATAACCATGCTAACCCGTATATATCTTTATTGCCTTTATTGGGGAGTATATTTTCTGTTCAGACTGAAGTGGAGCTATATACTTTGTTAATATGGGCAGAACATATATTTCACAATGAAACATATGATAGGATCTGCTATAATAATATATTTTCTTTTACAATTTATGATGACTACATATTTGGCTCAATCCTCCTCCTATTGTATTCAGCAGCAAATGTCTCACTGACTTGACTGAATTCAAGATAAGGGCCTATTCTCTGTAAATGTCACTTGGTTTAGTTTCCATATTGATATCAAATTATTTAAATATTTTAATGTACTCACAGGTTTGTGTTCAAAAAGCTTTAAATGAATGGAGTTGAACAGAAAATTCAGTCTGTTGTGTTTTGAATTTTTAACAAGTCTCAATTTTTCATAGAAAACAGGCACTTTATTTTTCTTCTACTTTTCTATTTAAAAATAAATTAGAAATAAAGCCACAAATTAAAGGTAAAATATTCCAAGATAAAACAATGGTCACTGCAAATAAGAATGGAATGTACTTAAAAATTGTTAGTGCAACAAGTGGTGTTGAAATGTGTCCTGTACATCGTTTTGCTTTATGCTACCATCTTGACAAGAAAGCAGTGCAGATTTTATTTGTGAACATTAAAGGAGAGCTACTCACATAAGATCCCTCTAGCTGGAACTTAAAGCCAGATGAATTCAAATTAGAAATAAAACACTTAAAAAAACCAGTGAGGGAGATTAAACATTACAACAAACTACCAAAGGCAGTAGTGGATTCTCCATCTCTTGATGTCTTCAGATCAAGACTGGAAGCCTTTCTGGAAGATACAGTTTAGTCAAACACAAGTTACTGGGCTCAAAACAGGAGTAATTGAGTAAAAGTTCTGTGTTACACAGGAGGTCAGACTAAACAATCTAATCGTCTATTCTGGTCTTAAAATCTGTGAATTTATTAGGTGGATCTCAGATGCAGAGCAGAAATTCCAGATTCTTACCACCTGTTCTTCAAACATAGTTTGGGTGAACTTTTGGAAATGTGATTCAGCCAAAAGAGAGGAGTGCTGCCTTAACAAATCCCTTTCCAAATGCTACCCAACAAAAAAGAAATTGTGGTCAAATATAAAAACTTATTCCACCAGTGAGGTGGAAAAACTATGAAGCCTATAGGCAAATGGATGAATCATACATAGCCACCTATGCTATATCTGCTAGGGTCAAGATTGTACATGTATAGCAGCAATCCAGTACATAATGATTTAGACCTCTACTGTAGGACGTTTCCTATTATTCATACAATAGATGGAAATCATCTGTCAAATACAAATATGGAAATTGTTCTCATGTCACTAATAAAAATCAAGAAATGCTACAAAACATACACCCATTAAAATACTATCTATATATTGGTAGTGACATATGCAACCATTCAAACCATCATTCATTCTTTTGGGACCTTTGAATGGGGGCGGGGGGAAAGATGAAGCTAGATTCTCCTATCATACATGTGATTGCTCACATACTATAAACAAGAGCAAGGGACATGGCCGTAAGGTAATGGTGAGAGACTGCAGGGAAAAATGATTTTGGATGCAGTACATCCTGGAATAGGGTCAGCTGTTGGGGCCCAGGATAACTACTGGGCTGTATGAGTAATTCTCATGGTACTATGTAAGTAAACCTTTGATGAGAGTTTACTACATTTTTGGATATGTTCAGGGATGGTTCAGACAATGCAGCCATAACTTCAGCTTCCAGATACTGTCAGGGAAGCCCAACCCCACCAAGGACTAGCTGCACTGTTAGAGTCATACTTATTTCTGATACTCACTGTCTGTTACAGCTATCCCCTGTTCCATTTTGTTTCTTACAGCTGTCCCCAGACTCCATTTTGTTTTCTGTTCTCTTGTGGCCGCCCTTCCCTGGCTGTTATGTTGTTTACCAGGGCCACTGCCCTTCTCAAAGGGAGGGCCCCTTAAGTTGTTTAACAAGAGCCACTGCCCTTCTCAAAGGGATGGCCACTTGTGCTGCGTGCTAAGTGGGACCTCTGTGTGCTCCTCCGTGTTTCCCTGTTATAACCCTTTGCTGCTTTTCCCCCGCATCTGCACTCTCTCCGAACTTCCCAACTCCTTGCTGCTTCCCCCCCCCCGCGTCTGCATCACCCTCCGAACTTCCCAAACCCCTCGCTGCTTCTCCCCGTGTGAAACTTCCCAAACCCTTTGCTGTTTTTTTACCTTGTTTTTGGTGTCCGCTTGTTGCTTAAACCTCTCTCTAGCCCTTCTTACACATCTCCGCTGCCCCTCCCCTACCGAAGCTCACCATCACACTGCTTCGTTGTCCTCACTCTGCAGGGCTTCAGAGTCTCTCAGCCGCTCGTCTGCATACCACTAATCACTCACTCCCCCCCGCCCCGTTTCTTGACCCAGCCTTTATATTGATATTGTATTGTTGTACTGTAACTCACATTTTACTTGTAATTATAACACCCCATTGGTTGCCTCCACTTTTCTGATATACTTTGTATTTACATTGATGCCACTGTGTTACATTGTGTATCTAGCTATTAACTCATATAGAAGCTACCATTTTATTTTGCATTTCTTTTGGGTACGCTTTGCATTTCCACACTGTATCTAGAGTTGCTTATTGACTGTACTGTATCCCATTGTGCTGAACCCCACTTGCTGTAGCCCACTATTAGAACTTCCTACACTGTTCAATAAGAAGAACCCCCCCCATCGTTGTCTATTGTAAACACCCTATACACTCCATCCCATCGTATTTCATTATTAAATTCCCACCACTTCCTTTTTTTTCCTTTAATAAAGAAATTAATTGGAACCCCAGCTGTGTGGTAATTGCTCCCCAAGATCCCATATACCTGCAGGCAGGGACACTCACATGCTGGATGGGGTGACGTGTGTACAGTCTGTGATGACAGAGCTCTGTTATGAGAGTTTAGATACAATGAAGGGAAGCAGGAGCTCTTTTCCTCTATCATAGCCCTGGCTAGGACACAGCTCAGGTTTCCCTCTTCTTTTAAAACAGAAAACTTCCATCTGCTGTTCCCCTAACTCACTGTATTCCTTGCACAAATATTCATACACACCAGGTCTGGACACAGTATCTATTCCCCATCCCACAGGGCAGAATACCCTTGTCCAGATGGCAGGGCATAGGGTTTGGGGCATACTGAGATAAGGTAGACAAATGCACACCAAATTTGGACTTTGCAGGCAGACAATAGTTATCTAGACAAATGGTTTTGTGGAAGGCTTCAGATTTGGTTTATTATGTCATGGAAATGGTAATGATTAAGCTTCTTTGAACAGATAAGAAACATGCAAGGATATGAAAGATAGTTTTTTTAATCGTCTATCTGGCAATCATTGAACTAAACAGCTAGTGCTGTCTTCTTCACATGCTCGTATTCATTCCAGATACGTATGCAACAAGAGAATTTGTCAGTCTATAAATCATCATAACAGGAAGATGGGTTTTTTTTTCTGTTTTAATTCTTGACACTGAGCCCACTAAATAATGACTTCAGTGTAACATCAGTCCCTTACACAGGAAGTGATAAATGTTGGAGTGATGGTAGAAATGATGGAGGATTATGGTACCAGTAGAGCTAGAATAGCCTATTGGGAGCCAGGTTCACCCTCCTTCATGTAGTAGCAATAGTCTAATGGTTGATATTAGGGTTCTGGATCTGGAAACCATGCAGAAGGGCAGTGAATATCAACAGCCAGAGACTCCATTTTGCCCTTTTCATTCTGTGTGTCAGTGTAAGAAAGTTAAATCTGATATCCCTGAAAAAAAATGCTTCCTGTATATTTTACAAAGTAGTGGTTAGCCACCTCTACTTCCAGCACACCTCAAGAAAAGAGAATTTAGGAACTCTAAATTAGGTATAATGAGATGCAAACACACTCCAGTGCACATAACAGGTCTTCAGTACATGGGGGACGTAAAGCGTATGGAATATGACTTCGCAATGTCACACATTATGCTTTTTACTCTTTACAGCCTGAAGGAGGAGTCATGGACTCACCTGTGCCTCTGTACAATGTAATATTATTTTCACATGTAATTACCTATTTGTTGAGCGAATGAATTGTTTCTCTTTTATTTTCTATATTTCATTCGCTTTGAGATGTTTTTATTGTTAATTAAAAGATAGTGTATGTCTCAGCTGTGGTCTTTTTTTGTCCGCTTAATCTACTGCATCACATACATCAACCTTGAAGTCATTGTCAAAGGATTCTGACCACACTGACTTTCCCACATTACTAAATGAGGAGGGATCCTAGATAGATCAAAGGAAATTCCGAAATGGCTTCTTGTATGGAATCAGTTGATGACCACTGATGCACATTATTATAAATATTAATTTAGACAGTGCCATAAATTTACATGGCACTTTACAAACAGAATAAGAAATAATAAGGAATTGAAGGTCTATGCTACCAGGGCCAAAATCTTTATGTGAAACATGTAGTATTTTAAAACATGCATTAAATGTGCTCCAGATAGTCTTGGTTACATTTAGGCTAATATTTCTATGAAAGTTCAGGTTTCCGAAGATGTTGGGAGCCTGTTCTGTACATGACAACTGGAACAAGGTATCAACTAAGGACACATCTGACAAAATGCTGGGTGATGTCTTGGCTGGTGTTCTGGAATACATATAAGGAGCTGAGCCAAAACCTGTTGGAATGGCTCCAATGACTTAAGTGAGTTCTGGATCAGGAATTTTTGTCAGTCAGAAAACTTTTTATTGTTTCTTTGGTATTTAAGGGCTCCATTATTTTTTTTAATCTCCTCTTTCTGAAATGATATCACATGCTGCTCCTTCAGACACTCAGATTTTGATTCTGCATTCACTTTTCTACAGATATCTGTGGATTAGGTTCAGGTTAAATCAGTTTCTCAAAGCAGACTGTGCCTCCCCTGTTCATTCTACATAGAAGCTATCATATATTAAGGAGTCATGTCACCTCATGTAAGTCATATATGCATCAACTGATTCACATTCTCCTTGACTCTGACCAAAAACATCATTCAGATATAACATTTCTGGAGTTGGGGAACCTTTCAGATTTATCCACAGTCTGTTGTAAATCCACTATCTTCTTCACCCTCACTGTAAAAGCATTATCTATCTATCTATCTATCTATCTATCTATCTATCTATCTATCTATCTATCTATCTATCTATCTATCAAATAGTGTTGCTTACAGGGATGCAGCATATAAAGTCATATCAGAATGGAAGGGGTTAAGGAACAGTTTTGGACTACAGTGGTCCTGCCCCTCCACACCTGCAAATCATGCCAGGACTGAAAAAAGGGGTTAAAAAGAGGGAATTTCACTCAGATGGAAGGCTAATCCTCGGAAGGGAGAAGCCTGTTGAGCTACCTAGCTCACAGAGACAGGTCTGACAGCCAACAGAGCCCCTGCAATGAACAGATAAGGACACAGATCATCTGGACAAAGAAAGGGAAAGAGACTAGGACTTGTACTGGAGACGCAATGATCTCTGTGGTAGACTGAAATTCTTGCATGGCCTTCGTAAGTGAGAAAGGCCAATATCTTCACTGATGCCACGTACAGGTCTCTTTTCATTTCTATTATGATTGTATTATTTAACCTTGTTTCCTGTCTGTGGACTGTTTTGTTTGTTTTGGCTGGAACCCTAAGGGTATGTCTACACTGCATCCAGCCTGGGCTTTTACTCAGGTTTGATGCCCCCCTTGCATTCACACACAAAATCATTCTGACTTGGGTCAGGAAGCACTCAGGACCTGGATCCTAGGAGCTTGTGGAAGTGGGGGGCAGGTCAGAACCCAAGTCCTTCTGGGACTCTTCTCCAAGCTCTGTCATTTTGTAGCGTGGACATAGATTGAATCACAGACCCCAGTAAGAAGGTCTGTGTAGCACGGTATGGGTGTGTTAGCTTGGCAATGAGACCCACATGCAGGAACTCTAACCCTAGATTCACAGTGCAGTGTGGACACTCAAGCATGGGTTTGTATACACCAAGCCCACAAACCCAAGGCCCACAGAGCTGGGCTTATTGTGTAGGGTGGACACATGCTGAGAGGGTAAGAAACAGCCAGATGGACTCAGATAGAGGGTTGAGAAACGGACCCCCTACAGCCTGCGATACCTTAGCATCTGCTGAGGTGGGGGCAATTGGCCCCACATGCTTGTGGTCTGAATACAGCTCTTAAGGCGACGATCTGCCAAGAACAGATTTGTGACACTTATACTTTAGGTACTTTCTCTGAAGTCTGTAATGAAAGTGATTTTTTTTTTTCAGCTGTTGCTTAAACTGATGCCACTTTTCTGTGTGATTTATTTGAATTGAGTGGGTTTGACTGAAGCAATTGCTCTATCTTTCATGCTATATACCTTTTGATGCCAAGTAATGTTTGGAAAGCACACAGTTTTCAGGTTTGTAGGAGAAAACAACAGCACATCCATTAACTGCATGACCACTCAGCTTAGAAAGAGCCCTTCTAAGCTTCTGGAAATATCTAGTTCACACCTGCTTTAGCACAGGATTTAAGATAGCCATTCTCACTAGTGATGTGTTGTCATAAACAGATAAGTAAGAGTTAATAGAACAGAAGTACTTCATATCTCTTTTGCCTGTAAAGGGTTAACAAGATCAGTGAGCCTGGCTGTCACCTGACCAGAGGACCAATCAGGGGACAGGATACTTTCAAATCTTGAGGGAGGGAAGTTTGTGTGTGTGCTGTTAGTGTTTGATTGTTTTTCTCTCTGGGTTCTGAGAGTGACCAGACGTGCAACCAGGTTTCTCCCCAATCTCTCTGATACATTCTCTTATATGTCCAGACTAGTGAGTACTAGGTAGATAAAGCGAGTTAGGCTTATGTTTGTTTTCTTTATTTGCAAATGTGTATTTGGCTGGAAGGAGTTCAAATTTGTATTTTGCTGAAAGGATTTTAATTTGTACTTGTATATTTAGGCTGGGAGGGTATTCCGAGTGTCTACAGCTGAAAGACCCTGTAACATATTCCATCTTAAATTTACAAAGATAATTTTTAATGTTTTTTCTTTCTTTTATTATAAGCTTTTTCTTGTCTTAAGAACCTGATTGTTTTTTTTATTCTGGTGAGACCCCAGGGGACTGGGTCTGGATCCACCAGGTAATTGGTGAGGAGAAAGGAGGGAAGGGGGAGAGAGAGGTTATTTTTCTCTCTGTGTTAGGATTACTTTCTCTCTCAGGGAGAGTCTGGGAGGGGGAGAGAGAAGGAGGGGGGAAGGTGAATTTTCCTCTCTGTTTTAAGATTCAAGGAGTTTGAATCACAGTGATCTTCCAGGGTAACCCAGGGAGGGGAAGCCTGGGAGAGGCAACGGTGGGGGAAAGGGTTTACTTTCCTTGTCTTCAGATCCAGAGGGTCTGGGTCTTGGGGGTCCCCGGGTAAGGTTTTGGGGGGACCAGAGTGTACCAGGCACTGGAATTCCTGGTTGGTGGCAGTGCTACAAGTACTAAGCTGGTAATTGAGCTTAGAGGAATTCATGCTGGTACCCCATCTTTTGGACGCTAAGGTTCAGAGTGGGGAATTATACCATGACATGTGTCATCTCATTTGTTCAATCACTCCAACACTTCTGAGGAGCTCTTGTCTCCCCATCTAATGATCACACCATCTAAGAACTTCAATGGTTCACTCCCAATTCTGTTAATGCAGTTTCTAAAAGTGCTTCCATGGGATTTCCACTGTAATGCCTGACTGTTAACAATGCTATACTTTTGAGATGTTTCCATTAAATCATCAGTATTATTTATGGTAGGACAGTAGTAAACAATGTCATTGCTTCCACTCTTGCCAGGTGTGCTATGTACCTGTTTACTGCTTCTGTATTAGCTTGTCTTCTCCTTGGGGCAGTGACTGTTTTTCACATTTATACCAAGCTCTGAGTACATTGTCAGTACCCAGGAAATAATTTTCATTTAGAAGAAAACTGTTTGCTTAAAAAAATGTTGGAACAAAAAAATTTCATCCAGCTCAAGTTCTGACCTATCATGCCAGTGAATTGCTAACTGGTATGTTAAGGCAATAGAAGGAAGGCTCTCTTCATTCCCTGACTCTCTGTCCACAACCAGCAGGTGGAAATGTAAGCAGAAATTCAGCAGTTCTTAACCCTATATCCCTGGAGATGAAATCCTAATGGTCCACACACAAGGAAGCAAGGAGGAATGAAGCTCCCTCTCCCCCTGCTCAAAGACACACAGTCTAGTACCTGGAATTTTTCAGGTTATTCCCTGAAGTCAGAAGAAAAACAAACAAACAAAATAAAGAATGTATTTTTTCAGATCCTTGACTTCCCAGTGTACAAATTTAAGATACCATTACTAGCTCCTATAAGAACACTATCACTATTTACTGTCTTTGAATAGCATGACTTCCTGCATTTCCTTTTGACATTTTTTCTGGCTAATTAACTGATAATTAAATGATGGTGCTCCTATTAGCCACTCCTCTCCCTTCCATTTTCCAATAACTTGCCAGCATAACAAAGAGTAGGAACAGTAGAAACGTGTGAAGGATTTTATATTTACCATTTCTTTATTTAGATTATTTAAATAGAGTATATGGCACCCAGAAAACATTCTAGGCTCCTCACAAACAAACTCTCTCTCTGTCTCCCTCTCTCTTCTTAAGTACAGTGTAACTTTAAAATAGGAAGTTTTGTGCTTCAATGTATGTAAACATATGAAACATGATGCAACATACTTTTATTTGTCAAAAGATAGTGGCAGGCTTGCTGTTTGATTTTAGTGAGATTATATGAGTGTAAATGAAGGCACAACTTCCTCCTGTATCTTTAACTGAGAGTGAAATTTTCAGTGAATTTGATTTCACAGGATATACATTGTCAGATACAGAAGAGTCTATATGATTATTGATATAAATATATCGGTCCTGATTGCCCTAGATGTAGGAATTATTCACCAAAGGAAAGGAAACTGGGAGTAATCTATATCTTGCCCCACCACAGCTGGAGGAAACTACTGAATTCATGGATCTCCAGGCACCCTCAAAGGACAGTGCTATCTATATAGCACCCAAGTGACACAGCACAGCTCTCTGATCCATCTGCACCTCCTAGGGCAGCAAATATATAAGGCAGCAACTCTCCCATGGTAGTACAAGGGCCATGCTCACAGGCTGTCCCTTCAGATAATTTCACCTGAATAGAGGGGGGTTAATGTAAAATAAAATAGGTCAGATTTATATTAGGCTTGAGAATCCCCATGATATTAAAGTTGAATAACATTACAGACAGTGACTCTAGCACCTACTGTGCAGTGCACCTCTGGTTAGACTTTGGAAGGGTCAAGGTAAGAGGAGAGAATGCTGATGATCGTAGTTTTTCAATCCCCATCCAGGATGAACCTGATCTGACTCCCATCCATATGCAACTGTGTATTAGACACGTGTTCAATGCTAGTTTATGCATTAATTATTAAACTGGTACTTGCTGTTGTCTGTTGCTGTATAAAATTATTCTGGAAAAAAGCATTATAGTCAAAAGAAGAAAGTTTGAATCAAAGGAAACTTTTATAATGATTGAAATAGAATGTCTCTATTCATTACAAAATAAATAAAGAATATTCAGATGTGAGAACTTCTGTATGTTTGTTTCTTTCTTTCAAATGTTTCCACTCCTTGAGCACAGCCTCTGTAATTCCTCAGTTGCCTTAAGTGATTTAAAGGGGATCTTCAAACACAAACTCTCCTAATTGACAACAAGGCTTGGATCTCTATTGTCCTGACTAAAATTTAAGTCTGACTAATATTTAATATTGAAGTCAATGTCAAGATTGTTCGCTCAGAATTTTACTGAAAATGTTTCTGATTTAATAGCATGAATGCATTTTTTGAACTACTACCCTGCCACTTAGTAACAAAAATAAAATTAAAATGGTCATCATTTGATGGAACCACAAAAAAAATTGCTTTGTATGCCAACTGCTATCTCTGTATAGAAGCAGCATTTAACTAATGGACACTCAACATAATTGGATTTGTGTTTCTTCAGAGTAGCACTTCCCTAATGGCATCAGCTGCAACAGTTTGAAACTCACTGCAATCCCAGACCGCGGTCACTTTCCAGTGGCTGCTCTCAGCACAGCCAGGAAAATGCTCCTGTCCAGGATAAGAGACTTAATTACGTCAAATGACAATGTGATTGGACATTCATACTTGGCTGGACTGAATAAATGCAGCATCCCTGAAAATTCTTTGCTAAACGCAGAAGAGAAAGACACAAACAATATTAAACATAATTTCATATACTCCTTTCAACACAATAGAAAAAGGCCAAACCCCAAAAATATTTACACAAAACTACATTAAAAATGTTAATGTTGCAAAGTGGAACAATAAAAAAGTCTGGAAATGCTAATAGCTGCAAGTGCACAGTCAGCTCTCTGTGCTTATATATTGTGATAGTCTAATTTTATGGCCACATCCTAGTCTTTCAGTATTATTTCTTACGTCATATAAATAATCAGTGAAAAAAAGAGGAGTGAAACATGTACCGTATAGAAGAGAAGGGTGAACACTGAATAATTGCATCCCCCAAAGAGCAAGGAAGGAATTGTTAGTCTTCCCCTGTGGTTTTGCCACAAGTCCCAATTGTTTATGGTAGTGAATACATGGATATATTGCCCCAGAAGCAACTCAGGTAACAGACTGTGTCTCAGAGGCAGTTTCCTGTTGCTCTAAGCAAGGATGTACCTTGCGCCATACACATGGTACAGCATGTGTTCCTTGGAATGCCTAGGCAGTTACACTGGCCAACATATTTGAAATGCGTAGAATCATTCTGTGAAGGATGGAGGTGTCATGAAAGCAACTGTCCTACTCCTTTCTGTATAGGGTATGGGAGATCTTTTTCCTGAGAGCTCACCCTGCAATAGTACTCAGAAATGGCCTGGGTCCCAGGCAGGGAGGAGGCCTGCTACATTTGTAGATATGCAGAGCAGTAACAAAGCATTTTGAAAAAAAAAATACAGTAGAACCTCGGAGTTACAAACTGAACATTGACTTAATATAAATTTGAAATTTTACTGTGTAGAAGAAAAATGCTGCTTTTAACCATATTTCCATACCTTGTCAAATCTTTTAGTTTAAACTTTCCCTTTCCTTTTTTTAACGCAGTACTGTATTTGTGGGGGTTTTGTATTTTTTTGTCTCTGCTGCTGCCTGATTACGTACTTCTGGCCCAGATGAGGTATGTGGTTGACTGGTCAGTTTGTAACTCCAGTGTTTGTTACTTTGAGGTTCTACTGTACTTCCATATGTAGGACTTGATCCTCAGCTGTACTGACTAAATCCTTGAACTGTAAGAGTGCTGGACTAGGAACTATCTTTATGTTACTTTTTATACAGTGCATTGTCCAGAGGGACCCTTATCTCTAGTTTGGGCCCCTATGTGCTACTGCAGCAACAACAACAAAATGATTAAGCAACCTAAGCACAAATAGAGCCATGCAGAATTCCACCAGCTGAGGATCCTGTATTCCCATTGATTTGTTTCTCATTCCTGCCTGGGGCTGGTTGGTATTAACTTGCATTACAAGTGAAATTCAAAATCTGAACATTAAACACTGTGAAAGAGAACTTTTGATCATTAAAAAGAGAAGGAGAAAACAAGCCTGGCCATATGTGATGCAACTTCACAAGTTGGCTTTAAAACAAAAACTCACTGCAGACATGTTATTTAAAGTGCAGTCTGTGAGAATGCACCCTGCTCCACTCAGTATAAATAGTGTAATGTGTTAATGGCTTTACTGGCTGTTGAAAATCAAAGGATTTATACTCAGGTTCTTTTAAGCACCTTGGTATTAAGAGTTTTTGCTTTGTGATGAGTAAGCCAAAATTACCCAAAAGAGCTGGCAAGGCACCTTGTTATTTTGAAGCATCTGTTAGATAGACTTCTCTCTAGAATAGGGCAGTCTGCTGTTGATTTCACAGCAAGTGTCACTATGAAGTAATAAGTAACTAAGTATATAATGAGCCAAATTTTGGACCCCTGTTCCACCTGTTCTACCTTGTTCTAATAGTGAAAAGCCAATAGAAAGTCGACTTAACAACCCCTTGTGGCTTTCCCACAGTGTGGAATCTCCAGGTGATGTAGAACCAACATCCAAATTAACCCAGGGGTGGCTCCAGGCACCAGCGCTCCAAGCGCGTGCCTGGGGCAGCAAGCCGCAGTGGGCACTCTGCCGGTCGCCGCTAGGGCAGCAGGCAAGGTGCCTTCGGTGGCTTGCCTGTGGAGGGTCCACTGGTCCCGCAGCTTCAGTGGACCTCCCACAGGTGTGCCTGCAGAGGGTCCGCTGTTCCCATGGCTTCAGTGGACCTCAAGTTAGGGAAGAATGTGGCTCATATAGTTTAAAAAAAAATTCATTTTGTTTATTATTAAAACTTTAGGTTATTACAGCTACAAAGATGTGAAGTTCGGTCATTTACTTTTCCACTAGTTAGGTTTGTTTATTCTTGCATTTCACTCATCCTGGACAAGGAGATTAGACAGATCAGTTTCCGTTTTGATTTCACCTTAGTCTATTTCACCACTGGGCTCTCCTGAGCCAGAATAATGTTGTTCTGAATGGATTCACCATAGTGCAGAGGAAATGTCTTACCTATCTAAAACAAAAATAGTTTAAATGCTTTTTTTTAGATAGATGCAAAAAAAATTCTATTTTGAAATACTTATTTAAAATGAAATCAAATTTTGAATATAAATTACTGAACAGTGTCCCGTTTAAAACAGTTGTGTTCTTTAAAATGTTTTTCTGGTCCACTTTCCCGCTGTAAGTATTGTAGTACCTGCATTTTGTTTTAATTAATCAGGCCAAGTCATTTAATATCAAAGTGAAGCAGATGTGCAGTGACAATTTTGATAAGGAATTTTTTTATGCACGAGTTACTCCACATGAGCGGATCTACAGCTTAAAAGCTTCTAAATACAGTACATTGCTTTGACATAACAGCCTCTAACAGCTTTGAAGAAAGAAGCCATTGTGCAGCATCTCCTGCCAGTGACCCCTGGCAGATAAAGCGTGTCTCAAACACTACCAGTGTTACTTAGTCTGCTCTTTTTTACTTGGGGCTGAACTGAGCACAGAGGCCTTGCTGCATGAGTTGTGAAGCAAATTAAAATCTACAGATCTGCCACACAGATATATACCTTAAGTCAAATAGAAGCAAACAGAAGCAACTGAAAGAATACCACTTATACAAAACACTGGCAGTAATCTCAACCAGTCCACACTTCTCCATTTTACTGGAATTTCTAAGGCAGGTGCAAATGCAAAAAAATCATGTTAACATTTTCAGAGCAGAATTTTACTATGTCAGGGCACAGTGTGAGTAATTTGCTTGCTAATATTGCTTGCACCCACCTCACCATCAATAAAGTCCTTTCAAAACTTGGGGAAGATAATTAATTAAAGGCCACACTAGTTCCAGGTTATAGTTATATGTTTTTTAATCAAGAATATGATTGTCAGTTTCTAAATAAAAATGTTACAATATGCACCTATTTTACCTTATGCCATTATTAATTTATGGCTCTATCCTGCAAAATGCTGAGTACTCTGACGCTATCCAGCAAAGCACTTAAGCACATGCTTAACTGTAAGCATAAGTAATCCCATCAACTTCAGAAAGACTACTGGTAGGCTTAATAATCAGCAGTGTGCTTAGGTGCTCTGTGTGACTGGACCTTGGGGCTTCAGTCACTAAGAATACTGATATCAGTGAGTCTCCACACAGGGAAAGGGTTCTCTGATATGTACTTCCATTGATATTTGAACCTCAACAAAAAACAAACCAAAAAATAACAACACAACCCAATTCTATTGCAATTGATTCCATTCCTATACAATGGTACATTATACATGGAACATTCTGAAGTTCAACTGAGTAGTTCTACCTAGATATCTGCCACATTTATAATAGAAAAATTCTAGTGTTTCAGACTAACATTTCAGACAGCTGTAAATACTCCACAAATAAACAATTAATGTACTGCAATAGAAAACCAGCAGCTATGGGATACATATTAGATAGTTACATAATAGTAGAGAAGCTAGATAGATGGTTATTCCAGTAGCTTCTGCGAGAAGTGGATCATTCAATTCTGAAGCATAACAGGAAAATGTGGAACCTTTGCCACTTGTACCAAAATGTTAATAATAGCTTTGTATCTCATCTTTGCCTTGAGAATGCCAAATTAAGAACAGAAAGGTAAACATTTTGATGGAAGTTTTGGTTATATAGGCAACTATTGTAACCATAAGTGAGTTATATGGTGGATGTATTTCCATTTTTAGAGAACTGCAGAAGAAATGTAACTTAATAATCAGTAAGCTAAATGTTGTCAACTGACAAATTCATAGATTTCAAGGTCAGAAACAGGGCTGTGATCATCTAGCCTGCCCCTCTGTATTACACAAGTATACGACTTCCCCAAAATACTTCCTAGAGATCTTTTAGGAAAAAAAATCCATCTTCATTTGACAATTAAAAAATGAGATTACATCACTCAGCTGTTCTTCAGATATCTGCTAAAATTGTCCAGTTTGTCTTTCTGTAGCAACCACCTCTATGCTCTACAACAAGGATGGCAACCTTTGGCACACAGCCCATCAGGGAAATCCGCTGGCAGGTCGGGCCAGTCTGTTTACCTGCAGCACCCACAAGTTCAGCCAATCATGGCTCCCACTGGCTTCAGTTCGCTGCTCCAGGCCAATGGAGGCTGCGGGAAGCGGTGGCCAGCACATCCCTCAGACTGCACCAGCGGATTTCTCTGATGTGCTGATCCCTGATCTACAATTTATTTATCCCTATCTGAGTGAAGTTACACTTAAACAATGAAAGTTTAAATGAGAAAGAGTTAAGATGAAAAACAGTAGATTAGTAGTCAGAATTTTTACTAAGAGTGTTTCAAGGAAAGCAAAATCCTATATGGGACATGATTAAGGCTGTGAGTCTGTCATGTAAGTCATGGATTCTGTGACTTTCCATGAACTCCGTGATTTCTGCAGTGGCCAGTGCTGGCTCGGGGTTGCCTAAGCCTGGCAGCCCCTGGGCCAGCAGTAGCAGTTTGGGTGTGTGGAAAGGGCTCAGGGCTAGAGGTAGGGGGTTGGAAGATTGGGGGGCACCTACCTTGGGGTGAGGTGCTCTCCGGCTCCCATTGGCATGGCCCTGCAGCTTCTAGGCAGAGGAGGGGCAGGGGGCTAGAGGCACTGCCCGTGCCTTCAGGCCCCATCCCCACAGCTTTCATTGGCTGCAGTTCCTGGCCAATGGGAGCTGCAGAGCTGGCGCTTGTGGCGGGACCAGCGTGCTGAGCCCCCTAGCTCCCCCGTTGCCTAGAAGCTGCAGAGAAACATGGAGCCAGGTAGGGAGCCCCTGCCAGCCCCGCCAACCTCCCCACTCCACTACTCCCCCCACACCTGCAGGGGTCCCGGTCCACGTGCTACTGCCCACTCCTGCCCCAGCACCAGCTGGGTCGCAGATTGCCCTCCCCCTCCAGATTACCCACAGCCTCCCTCCAGAGTTTTACTTACGGGTATATAGTAAAAGTCATGGACAAGTCACAGGCCATGAATTTTTGTTTACTGCTCGTGACCTGTCCATGACTTTTACTAAAAATACTCGTGACTAAAACGTAGTCCTAGACATGATGGATAAACTCATGTCTTAAAATACTGTAGATTGAACAAAACTAGTACTTGCCAGAAATGCAGAAGAAAATGCTACACACATCCTATGGACTTGAACCAAAAGTTAACAGCACTAAAGCTGAATAGTGCATGATAATAAAAGGAAGAAGGTGGTAAGAGTTGCCCTGAAAGCTTCAGCTAAATATTTTATTATTCACAGTTATTTAGTATTTTAGGTGTAAAACTCAACAATAAAATAAACCCACTAAATTAATAGAATTCTTGCCTGAAAGAGTTTATGATCTAAATGATATGTATTTGGCTGTTAATTCCATGGGCTTTTAGAAATGGAAAGAGACAAATAAAAATAATAGTTTGAAAGCAGAAAAAGAATGCACACCCCCACCCCCTTAAAGATGTTAATCTGGACATAATTAAAGCCCACAAGATCCTCAAGAGCAGACCAATTAGCTGCAATGAAATATTGTGAATTCTATCAAAGTATTGTAAGACAGATAATTGTAGCCATGAGGAGGCAATTTACTACAACCGCTTTCCTAGTGGAAAAAAAATAAAAAGTCTTAAGCTGTATCCGGGGCAAAAACAGAACTTGGGAAAGAAATGAGAGCAAATACAGACGAAAGCAAATAGAAAACTTTCAGAGCAAGAGGAAAATTGCACCTACAAGAAGTGTCCATTAATATTATGGACACAAGGAACTCTCTAGGGTCAAAACAGCAGTCACCCCTCTTAGCGTGACACAACACTGTGATAAGTGATGACACTGTCTTCTACCCAAAGCCATTTTAGGGTTTTGATTCTCATGGATCTGGCAATACTAACTGTAATCCAATGTCCTTTAAAATCAGTCAGCCCTTATTTATTACTGAATTCAGCGTACATGATTTCTTCCATCAAACCATGTTCTAACCACTGAAGATTTGTAGAGATAGTCTCTATATTAAGGTGAGAATGAACAGGTCAATCTTACATTTCCTTGGTTTCCTTAATGAATATTATTGAATGTATGCTGATTGATGATGTTCTGCTATCTGTTATATGTATCTTACTGACTACTTTACAAAATAAGAACTCACTTGTATTGCATTCAGCTGTAAAAGAGAACATAATATATCTTTGTCTCAATCAACTAAAATGTAGAATTTAGATAACATTTAAGGAAATTAAATGCAATTGGCAGTTTTGTTCCGGAGAAGAGAGTCCTGGGACTTAAATCTACTGAGGGTGTTAAAGGTCACTTACAAAGTGAATTGGCAGGGTTGTGAGATTCTGGAGCTGACATGAATTATAGCTGACACCTAGCTCTAAGTTGCATCAGTAGGCTGTCATTTTTATGAACACTGAAATTCACTCAAAAAAATCAAAACAAATACTATCACCCTGGCCAACATCATTCCTTCTGCTATCCTCCAACTTCTTTTTTACCTATATAACATAAACAACAATATAATAGCATGTTTAAAAATATAGAACAACAAATTTCTTTGCAGATGATACAAAATTACTCAAGATAGTTAAGTCCAAAGCTGACTGTGAAGAGTTACAAAGGCATCTCACTAAACTA
Source organism: Gopherus evgoodei (assembly GCF_007399415.2). Classification (NCBI taxonomy): domain Eukaryota; kingdom Metazoa; phylum Chordata; order Testudines; family Testudinidae; genus Gopherus; species Gopherus evgoodei. The sequence goes on from NC_044322.1 coordinate 129,598,484, forward strand.
GGTGACTGGGCAACAAAATGGCAGATGAAATTCAGTGTTGATAAATGCAAAGTAATGCCGCTGGAAAGCATACACCAACTATACATACAAAGTGATAGAGTCTAAATAACTGTTACCTCTGAAAAAAAGAGATCTTGGAGTCATTGTGAATACTTCTCTGAAAACATAAGCTCTTTATGCAGTGTCGGTCAAAAAAGATAACAATGTTAGGAACCAGTAGGAAAGGGATAGATAATAAGACAGCAAATATCATAGCACTACTGTAGAAATCCATGATATGTCCACATCTTGAATACTGAGTGCAGTTCTGGTCTCCCTATCTCAATAAAAGATATATTAGAATTGGAAAAAAAATATGAAGAGAAATAAAAATGATTAGGGATATGGAATAGTTTCTGTATGAGGAGAGATTAAAAGGACTGAAACTGTTCATCTTAGAAGATTCCTAAGTGACAGGGACATGATAGAGGCATACAAAATCATGAATGTTGCGTAGAAAGTGAATAAGGAAGTGTAATTTACCCCTTGAAATAACACATGAACTAGGGGTCCCCCAATGAAATTAATAGGCTGCAGGTTTTAAATGAAAATAAGGAAGTACTTCTTCCTACAACACACAGTCCACTCATGGGACTCGTTGTGAGAGATGTTATGAAGGTAAAAAGTATAACTGGGTTCAAAAAAGAATTGGAACCCATGGAGGATAGGTCTATCAACAGCTATTAGCCAAGGTGGTCTGGGACTCAACCCCATGTGCCAGGTGTCTGTAAACATCTTACTTCTAGGACTGGACAATAGTGGATGGATCACTCAATAAATTACCATGTTCTGTTCATTCATTCTGAAGCAACTAGAACTAGCCAGTGTTGGAAGACATAATACTGGGCTAGATGGACCATTGGTCTGACCCAGTATGTCCATTCTTATGCTTTTAAATCATCTTAGGTAAATCTCTTGGGCTCTTTTCTTTCAGTTTTTCTTCTGATACCTATAAAAACCTTCTTTTTAAGCTTAGTTCCTTGAGCCCCAATGATCAAGACTAAATGATGTAGCAAGCTCAACTTACTCTGTGACCTTCAACTCTCCCATTCTCTTTGATGCACAACTTTTCTTTTCAACTGAACAAAAAAAAAAGCAGTTTCTGCCAGTGCTTTTCACCTGAGGCAAAATTTGACAAAAGTACCAGGTGAAAGGTGATTTTTTTTCTTTTTTGCCCTTTTGGGAAACAGCCAAAAGGCAATTTTCATCTCTTTCACTGTATGTGTGACATTTGTCATGCTTTCTCTGTTCTCCTAAAATTCTCTCTTGGCCTTTTTAATGATACAAGAAAATGCCAAGAGAAAATGCAATGCTCTCTGTTTTATCCTTCAGCCCAATATTGAAGTGGGGTAATTCCTCACGTTTCACTGACAAAGTATGATAAAACTGTCAATATGGACTGAACTCACCCCCAATATCTGAATAGTTCTGTTCTCAAAGAAACAGTAAAAGCCCTGACAATATAGATCTTGAATTTGTTTGTGTATGAACTATTTTTGGTCCATCTTCATAATAAATTCAGTGTAACAGCCTCTTATATAAACCCACTGATGTATAGAGATAAAACATCAAAGCTTGTCACAGTATTATCAAGAGACATGGTTTGTTTCTGCATACATTTTGAAAAAAAAAAGTCATTATTTTTGTCACACAATTCATTATTCATGCAAAGTAAGGATGATGGCTTTGCATCTTGAATCAGAGGCGCTTGTTTCCTTTGCTAATCTACTGGTTTGCTAATCTACTGGTTCTGTGAATCAGTAAATCCTTTGTTGTCATCTGCACTTGAATTCCCAATAACGATATATTTTCCTTGTGATCACAGTACATTGCCCTACTCTGCCCCATACTGGGATTACCACATTTCATTTTAGCATCTCATTTCACATGACTCTGCATGGCTACACTCTTCCCTTTTCTTACTAATCTCAGCTATAAAAAGCAGTAATTCCAGTAATGACCCTTCATTTCAGATTCAGAGTCTTGACTTTGAAAATTGGTTCCAAATCCATTAAAACTAGCATTTCAGTACAAAACACATCATTATTATAATTTATGAGCCTCCCTTTCTGACCATTAGCTCATAGATTTCTTCAATGAGATGGTGATATCATCTGACAAGGGCTCTTGCCCCTGTCTCACCCTCCTTCTTCCTTTTTACTCCTCCACACCCAACATCATCATACTCTCTCTTTACCCTGTTCAGGTCACAGAGATGTGTCATACTTTCTGTCACCAAACCTATGACATGTCTTCTTTGCCCTCCACACTGCTCTGATCCTCAACCATTTTTACTACATTTCCTCAGTTTTCAAACCTACTTTGGTATACTTCAACACTACAATTAAATCTTCCTCCACCATTTTTTGCTTCTATAGCTACTGACCTATGTTCTTCCTCTCTTTTGCTTCCAAGCTTCTTCAGTTTGTACTTTATCTCAGCGGCCTTGGTTTCCTCTTCTCTAATTTCACTTATCTAGTTTTTCAAGAAGCCTGCAAGGAATTGGTCATTCTCTCAGACTACCAGAGAGTTAAGGAAGAAATTAAGGAAGACACAGATATTGTGGAGAAAATAAATAGTTTATATGCAACAGTCTTTACAACAGAAGATGTTAGGGGATACCCAAAAGAGTAGTTAATAAAGATGAGACATTTTCAAAGACTGAAGTATCAAAAGGCGGGGAGGTAGGATAAATAGATAGAGAACAAAAAGTCACCAGGCTCAGACTGCACACACCCAAGAGTTCTGAAAGCATTTAAGAATGATGTAGCTGAGCTGTTGACACAGTACTGAAATTCCTAATTTAATCAGCTGATATATGACAAGACTAAAAGTAACATATATTAAAACTATTTTTAAAAAGGCATTAATTTTATTATAGACCAATAAGCCTTAGTTTAATACCAGGAAAATAGTTAAAAATAGAATATAAAACATATAGATAAACATGATAGGATCAACACAAACCAACCCGGTTTCTGTAAAGAAAAATTGTGCCTCTTTAATCTATTAGAATTCTTTGGGTATTTCATCAAAATAGTAGATAAAGAAACCAGCTGATATTTGTTTGGACTTTCCAAAAAGTCTTTGATAAGCTCCCTCTCAAAAAAGCTGTTAAAGCAAACTAAATTACTCAAAGAGTGAGAGGTGAAGTAATGTTATGGATTAGAAAGTGACTGGAGACAGAACATGTTAAAAAGTAATCAGAGGTCAATTCTCAACATGGCAAAAGATAAATAGTGTAGTGTTCCAACATTCCATAATAGGCCAGTGCTGTTTAACATTTTGAAAATGGAAAAGGGGATAAAGTATGATGTGGCAAAATTTCCAGATACCATTTAAGGTAGTCAAGATAAAAGAGACTGTGAGCATCATCAGAGAGATATTATAAAGCTCCATGAATGGGTGGCACAATGGCTGATAACATTTAAGGTTTACTAATCCAGGGCAATGAACAAATTACTGGGTTCTAAATAATCTGCAACCACTCAGGGAAAAAAAGACCTGGAATCACTATAGACAGGTCACTGAGGCCTGGTCTACACTACGCGTTTATACCGAATTTAGCAGCATTAAACCGATTTAACACTGCACTCGTCCACACAACGAAGCCTTTTATATCGATATAAAGGGCTCTTAAAACCGATTTCTGTACTTCTCCCCGACGAGGGGAGTAGCGCTGAAATCGGTATTGCCATGTCGGATTAGGGTTGTTGTGTCTGCAATTTGATGGTATTGGTCTCCGGGCGGTATCCCACAGTGCACCATTGTGATCGTTCTGGAAAGCAATCTGAACTTGGATGCATTGGCCAGGCAGACAGGAAAAGCCCCGAGAACTTTTGAATTGCATTTCCTGTTTGCCCAGATAGGAGCGCTGATCAGCACGGGTAGCCATATAGTCCCAAATCCAAAAAGAGCTCCAGCATGGACCATACGGGAGATACTGGATCTGATTGCTGTATGAGGAGACAAATCTGTTCTATCAGAGCTCCGTTCCAGAAGACGAAATGCCAAAGCATTTGAAAAAATCTCCAGGCTATGATAGACAGAGGCTGCAGCAGGGACTCAACACAGTGCTGTGTGACAAGCGTAATGGAAAGCCAAAGAATCAAATGGATGCTCATGGAGGGAGGACGGAGATACTGAGGATTCAAGTTATCCCACAGTTCCTGCAGTCTCCGAAAAGTATTTGTATTCTTGGCTGAGCTCCCAATTCCTGAAGGGTCAAAAACATTATCGTCAGTGGTTCAGGGAATATGTCGTCAATTTACCCCTCCTCACCCCCCCCCCAAAGAAAAGGGAAAAAATCACCCTTATTTAAGCTTTGTGTCCTGGAGATTCAGTCCTGGCAGATGGTGCAATAGGGCTGGTAACCGTCCTCATCATAGCAGCTGGAGGCTTAGCTCCTCTCCCCCTTCTCTCCCTTTCATGTCTAATGGAGATTCTGGACTATCATAGCAGCGGGAGGCTGTGCTCCTCTCCCCCTCACCTTTTAATGAGTAATGGAGATGTCCTCCCTGGAATATCATAGCAGCTGGAGGAGCATTTTATCTCACTAAAAAGTCAGTGTTTCTTATTCCTGCATTCTTTATTACTTCATCACACAAATGGGGGGATAACTGCCACGGTAGCCCAGGAGGGGCGTGGGAGGAGGGAAGTAACGGCAGGGGAACCCCCTAGAATGGCATGCAGCTCATCATTTCTGCAGGATATCTGGGGCTCTGACCCAGAGAGCTGTGCTCTCTGGTTCTCTAGTAGACTTGCCCCATATTCTAGGCAGGACTGACTCTATTTTTAGACAAAACATAAAGAAGGGAATGACCTGGGAAGACATTCCCATTTTTGTCCATGCGCCGCCGGCCGACCTCAGCGAGGCCAGCCAGAAGCACCCATGACAGCAGCAGACGGTACAATATGACTGGTAACCATCATTGCCAATTTCCAAAGCAACAGACAGTTCAATAGGGCTGGTAACCTTCTCTGCTACCTTGCAAAGGCAAATGAATGCTGCTGTGTAGCACTGCAGTACCGCGTCTGTCAGCAGCATCCAGGACACATATGGTGACAGTGAAAAAAGGCTGAAAGGGCTCCATGATTACCATGCTATGGTGTCTGCCAGGGCAATCCAGAGAAAAAGGGCATGAAATGATTGTCTGCCGTTGCTTTCATGGAGGAAGGATTGAGTGACAACATTTACCCAGAATCACCTGCGACACTGTTTTTGCTCCATCATGCATTGTGATCTCAACCCAGAATTCCAATGGGTGGAGGAGACTGCAGGAACTATGGGATAGCAATGGGATAGCTACCCACAGTGCAATGCTCCAGAAATAGACGCTAGCCTCGGTACATGGACGCACACCACCGAATTAATGTGCTTAGTGTGGCCGCGTGCACTCGACTTTATACAATCTGTTTTAAAAAAACTGTTTCTGTAAAATCGGAATAATCCCGAAGTGTAAACGTACCCTGAGAATCTTTAAAAAAAACGAAAGACAAACAAACAAATACAGCAGCAAATACAATGTTTAGAATGTCCAAAAACTAGTATAAAATAATTCTGAAAATATTATAATGCCATCATATAAGTCAATGGTGTGCTTTCATGTGGAATGCTATGTTCAGTTCTAATACCATTATCTCATAAAAGATATGGTAAAAATAGAAAAGATCTAGAGTCTGTATTTTAAATGATTGGAGGCATGGGAAAACGTTTGTCTGAAATGAAATTTAAATGAATGGGACTAAGAATGCAGAAGAATAAAATGGGACATAAAAGAAGTATAAATATTGCATTGTCCATTTCTACCACATATAGAGTTAGACTTGGATGAACCCTCTATAGAAAATGTTGAAAATCGATACTCAAACATTCCTTATGTAATCAATGCTATTTGTCTTCACACATAATACAAGAACATGGAGAAAGAAAGAAAGGAAGCAAGAAACTCATAACAAGAAAATAGCTTCTTTTTATCAACACATTTTTAATAACCTATGATAACCTATGAAACATTACAAGATATTACTGAGACCAACTGTTCAATAGGAGTAAAACAAACGATAGTAAGACATTTATGAAGATGAGAAGACATTCAGTGACTTTAGGTATGAAGGCATTTAAGGATATTGGACTTAAAACTGGAAGGTACTTAGCTTCTATTCCTTATCTAGCAAAATACTTAAGTACATACTTAACTTGAACAATGTGAGCAGTCCCAGTGAAGTCAATGGTACAATTCACATGCATACTGTTATGCACATGCTTAAGTGCCTTGCTATACTAGGGTCAGAATGCCCAGTGACTTACAGAATTGAGCCCATAAGCCCTCAGGCTTCAGAGGCCATGTGTATTCCCCAGCTTGTATGCACATACTTGATGAGAGCTAGCATGAGTATAAATAGAAGTGCAGCCACAGTAGCATAGACAATGGCAACAGCCAAATGGGAATGTGTACCCACCAGTTTCAGGCAGGTGTGTACTGGGCAAGACTGAGCTGTGCTCTGATTGAGCTAGCTCGAGTATATGTACATGAGCTGGGAAATCACACCCTTAGATTGTAGTATAGCCATAGCCAGAGTGCATGGCAATCACTATTTAGGTTTAGGAATAAATGTCTCACAAGATCTAGTTACTCCATAATTGTCCATTCCACTGTAAGTTTTCTTGCACCTTTCCTTGAAGCATCCAGTATTGGCCACTGTCAGAGACAGGATACTGGGCAAGATAGACCACTGGTCTGATCTGGTAGAGCAATTCTATGTTCCAAACTCTGTTCTCAGTTGCATCTTTATAAACTAACTCTCAATTCAATAGCTACTCAGGACATAAAACCAGTGTGTCAGAACAGAACTGTGTGTTTTAATTGTATTGGCTAATTTAGAGCTAGATTTATATTTAGTTCTATATCAAACCTTTTAAGACGTGGAACTTTACCAATTCAGGAAACGCTCAGTATAAAAAATTGCCATGGAGGAGTTACAATTCCTCTTCTGCTCCCAACCTTGCTGGGGAGAGCATAGAAGAGGAAGTGACTTCCTGCAGCTCTGAAAAGGATGCAGCTTATTTACCCTTTCCTGCCAGCTCAGCTCTGCTGATTGGCATGCTGGGGGCAGATCTTCTCTGCCCCATCCCTGCATACTTCCTTGAAGGTGACACCAGACACAGGCTCCTGCTTACCTCACTTCCATATTTCTCCCATGCACCCAAAGCACAATGAAAGGAGTCCTGACTGTGCACGGGACATAGGTTTTTCTTCATTTCTGATTTTCAGAATATAAGCTCATTGGGAAAATAACTGTTTCTTCCTGTTTCTTCTTTTTTTTTTTTATGGTGAAGAAAATTTTGAATTAACATGACAGAGGGGTGATAGCTTCACTACAGTTAAGGTTGAGACAAGCTTACTCTTTAACATGGGCACTGTATTTTACATTGAAGCTACAGTTAACAAAATAAAAATAAAGCAATAGCTTCCTCAGATTCTCTGAAATTTTTGTAATGCTAACTAATAAATGGAGTGACATTACTTTATGCATAAGTAATATTTTCCAGAGGATAAAAACAAATTACATGAATTTAGAAGAAATTACACATGCTTCATAATGCTCTCAACAAAACAAAAACCAACACAGGAATAATTGGTGCAATTTATAGTCCAAGGATGATATAGTTTTGCAATATGAGTAGGGGTATGGCTACACTTACAGTTCTGCAGCGCTGGGAGTTACAGCTGTCTTCGTACAGCTGTGTAGGGACAGCGCTGCAGTGTGGCCACACTGACAGTTACCAGCGCTGCAGTGTGGCCACATTTGCAGCATTTGCAGCGCTGTTGGGAGTGGTGCACTAAGGGCAGCTATCCCAGCGTTCAACTGGCTGCAACATGCTTTTCAAAAGAGGGGGCTGGGGTGGAGTGTGACAGGGAACATGGGGGAGACAGAGAGAGTGGATTTTTGGAGGTGACACTGTGTCAGCTCCCTGCCTTGCAAGTTCTAAGGACTGGAAGACACACAGCACCAATCTGCAATCAATTTAAAAGTTTCGAGCCCTTCCCCCACCCCTCTCTTATTCACTAAATGCAAATTATGCACTCCTAAATAGCCTTCAGACCACATATGCAGCTGCTCAACACGGACTCCTCCCTCCCCCTTTGCCGTGTGACTTTTTTCTTCAAGCAAACAGCTGTGAACCTTCCAAAGCAATTCCCCTGCCTGCCTCCGCTCGATTGAGCAAACAGGAGCTGTGTTTGTTTTTTTAGATAAGCAGCTTGGGGGAGCTCGGAGTTCAGCCATTCTTCCGGTTTGTTGTAAGCAGGCATTCTCGGATACCTCCTAATACCCTGGAGGCCAATAACAGCGCTTTTGGTGGCCACACTTGATGAGTTGCAGCACTGGATGTGCCTTGCAGGTGTGGACAGTTACTAAGTTGCAGCGCTGTAAACCCACCACCAGCACTGCAACTCTCCAGTGTAGCCAAGCCCTCTGTCTATTAGCTAATGACAATTACATCTAAGAAATTCAGAATGCATGTAGCAATAAAAGTCACACTCAAATGATCTGACGTGCAGGCAGCAGTGAGGACAAAGAGAATTTATGACCTGTACACACCTATTGAGTCCCTGGAGATGCAAAGGCCCCTCTGACCTGTACACAGGAGCAGGAGGAACAGGTACAACCCATCTAAAAATAGCAACAGCTCTAGAATATATATAGTTATAATGAAAAATAGGGCAAAGGGAGGATTCCTTCACAGCCCTTTTCACATTACAATTTGCAATGCAAATCTAAGTATTTCAACCACTGAAATTTATCTCCCCGGTTAAAGATTACCATAATAAATCATGTGCACCATTTCAACATTCAAAGTATCCTTTAAATGCTGTGTTAAAGTGACTTCTGTAAATCAGAAAACTATTTATGGTGGTATTTAAAGTGAGGAAAAAAAAACAATGGCAGCCATCCTGAAGTAAATACATCATAATAGCTATCTATTGTGAAGAATTCCTATAATACATTATGATTGCTTTGCCAGTAACATCACTTTGGGATTAGAAGGGAACTTGATTCATTTTAATAACAACATCTACCAGTAATTACTCCTAGCCCTACAATTAGTTTAGGTAATTAATGAGTGGAACAGGAGTATCCACACATAACAGAAAGAGAGAAAAAAGTATTGCTGTTTCTTTAAATCTCCAATGTATCACGACGCTTACATCATGCTGCGTTGGGTTACATCATGTTACGACCAGTGATGTAACCCGTCGCAATGCAATGCACACATCGCACTCTGTCAGTGACTTTAAAGAATAGCACTTTTATATTATCAGCTTGTCCACATAGTCATTGCTACCAAAGATACATTTTGTGTAGTGTTAATAAAGACATTGTATTTCTGGGATTACATGAATGGAACTTTTGTTTTTAACGAAAATGGGGAAGTAAAAAATGCACCATAAATATATTTCAAAATACGTAACAAATGTGTACATCATGCAAATATGCTGCTCCAGTCTTGAAATGTAAAGCTCATCTACCCACACAGATACACCAAATGGCATACTTAGGAACAAGTAAGTCAAGAAAGAAATGTCAAATCCTGTCCTTTCACATCTTCATTATAAATATGAAATATGTCAATGTTCTGTAATGGTGGCATTTTATGGAAAGTATGCTGACTGTTTTAGAATGAGGGTGGAATATATCTATTTTACTATATATAGGGGATATTGCTGTGTAAATCTGAACTTTCAAACAATATAGACTTACAGTACACTATATAAAACATTACATAGTAGTAATTCATAACTGAATTTGTGATTTGGAGGGGAAACATGAATGTCTTTCATGTAAAAAATGTCAGATGTAACATTAAAGTAGAAGTTAATGAAACCTCAGACTTAGATAATGTAAGGATACATTTTTATTTGAGAATGCAACATCCATGTTAGTGATCATCCATAGCTCATTTCCCTCAATCCCTCTCTGTGAATAAAGTCTTTTCATTGTTTCTCAACTTTGGTTTTCCTTTCCACCCCAGGGTAATAAGTTTTCTTTAATGTATAATAAACTCTGTTAGGATATAGATATTCAGGCCTGTCTGTAAAGGCCTATACTTTAAGAATTTAGGTGCATTCTTATCAGTTAGCTAGTTATAGAGGTATAAAAGAATCAAAATCACTGTCTGTCTGTGGAATGGCCTTCTCTTACTGTGACAGGCTAATGGCGTCACCTAAGATGTAGTTAGGCAGCCATAAGCTGGGAAGTGTATGGTCACTTCCTCACATTCCAAACTAGTCACATTGAAAGAAGATGCTCTTGGGGTTGTATGCAATACAATCCTGTCCTTATATTCCTATCACCTCCAGAGAAAGGGAAGAGCCTAGAAGATGTAAAAGGAAACTTAGTTTGATAACATGCTGTCTGGCAAGAACTCACTTATCAATAGACACAGCTGGAAAACCCTTATGTCTGTATAGATGTAGTTGTGAAATCCTCACTTCTGTATTGTTTTGTATGCTTATTTGCATGGTTTCTGTCTGGTTCTGTGATTGTTTCTGTCTGCTGTATAATTAATTTTGTTGGGTGTAAACCAGTTAAGGTGGTGGGGTATAATTGGTTAAATAACCATGTTACAGTATGTTAGGATTGGTTAGTAAAATTTCAGTTAAATGATTGGTTAAGGTATAGCTAAGCAGAATTCAAGTTTTACTGTATAGTCTGCAGTCAATCAGGAAGTAGGGGGGGAGAATGGGAACAGGGACGGGGATGGGGGAATTGGGATCATGTTTTGCTAAAGGAAGAAATGGGAACAGGGGATGGGAACAGAAACAGGGACACAGACAAGGCTCTGTGGTATCAGAGCTGGGAAGGGGGACACTAAGGAAGGAAACTGGAATCATGCTTGCGGGAAGTTCACCCCAATAAACACTGAATTGTTTGCGCCTTTGGACTTCAGGTATTGTTTCTCTCTGTTCATGCGAGAAGGACCAGGGAAGTGAGAGGGTGAAGGAATAAGCCCCCTAACAAACTCTCACACAGTGGTATAGTGGTAAACAAAGAAGTGGGTAAACTAACCCTCAATTAAACTTCATATTCCCCAAATGAGAAATGGATAAACTCTGTTTACCCACATTTACCTTTAACTACACTACTGCACTCACACAGAATCTTTCAATTGGTTGAATAAAGACACAAACATACACATTAATTCTTTTTCTCATTTCACACTCAATTTATTTATCTCAAGATGCACTGGTATTTAGAGCTAGATTTTGAATACACAATCTTGTCTCCAGCACATGGCAGAGCGGTATTAAACTTCCCCTCAAGCAAACTCATTGAGTCACAATCTCCCTCCTGATTTTCTCACTGCTCCGGTGGGGAGTACACTATACTTGGACTATACACAACACACCATATGGTGTCTGGTGACCTGGTCATGTGTAGCTACCCTTTCCCAAGCCCCTTCTACCTATGTACTCAGAGGAGGATATAGTGGCCGATTCTCCTCCAGTGCTGCTCCACTTAGTATACCACACCAGAGAATAATGGGGTCTCTTACTCTCCCTTGCATGGCTATGCAAGCCAGATCATGATTCAGAACTTAATTAGGTATCCTTTTTAATATTAGTCTTAGAAATGCTTAGGCAGGTGAACAGTTATTAGTACAAGATCATACAAAATGATAAATTAAGGTTGGATTGAGAATTTGCTGGGCAAGGATAAACATACTGTAGTCTCTAACTCTTTCTCATTATACAAAGCTGGAAAATTAAATCTTATTGTGACATCAGAAAATAGGAGCTACTAACTATAAAATAGTAGAAGTCAGAAACTTAAAAATAAATTAAAAAAAAATGATTAATCCACTCCAGAGCTTCTCAACCATTCCACATTGTGATCCTGTGTTAAAAACAGACAAATTTTCACAAGCCTCCATCTCATACTTTCTGGACTCCTATTCCATCTGCCATAAGGAATGGGAAGATGGTCATGAAGCCCCTGCATCTGTTTGCAAATCTCTCTGGTGTATCTAAAAATACGAATTAAGGTCCTGATTCTACTGCTCTGAGTCACACTAAGTGAGTAGTGTTCCATAATCTGCAAGTAGTCCCATGGAAGTCTGTAAGGCTATATGCAGAATAAGCACTACTCAGCGTAAGGGTAGAATTGCATCCTACATAACTGATTGTAGAAAAAAGAAGAAAGCTATCTTCTCTGAGCCCAGATATACAGCCAAAGAAAATGGAATTAAATTAATGTAGCAGGTTTATGTGGAGAACCCACAAGGTGTCTCAGAACAGCAATCAGAATATCACTACTGATCTATAGAAAACAAGCAACAAGATTTTGAAGCCTTGTGCAAAACTGGTTTTTCTAAACAAGTGATTGTGTTCGTTTTATTTTCATTAGTGGAACAATATATTCTAGAATATTCTACCATGTAAAAGAAAGTCCTATGCCCCATGTCCACCCAAGCAGCAACAAATCATGACGTGACAACCTAAGTAATCGTAGCCAGACTTCTGTTAATGAGCATTAAGTATAGTACAGTGATATGAAAAATTCATCTGTTTAATTCGTCACCCACAAGTAAAGTCATTAGCAAAATGTGGTTTTGTCTTTTGATGTTGTAGCATCATATTTCATATATATAATGCAAAGGGAAAAATGGCATAATTGTCTGTTCTCATGGTGGTGCTTTTTGGAATGGAAAGACAGAAAATGCAAGCTGGCATATGAAAATCAAATGCAGGCAGAGACTATAAACAGCACAGATCGGCAACCTTTGGCACGCGGCTCGCCAGGGTAAGCACCCTGGTGAGCCAGGCTGGTTTGTTTACCTGCTGCATCCACAGGTTCCACTGATCATGGCTCCCACTGGCTGTGGTTCTCTGTCCCAGGCCAATGGAGGTGATGGGAAACGGCGGCCAGCATATCCCTCGGCCTGCACCACTTTCAACCGCTCCCATTGGCCTGAACCGGCGAAATGCGGCCAGTGAGATCCATGATCGGCTGAACCCGCGGACGCAGCAGGTAGACAAACCGGCCCGGCCTGCCAGGTTGCTGACCCCGATATACAGTTTCAGAGACAGTTATAGATAAGCAACACTAGTATATTTACTAGCTACATAACTTATGCATGTAAGCTACTACAATGTCAATATTCTCTGAAATTTAAAATGAAATACATCAATGGCTGAGAAACAGTAGGAGCATCAGGAGCCTTTAAAAGCACCAGTCTCATGCAGTTTTAACCCTAGGATGAATTATCTGCAGACCATGATTTACTGTCTCCAGGACCTTGGAGATATGCTATTTGTATCTCCTGTAGTCTTACTGGGGACACAGAAAATAATATATCTTGACTCATCATATTGTCAGTATTTTCATTTTTGTAATACAGAACCCCTCTCTTCTGCCTTAAAAGAGACAGTCCAACTATTTATTGTGTCCAAACGTGCATCTTAAAAATATGGAAATATTTATTGACACTATATAGTCAGAGATTAGATTTATTGGCATTATGAAACAATATGTCTGGTTCAACATAAAATAGCATGGTTATTATTATAGCACTGTGCAGATGTAATGAGTTGAAGAGTATTTTTAGCATTTATTTGCTGTAATAAGATGACATCAGAGAGTCAAAAGAAAAGTCTTCAGCAAATTGGAGAAAATTAACCAGAAGACCTAGAGATTTTGATTAATGTTGACAATTCTGTTTCTGCATAGTAAGTTTAATTACCAGGCTCTTCTCTGTAATACATTTTACTTTGTGCACAGATGTGGTAATCATGAAATGTTGTGTCCTGAAGAGTAAACACTTACTAGGGATGGAGTGCGGGCAACAGACACATACATTGTGGTTTGAGAAGCAGAGTAGATACACCTTCCCTTTCCTTCTCTAATTTTCAGTTAAATTCATTAAGTAATAGTTTTGGCTTGTACTTTATCCTCAATATACATATGTATCTAGAGCACACAATTCAGCAAAAGTTTTGCCACAAAAGTATTTCATTTTATTTTAGTTTGAGTTATAGGATAATGTACCAAAACACAATTCACTCATTAAAATACAGGTTAGAAGTGCATTTAAAGTGATAAATAAACAATGACCATTTTTACAATATTTTCTTCAATGCCTTGAGGGATATTTTTGTCCTGGTAGCTTATATGCTTTTAGTGAGAATGGCCATGTCCAATATGTATCTGTACATCACTTAGCACAATAGGGTCCAGTCGTCATTGGTGCTACAGGATGCTACTGTAATATAGATTAATCAATAGTGTTATAGAGTTTAAGGCCAGAATGGACCAGGTACATCACATGTCCCCTTCTGTATATAACAGGACCTTAAGTTTCACCCAGTTACTCCTGTACTGAACCCAGTAATTTGTGTCAGACCATAGCATACTATATATAAAAATAATAAAGTTAGAATGAAACAATAAGTCTATGTCCAATTGTCTTTTGTTTCACTGGCATGGGCATACCCTGAAAATGAAAATTACATGGGAAGCAATAAAGTTAACAAACGGAGACCCATATCACCTCCTCCATTCTTTAGGATTTAAAAAAGGGACATATTCACATTAATTGAACCCAAAAATGCACTATGGTAATTCTGCTGAAAAGAGAGGTTATTAAGTATGCTTTCTTGCCATCAATCCACCACTACTAGCCTATCAAAATCAGCAAGGCACCTGGAGATAAATGCAAATTAGAGAACACAGTATGGTGTAGTTGGGAATGGAATTAAGTCGAAGTCACTTTAACACTGGATGTTGTCCAAGAAATCCACAGCAATTTATGTCACATTTTCCATACAAGTCTGTTTCAGTAATATCTCCCAGTCCAAAGTTTCTATACAACTTCAGAGAGTAGAAGTGCCTGCAGCAATCAAGGAGCCAGCCACTGGCCCCCACCAATATGAATATCCTAGATAATGATAAACTAAAGAAAAGTCACTAGGAAACATAAGATGTACACCTGAAATCACAAAGGGGATCTGTATTACCCATTTGAGAGGTAAACAAAAATGACAAATTCCTTATGTATTCATAACTAACATTCCATTTTGTCCTAGTGTACTGTCCATAAAAACCCTAACAACATCTCACATGAAAGACAGATTGACTTCAATCCTATTCTCCTGGGAATTCATTCCAGAAGTAGCATGATGGCAATGGGCCAAATTTGTAAAATGATAATCTAATGAACAGGAACAACAATCAAGAAGAGAACTCCATCCATTACACAGAAATTTTTTTTTATGTAATAACATTTGTATAATACCTTTCATCCCAAAGGATCCCAAAGTTCTATGCAGGTCATGGGCCAAATTCAGCAGTGAGGCTAAGTGTGTTCTATCCAAAAGAATAAATGGACACAAATCTGACATCAGGAATCATAGCATTCAAAAACCAGTAGGAGAACATTTCAGTCTCTCTGGTCACTCAATAATAGACCTCAAAGTGGCAATTCTTCACCAAAAATCTTCAAAAACAGACTCCAACTTGAAACTGCAGAACTGGAATTAATTTGCAAACTAGATACCATCAGATTAGGCCTGAATAAAGACTGAGAGTGGTTGGGTCATTACAAAACCTAAATTTAATTTCCCCAATACTAATTTCTCCCTACTGTTACTCACACCTTCTTGTCAACTGTCTGTAATGGGCCACTCTCTTACCACTTTAAAAGTTATTTTTCCTTCCTTAATATCTTGCTGTTAATTGATTTATCTCATTAGACTGACCTAACACTTGGTAAAGCACCCTCATCCTTTCATGTATTTATACCTGCTCCTGTATTTTTTACTTCACACATCTGTTAAAGTGGGTTCTAGCCCACAAAAGCTTATGCCCAAATAAATTTGTTAGTCTCTGAGGTGCCACAAGGACGCCCCATTGTTGTTGTTGAGTTTTTTTGTTTGTTTGTTTTGTTTTGCTTTTTGTTGATACAGACTAACACAGCTACCACTGAAATTTATGCTCTGAAGGAATCTGAATTGGCATAATTAGGCATAATTATGCCTGGCCCATTCCACTTGCATGTTATACCAACTGGGACTCTCTTTAGACATCCAGGGCCCAGTTCTGACCTCACTTAATTAGTATAGTGGAAGATCCCCTTTATACTTAAATAGATTCACATTTACTTACCAACATGCAATTTATCCCATTCCCTTACACATCACATCTGAATTTGGCCCACTCAGTCCAAATGAGCATTGGGGCCCATTGAGTCCATGATGAAGTAACACAAATTTGAAGGGACCAAAAGGAAGGAGTGGAACAAGAAAAGCAAATAATAAGAGGGTACAAAAGGATGTAAGTTAAACTAGATCAATTCCTACTTTAATATACAACTTAAATGACTTCTGGATTCTCACTTACATCAGATTTTACTCCCTCTCCCACATTGCTAGAAAGGTGTAAGAAGTTCTAAGGCAGGGGTTTTCATACTGGAGGTTGGGACCCCTCGGGGAGTCATGTAGTTATTACATGGGGGAGTCGCGAGCTATCAACCTCCACCCCAACCCCGCTTGCCTCCAGCCTTTATAACAGTGTTAAATATATTAAAAAATGTGTTTAATTTATTAGGGGGGTTGCACTCATTGGCTTGCTGTGTGAAAGGATTTGCCAGTAAAAAAGTTTGAGACCCACTGGTCTAAGGAAACCTGAGTGTAAGGAGAATAAAACTTACATTACCCTCAACCTCATCTCTGAATGTTGCCCTTAGGCAGAATGAACACTGAAATGCAGCCATCTTTGGAATGGAATCATGGCAGCTGTTTTCCAACAGTAATACTACATAGCATTTTGGGGATAAATGAAGAATAACTTGTGAAAATGAAATTATAAGAGAAGTTTAGGCAGACTGAGCACAATTGTCTAAATGGATACAGATAAAGATGAACAAAACAATATTATGTGAGTTAATCTTCCACATAACATATTACAAATGCTTTTGAGTGTGTATCAGGACATTTACTATACAACATGAGATATTCCCCAAATAGTTATTCCCTCTGTGGCTCTCCTATCCTTAACAGCTGTGCTTGACACTTTTCAGATAATCGCCTACTGTAGGATGAAATTCATCTATGGAGCGGAGTTCAAACTACTTAATCTCTGGGGCTACATAGCGGGACCTTATAAAAAATTGGACACACAGAAGATATGCAGAGGTTTGGAGGGCCAAGACTGAGGCAGACCAAAGAAGCTGCCACAGATTTGTTTCTTTACGCGGAACCACTGGTACTGATGCCATTTGTGCACAGTATGAAAACTGTAGGAAAGCAATACCAATAATTTATCTCATAGAGCTTCCCCTAGTTAAGATCAACACTTATAAATTTAATACAACTCATGCCTCCTCCTCCTAACCTAAAAGAAGTGACACTGTTATTATGTTGTTAGATCATATAAATGTCTCTGAGCCAGCGTACAGTAAAATATGCTTGTATTTCAGTATCCTTAGTTTCTGCTATAATTGAGACCTTTGATGTAAATTGATAAGCTAAGTTTATGTTTGAGAAACAAGGTGGGTGAGGTAATTTCTTTTATTGGACCAATTTCTGTTGGTGAGAGAGAGACAAGTTTGTCTCTCTAATATCCCGGGACCTACACAGTTACAACACTAGTTACAGCTGTTTGGTCTTTTTGGTTTTTTGATTGAAAAGCACCTCAAACATGCAGGCTAACATGTTTTAAATCACCTCAAAATCTTTTTTTCTATTCCATAAGACAAATCATATCATATCTTTGTTCAGCTTCCAGACAGGAGTCTCTGAAGCAAACACAGTAATATATCAAGATACTCTTCATAACAGATTTTCAAGATGTTCAGTAAAAGTCAAATTCTGCACGCTTTGCAGCCATGCAACCAAACTAAAACCAGGGGTATCAAACAGATATAAGTGGTCTTGCTGGGAATACATCCCATCTTACATTCACTACTGTATGTCTTGATTCATATTTGACCATGAAAAGCCATTTCTACTGGCATGTTTAAACTTAACTATTGCAATGAAGCTTTCATGCAATTTTACCAATGATCAGACTTGAATGGATTTTGGTACCCCACAATACTCAGTCATTTTCTACTGTGAGATTATCTTATCCAGCAGTAAATGGCTCAAGATACTCATTATTAAAAACTTTCATGCTTCTTTATCATTCACATTGTTTTCTTTTTCTTTTCTTTTCTTTTAAATACAGTCTTTTTACTTTCTCTATTTTTATTGTATTTTATTTTGGCAGCAATAGGCAGTTGTTTCAAAAAAGCAATTGAAAATTCAGTTCGGTTGCACTGAATTTTCCACCTCTTGTGCCATTCAGAAATTACAAGATAAGTTTTTGTATTGCTCAGTTTGCTTACACCTAATGTAAGAAACTCGTATCAAACCCCATATTTGGAAATGAATAGCTGTCAAACAAGTAAACCCATTTTCAGACCTTAATTTTTAGTCAGTCAGTTTTATGGAATGTAATCAAAGTAAGCTTCTCGTAAAGAAAGCCACAGAAAATTTCCTGATTCCAATTACAATATTTAAGAGTCTCTTTTCTATGTGAATCTATTTTTATGTGCTTTAATTAGGGTTCTGGGAATGAAAGCAATCTGTCTTTTGGTCCCATCTTACAGTATGTGATATTGCTGTACTTATTTCAGGTGAGATACCACATTGTGAACAGTGAACAGCAAAATTCCCATTGACTGTACTGGAGCTAGGATTTTACCTTGAGAACATTTGGATCCCAAATTAGAATTACTAGGCAAAATTTTGGCCCCACTGAAGTCAATAGTAGTTTTTTCATTAATATGAATGGAACCAGGATTTCTGCTGAGGTCAATAAATTCTTGGTCTGCTAAGATAGCCAGTTATATTTTCAGTCTTTCATCAAGACACCGAATGTGGTCGAGGCTGCCATGCCAGGACATGACAGCAGTGTCCCTGTGGTGGGAAGACTGGTGCTTAACACCAACTACCAATCCTTATCACAGACCTGACTGATCACCCGCCCAGCTTAGACCTGCCACATCGTCAGTGGGCCCTTCTTAACCAATTCTTGTTCTGGACAAGACCTCTGCATAGCCAATCAACACCACTAAGGTCTTTGAGACAATACAAGCTGTACGCTGTGGTGCATATCAAACAATGATACACATTTTCAAGGAATGCCTGCTAACCAAAGTCAGCGGTGGGCTCTGAGAGCTCCACTTGGCCACTAAGAAAACTATTGCTTGGCATGGCAAACATGCAAATGTTAAATAAATAAATTCATTTTCAGTCAAAACCCACTTCCTAGGTTATTTTAAACAGCTGTATCATTGGGGTTGTTTTGAATAGCCAAATTTTAGAAACATTCCATAACAACTGAGCTCCAAAGATTTTCAGTTATGTGACACTCATATGCATAGTCACTTTGGACACTGCTCCAGTCTTTGGAGAGGGCTTTGAACCTTCTATGTTAACCACATTTTTATTATTTTTATTATAATGGTTTAAGAGTTTCCATAGTGCTCAGAACTGTGGATAACAGAAAAAAAGACACAGCTCTCTGCCCTAAGGAATGTAATCTATAAAGACAATGGAATTGACTGAAGGGGTGGTTTTAGCTTAGAATATGAACATCTCTATTTCTTCAGAAAATTTTAGGTTCTTTTTTTTTCTTTTTCTCTTTTTATATGCAGTTGTAGCATTTTATTGACAAGGGTGAGCATTTGCCACCTCCCAAAACAAGTGTATTTTAAAGGCCTGGATCACTTGGCTCAATGGGATGGGCAGAGTGAGCCAAGTACTGGTGTTAGCATGAAAGAAGGCACAAAAGCAGAGAGTAGAAAAGTGAAATGGACGGATCAGTAAGGCATCACAGGGGGAGAGAAAGGAAGGCGGGGGATATGATAAGAAATAAGAATTGCAGAGGTTAAGTTGTGCAGAGATTTGGGCGTCAGGACAAGAAGCTCAAACTTAATATGGTAGGCAAGGAAGAGAGAGTGGAGGGCTTGAAGAGGGGAGTGAGGTGTGTGGCAGATATGGAAATGTCCTACTGTTGGATGGTATTAGCCTTACATTTGATTTCATGGACATGGGCCAGTACCCTCTTCAGGCCCCAAACAGGCCTAGCTAACAAAAAGGAAAATAGAGATCTCAGCTGGGAACACCAAGACTGTATCTCGATGTAAAAATTTACAAGAACAACTTGCTAATTGTACCAGCACATCCCCAGACAGAAAGTCTGTTCTAGGAAGTGATAAGAGATGCTGTAAAAACAACTGTGCTCCGGAATTCCGCCCCCCCCCCCCCCGCCTTTGCTGCCCCCATGCACCTCCCTGGGTCCTGGAGCAGAGCGTTTGTCTCTCACTGTCCCCTGCAGATCCATGCTGCCTGTCTGCATTAACTGCCACCACAGGGCCCTAGTGCCCCCCCTACCAGGGTAGTCTGCCCTTCCTCCTTGGACCCTTTCATTTTCCGGTGGGATTCTCCACCAGTACAGCCGCCCCCATGCCTGCAGTCACTGCTCTTGCCTCATGCTGGGCAGGGGGCAGCCCCAGTGAGGCTACAGCAATGGGCAGCAGCAGGGGAGGAGGCACACATGTGATGGCAGCCTCCCTCCCCCCCCAGCATGGCATCCACCACAGGGGAGGGGAGGGGGATTCCTGAACCTGAGAGGGGCCCCAGTGCAGTGACAGTGGGGGGCTGAGTGTGCTGCCGTGTGGGAGAAGGGGGTCCCTACCCCAGAGCTCACTGCTGCCAGCAAGGAGAAGGCTGGGGGGAGTCCTTCTCTCTGGCTCCAGTCACAGGGCAGTCTACCTGCACCACAAACTCATCCCCAGCCCGGCCCCACCCCAGAGCCCACACCCCCAGCCAGAGCCCTCATCCCCCCCGCACCCCAACCCTCTGTCCTAGCCCTGAGCCTCTCCAACACCCCAAATCCCTCATCTCCAGCCCCAGCCCTCATCCCCCTGCACCCTAACCCTCTGCCTCAGCACTGAGTCCCCTCCCACACCCCAAACCCCTCATCCCCAGCCACACCCCAAATCCACCCCAGCCTTACCCCACAGCCCTCATCCCTGCACCCCCCCCCACACTCCCTCCCATCCCCAAACTCCCTCCTAGAGACTGCACCCTGCACCTCTCCTGCACCCCAGTCCCCTGGCCCAGCCCAGGGCCTGCACCCCAGACCTCCTCCCTCACTCTCAATCCCTCCCAGAGCTTGGGCAGGTGGGAGGTGAAGTTTTGGGGGGCAGAGTTTGGGCATGGGCAGGTTCTGGGCCCCACCAAAATTTCTACAAACCTGTCAACCATGTCGGCAAGAGCTGGCGTGCCATACCGGGGTGGACCGGTTTCCTGAGGCAGTAATTTAAAGGACTGGAGCCCAGGGCCCTTTAAATTGCTGCCAGAGCCCTGGAGTAGCAGCTGCAGGGCTCAGGTGGCGATTTGAAGGGCCCAGGGCTCCTGCCGCCACTACCTCCCCAGGCCCTTTAAAATGCCACTGGAGCCCCACTGCCGCTACCCAGGGCTCTAGGGACAATTTAAAGGGCCTGGGCCCTTTAAATAGCCCCCAGAACCTGCCGGAGCCCTGGGGTAGTGGCGGCAGGGCTCTGGTGCCAATTGAAAGGGTTTGGGGCTCCCACTGCCTCTACTAACCCGGCCGCTTTAAATAGCCACTGGAGCCCTGCCACCGCTACCCCAGGGCTCCAGCAGCAGGAGATGATTTACAGGGCCCCTAAAGGGTAGCAGCAGCTACAGCCCTGTGCCCTTTAAATCGCCCCCAAACCCCAGGTCTTCCAGCCACCTCTGCAGCTGGGAGTTCAGGGGGTGATTTAAAGGGCTTGGGGCTCCCAGCTGCTGCTACCACAGCTCTAGTCCCGGGCCCTTTAAATCCTGATGTAAAGGGCCTGGGGATTTAAAGGCTCCACCTCTTCCAGTGGAGGCCACGCCCCTCCTCAGGACTCTGGAGTACCGGCAAGTCCTTTAAATTACTTTCACCCCTGAGTCCATTCAGGGCCGGCTCTAGCCATTTCACCGCCCCAAGCACAGCGGCATGCCGCGGGGAGCGTTCTGCTGCTCACCGGTCCTGTGGCTCCGGTGGACCTCCCGCAGGCATGCCTGCGGATGCTCCACCGGAGCCGTGGGACCAGCGGACCCTCCACAGGCATGCCTGCGGGAGGTCCACTGGAGCTACCTGCCGCCCTCCCGGCAACCGGCAGAGTGCCCCCCACGGCATGCCGCCCCAAGCACGCACTTGGCACGCTGGGGCCTGGAGCCGGCCCTGAGTCCATTGTATTAAATGCAAAGATTATGCATTATTGTGGGCCAGGATTGTATGTAATCGCTCTCTGGGGGAAAGGAGATATGATATGAACCCTGGAAAGTATTATGAAATTCAAAGAAGTGCATTGAACAATGTGCCAGACAAGAATGAACTTTTTGGACAAACAGGGTCAAATGGTTTGCCTTAGGAATTGCTAGGGGAAGGTGAATACAAATTTCCCACCTTTTGACGCTATGCCCTCAGGGAAGGACCACTGCTTTTGATTACCTCTTCCTGGAATCTGAAGATCAAAAGACCAAACTATATAAAGGAAAGACTGAACTATTCAGGGTTGTGCTCGTTCTGAGCTAAGCTAAGGCTGTTCTGAAATTGAAACCAAAGAAAATCCTATTGTTGGAGCGGGAAGAACAGACTCTTGTAGAGGGGCATTTTAGCAACTAGACAGGATCCCAAGCCACTGCCAACTACTGGGATAGAATATCGATTATTTTGCTTATTGCCAAGAGAAGCTAGTTAAGGCCTTTGCAGGAACTTAAGTATAGCTAAGGCAAAGCTGAGACGGATCATGAGGAATGGGCCTGACTGCATCCTCTCTGATAAGCTGGGGTAAGTGTCTGTGGAAAAGAGGAAGTCTATCTATATTTGACTTCTGGCGTCTGTATATCAGGGCCCATGACACTGAAAACTCTACAAAAACACATCTCTATAACTAACTGCTTAAAAAGTCCTTGCTTCATGTTTTTTCTTTGATTGAGATGTTTTTGTGGTAATTGTAGCAGTTACTACTATAAAAGGAGTAGACAGGTCTGAAAGATTTGGATTTGACCTTTTGGACATTTGTTGGAATCCCTGGTGACAGGCAGATAGATGGCTACTGAAAATTTGTTGTTTGACCACTTATGACCCCTCCAGACCGTAGGTAATGATTGTTTGCAGGTGCTCTATAACCTGTTGTGCTTGAGACTAAATAAAGCAGAGACTTTGATTAAAGGAATTCTGGTGAGAGTGCTGGAGACTAATAAAGTTCTGGCTTAAAGAGAAAGCACTTGGTTTGTGTCAGCCATATAGCAGACAGAGGTGCTGCATCTCTTTTGGATGGTCCTGATACTGCCTCACAGAGAGTAAAGAAATCTCAGGTAGAAACTCCTGCCAGAGTACTCAGAATGTGTGTGGGCTGTGGGGAGGAGCTGATAAGCTTATTAGGATGTGTGTAGTTTGTTTTGTTTTTAATATGTTTTCTCTGTAATGCTTTCATCTTAAGAATAAATGTGCTTTTTTAGAAAGAGTTATGTGGTAACTTATAACTGCTAGCAGTTATCCTGTCATAAGCCCTTGGTGAGAAAGCAAAGCACAGACATTGGCCTGTTTAGGCAGTTTGGCTTGCTGGGGATAGGACAGTGTAGGCAGGGAAATGTGCAACCTGGAAAATCCCCAGTCAGGAAGGAGAGAGCGACGATGGTCTCTACACATGAAAGGTGATGGCTGAGAAATCAGGAGCTCATAGTGAGTCCCCTTGGTTGACCATGGAGGGGGAATACAGGTACAGTTGCCCTGAACTGTTATAGTGTAGTTGAAGCAACAGGAAAATCCACTCATTGTAGCTGCTTTCTTCCACATAAACTGGAAGGGAGCAAGATGGGAAATGGCTAAAGAGGGGAAGGTTGTAGTAAGTCAAGATGTGAGATAACCAAGGCTTGGACAAGTACAGCAAGAGAAGAGGGCCTGGGTTTTGGGTAGATTTCAGAAAAAGACACTACAGCATAAATCTAAAGTAACTCCATTACCATCAATGAAGTAAGTCCAGACTTACAGTTGTATATCTGAGAGCAGAATGTGAGCCCATATTCTGAATATAAAAAGTAAAAAAACACACATTTCAAAGCTACTTGCTAAAATAAAATGTCAAACATATAAGAAACAACCTATAGTAGATATTGTACAATCTTTTGAAAGCCAGGCAAAGAGCTTCTATTTAGAGAGCATTTAGAGTGCATGGAAACTGACTGCTCTTTTCTCAAAGATATTTTTAAAGGTTGTCCTAACTTATATTCAGCTACTTCACTTTCAAAGCACTTGGCATGTAGTGATTTGATATGATCCTTCAAGTCTTTTTTTTTATCAGAGGTATAGACATAAATTGCTTTCACTATTTCTCAAAATCGCATGTTTGCTGTCGCTGACTGGACTAATTTCTATAAAAGTATTGACATGCTGAGATTATTTGTTTTTAAATTGTGCATAATGCCTAGATGCCACTGTGATGGCCACATTACAAATGCATGGAATGTAACAGAGCAAATTAAGCAGGAATTGGACCTTTGCTGGTCAAGGTGTTCATGAAATATTTTCTCACTTCTAGAGGTAGCTGTACACGAGTGTTCTTGAGTAAATTCTAAAGAGCCATGTTTTACCATTTCTGTGGACAGGGTACTTCAGTCTCCAAGGCTGCTAATCCAGCACCTTTCATCAAAAGTAAATACATATACAAATTTCAAAAAGAAAACCTGCCTGAAGAGTGTTTGCAGAGTGATCCCTGAACAATAGATTTTGATTCAGACACAGTGGGATCTTCATATATGCTTAAGCTCAATGGTCAAATCAGCAGTTCACAAAGCTCCTTATTAGACTCATGAACAATATGATAACATTTTGGAACAGACTCAAGTGCACTCTATTTGTCTTTGGTATGAATGATTCCATCCAATCCCAAGTATGCTGTCGTCTCTCTTTCAACAAAGTATATTTGCTAACTGCTGATTCACTGTGGGACTTTAACCTTAAACTATCTCTGCTTTCTTTTTCTCATCTATAAATGGGGCTAATAATGCTGACCCAAGTTTCTGATCCTCAAATAAGAGTCAAACTACCAAAATGTGCATTTAAAATGGGATAACATTTATAGATTCATGAATTCATAGGTTCTTAAACCTATAGGTTCATGAGATAATCTAGTCTGACCTGTTTTCATGGGCCCAGCTACTCATGCATTGAGCTCAACACTTCGTACTTGATTATAGCATACCTTCCAGAAAGGCTTCCAGTCCTGATTTGAAGATTTCATGAGATGAAGAGTCCACCACTGCCCTGGGTAGTTTGTTGGTTAATCATCCATTCGTTCATATTAGCTAGTCTCTGCTTGATGAACGATTCCTTAGTACCCGGTATTTTCTCCCCATGAAGATACTTACACACTTATCAAATCACTTCTCAGTCTTCTTTTTGACAATTAGATTGAGCTCTTTAAGTTTCTCATTATAATGCACTTTCTCCAGCCCTGAAATAATTTTTGTGCATCCTTTCTGCACCCACTCCAATTTTTCAACATCCTTTTTCATAATGTAAACTGTATCCCTTTACTGAAAAATGTTATATGTACTGCTGTGTTACAACATTGTAAAAACTAACTATTGTATGTAGTGGTTCACCAGCACAATCTGCACTTTAGAAATAAATTTTCACACTTAAAGAAAATTTCACTTGTGAGTTTGTTTTAAATTTAACATTCACATGTGATGTGTTTTTCTTTTGTACTATATTTCTTCTTCCCTAATTAAAGATTTTTATGTTTAAAACAAAGAGCGCTCTCTTGCCCAGTCTTTTTCTTCCTCTAGAGAAGGTGAATTTAGACCATCATACTCATTTTCATAAAAGGACGTCACAAATAGTGGTGAGAGCAAGGAAACTTTATCCACACCCAAATATTTTAAACAGCAAAGATATTAAGGAAAAATGACAGGTCAAGTAAATTGCTTTTTGTATTCATAGCCTCTTCTTTCGAGTTTGCCAGAGACTAGAAATTCTCCTTAACAGGCACCTTAATTATTATATGACATGGTGGCTGCTTTGGCAACTGCTCTTCTAATTTCAAATGGTTTAAGTGCATTTAGTGCTAATTAACATGCCATATTAAGGTCCTAGTGATTGAAGTAGTCCATTTGTCTATAGCAGGGGTGGGCAAACTTTTTTGGCCTCAGGGCCGCATCAGGTTTCAGAAATTGTATGGAGGACCGGTTAGGGGAGGGGGGTATGGCCTGACCCCCACCCCTTATCTGTCCCCCCTGCTTCTCGCCCCCTCAAGCCCACCTCCGAGATTCCTGCCCCATCCACGCACACACCCTCCCTGTCCCCTGACCGCCCCCAGACCTCCGCCCCTGACTGCCCCCTGCTGCTCCATCCAACCCTTGCTCTCATTCCTGATGGCCCCCCTGGGACCCCTACCCCATCCAACTGCCCCTTTTCCCTAACCTCAGACTGCCCCCCGCCGCCTCATCCAATCTCTCCCTCCTTCCTGACTGCCTCCGGGGAACCCTGCCCCCAGTCAACCTTTCTGTTCCCTGCCCTCTGACCCTTATTCACATCCCCACCCCATGACCATCACCCCAAACTCCCCTGCCCTCTATCAACCTCCCCGTTCCCTGTCCCCTTACCGAGCTGCCTGGTGCACCGGTGGCTGGTGGTGCGCAGCACAGAGCACTGGGTCAGGCCAGGCTCTGCAGCTGCGCTGCCTCAGGAGCTCACAGCCCCGTTGCCTGGAGCATTGCATCAGCGCCAGGGTGAGCTGAGGCTGCAGGGGAGGGGGAACAGCATGGGAGGGGCTGGGGGCTAGCCTTCTAGGCCAGGAGCTCAGGGGCTGGGCAGGAGGGTCCTGCAAGCTGGATGTGGCCCACAGGCCGTAGTTTGCCCACCTCTCATCTACAGCATAGGGTATATAGCCTGAGCAGCAGTAGTTTTCCCTCACACTAACATGTCTGAACTCTGATCAGGAAGCATCAATTCTAATGGTAGGAGGGTTTTTTTCAGTTTCCATCTCAAAGTAATGTACTTAAATGCATGTCCCTAAAAGCAAGGAACATATGCAACAAGTGTTAATTGCTAACCTAAAATACTACTAACTAAGGTACCTATCCTGTGATCAGCTCTGCACGGGCAGATGGCTGTGCTTTTGCAGAACCCCACTGAAGTCAACAGGGTTCCACACTGGTGTAGGAGTTGCAATGGAGTGTATTGGGCATTAAATAAAATAGAAGAACTACTGATAAGAACATAAGAATGGCCGTACTGGGTCAGACCAAAGGTTCATCTAGCCCAGTATCCTGTCTTCCGACAGTGGCCAGTGCCAGGTGCCCCAGAGGGAATGAACAGAACTGGTAATCATCAAGTGATCCATTGCCTGTTGCTCATTCCCAGCTTCTGGCAAACAGAGGTTACGGACTCCATTCCTGCCCATCCTGGGTAATAGCCATTGATGGACCTATCCTCCATGAATTTATTTAGTTCTTTTTTGAACCCTGTTATGGTCTTGGCCTTCACAACATCCTCTGGCAAGGAGTTCCACAGGCTGGCTGTACATCATGTGAAGAAATACTTCCTTTTATTTGTTTTAAACCTGCTGCCTTTTAATTTCATCTGGTGATCCCTAGTTCTTGTGTTATGAGAAGCAGTAAACAACACTTCCTTATCTACTTTCTCTACACCAGTCATGCTTTTATAGACCTCAATCATATCTCCCCTTAGCCGTCTCTTTTCCAAGCTGAAAAGTCTCAGGCTTATTAATCTCTTCTCATACAGAGGCCATTCCATACCCCTAATCTTTTTTTGTTGACCTTTTCTGAAGCTTTTCCAATTCCAATATATCTTTTTTGAGATGGGGCGATCACATCTGCACACAGTATTCAAGATGTGGGGGCGCCACGGATTTATATAGCGGCAACATGATATTTTCTGTCCTATTATCTATCCCTTTCTTAATTATTCCCAGTATTCTGTTTCCTTTTTTAACTGCCGCTGCACATTGAGTGGAAGTTTTCAGAGAACTATCCACAATGAGTCCAAGATCTCGTTCTTGAGTGGTAACAGCTAATTTAGATTCTGTCATTTTATATGTATAGTTGGGATTATGCTTTTCAATGTGCATTACTTTGCATTTATCAACATTAAATTTCATCTCCCATTTTGTTTCCCAGTCATCCAGTTTTGAGAAATCCTTTGGTAGCTATCCGCAATCTGCCTGGGTTTTAACTATCTTTAGTAATTTTGTATCATCTGCAAATTTTGCTACCTCACTGTTTACCCCTTTTTCCAGATCATTTATGAATATGTTGAATAGGACTGGTCCCAGAACAGACCCCTGGGGGACACCACTATTTACTTCTCTCCATTCTGAAAACTGACAATTGATTCCTACTCTTTGTTTCCTATTTTTAACTGGTTACCAATCCGTGAGAGCACATTTCCTCTTATCCTGTGACAGCTTACTTTGCATAAGAACCTTTGGTGAGGGATCTTGTCAAAGGCTTTCTGAAAATCTAAGTACACTATATCCACTGTTTCCTACTTTTCCACATGCTTGTTGACCCCTTCAAAGAAGTCTAGTAGATTGGTGAGGCATGATTTCCCATTACTAAAACAATGTTGACTCTTCCTCAACAACTTATATTCATCTATATGTCTGACAATTTTGTTCTTTATTATAGTTTCAACCCGTTTGCCCAGTACTGAAATCAGGCTTACTGGCCTGTAATTGCCAGGATCACCTCTTGAGCTCTTTTTAAAAATTGGCATCATATTAGCTATCCTCCAGTCATCTGGTACAGAAGCTGATTTAAATGATAGGTTACAGACTACAGTTAGTAATTCTGTAATTTTACATTTGAGTACCTTCAGAACTCTTGGGGGAACACCATCTGGTCCTGGTGACTTATAGCTGTTTAATTTATCAATTTGTTCCAAAACCTCCTCTAATGAGACCTCAATCTGGGACAGTTCCTCAGATCTGTCACCTAAAAAGAATGGCTCAAATTTGGGAATCTCCCTCACATCCTCAGCCGTGAAGACTGATGCAAAGAATCCATTTAGTTTCTCCACAATGGCCTTATCGTCCTTGAGGCACATCAATCGTCCAGTGTCCCCACTGGTTGTTTAGAAGGCTTCCTGCTTCTGGTGTACTTTTAAAAAAATTGCTATTACTTTTTGAGTCTTTGGCTAACTGTTCCTCAAATTTTTTTTTGGCCTTCCTAATTGTATTTTTACACTTCATTTGCCAGTGTTTATGCTCCTTTCTATTTTCCTCACTGGGATTTAAATTCCACTTTTTAATGGATGCCTTTTTCCTCTCACTGCTTCTTTTACTTTGTTGTTTAGCCATGGTGCTCTTTTTTGGTTCTCTTATTATGTTTTTTAATTTGGGTAGACATTTAAGTTGAGCCTCTATTATGGTGTCTTTATAGTTTCCACGCAGCTTGCAGAGATCACTTTTGGCACTGTACCCTTTAATTTCTGTTTAACTAACCTCCTAATTTTTGTGTAGTTCCCCTTTCTGAAATTAAATGCTACAGTGTTGGGCTACCGTGGTGTTTTTCCTGCCATAGGGATATTAGATTTAATTATATTATGGTCACTATTACCAAGTGGTCCAACTATATTCACCTCTTGGACCAGATTGTGTGCTCCACTTAGGACTAAATCAAGAATTTCCCTCCTCTGGTGGGTTCCAGGACCAGTTGCTCCAAGAACCAGTCATTTAATATGTCAAGAAACTTTATCTCTGCATCTCGTCCTGAGGTGACATGCACTGAGTCAAAATGAGGATAGTTGAAATCCCCCATTATTATTATTGAGGGTTTTTTGTTTGTTTGTTTTTTAAATTTTAATAGCCTCTCTAATCTCCCTGAGCATTTCAGGGTCACTATCACCATCCTGGTCAGATGGTCAGTAATATATCCCTACTGCTATATTCTTATCAGAGCATGCAATTCCTATCCATAGAGCTTCTATGGCACGGTTTGATTCATTAACAATTTTTACTTCATTTGATTCTACGCTTTTACATATAACGCCACTCCCCCACCAGCACGACCTGTTCTGTCGTTCTCATATATTTTGTACCCTGGTATTATTGTATCCCATTGATTATCCTCATTCCACCAAGTTTCTGTGATGCCTATTATATCAATATCCTCATTTAATATGAGGCACTCTAGTTTATCCATTATATTATTAAGACTTCTAGCATTGGTGTATAAGCAATTAAAAAAAGTGTCTCCTTTTTATCTATCTGCCATTACACGATGTAATTGAATGGGACTCTTTTTTATTTGAATGTTTCTGATCAGACTCTGCCTGTATTTAATCATTTTCCATTCTCTCATCCTCACTAAGACATAGAGATTCTCTATTAATAGATCCTCCCCTAAGGGATGTCTAAACCATGTGCTCCTCTGCACCTGTTGGCTTTCCCCCAGACCTTAGTTTAAAAACTGCTCTATGACCTTTTTAGTGTTAAGTGCCAGCATTCTAGTTCCATTTTGATTTAGGTGGAGACCATCCTTCCCATACAGGTTTCCCCTTTCCCAAAAGTTCCTAATAAATCTAAAACCCTTCTCCCTACACTATCATCTCATCCACTCATTGAGCCTCTGAAGTTCTGCCTGTCTAACTGGCCCTGCGTGTGGAACTGAAAGCATCTCAGAGAATGGTACCTACATGTACTACGACCGAATAATGATACTAAATAATGATGATGATAACCTTTGGTGAGATGTATAAGTGAAATGTCAATATAGATGGATATAAATACAAGAAAAGAGGTGAAAAGGTGGTCACTATGTCTAAATAATAATAATAATAATAATAATAATAATAATAATAATAATAATAATAATAATAAATAATATTTCTTACCCCTACCTCTCAGCTGTATTGTCGGACTAAATGTATTGTTCACAAAGTGCCAGGATACTACTGTGATAAGTACCATAAGAAAGCCAATAAGCAACAAAAGAATTTACATATTGAGTAAGCCACGTAAATTGTGGTAGCAAAATTCATTAAGTGCCTAAGAAGTGAAAAGCAAGGAAGAAACAGATATGGGTCAACTCAGGACTGGAGGAGAGTGAGAACAAAGAATTCAGGGCACAACTCTTGGAATCTCCTGCTTGTGAATTTGGATCCCACTCATTCAGGATTGGAACAGAGACATGTGTAGACCAACTAGGATTATAGGGTCAGGAAACTAAGATGATCGGACATTGCATTCAATTCAATTCCAGTTGGGAATCAACTATCTGAACAGATAATTTTATTATCTATCCATTTCAGTAACGAGTAAGGAGAGCTTGTATGTGCCACTGCAGACGCGGTATTATGCTCAAGGCCCACAGGTGGGTAGCTAGTTCACATGAAGGTTCACAGCTGGGCCTTGGTGGCAAGGCAATCCTGAGTGGGCATGGAAGAAGGGTCGTGTTCTGCCCCCTCAAACTTGTTGGCAGCTAGGGAGCAGTCACCAGACATGATTATCGTTAACTTGAATGAAAATGATCTGGGATTTTGTAAAGAGGTTGACTTGATCATTAGGGAAAAAGCAATTTGGGGAGGATTCAGGGCCTTTTTCTCCATGGCGATTATACATTGGTCTGAAATGCTGCAGCAGAAGGTATGCAGGGGGACAACCTGACCTCCATGGGTTGACAAAACCACAAGGTGCATAAACTGGGAGATGGTTACATTTTTGTATCTATCAGAAAACAAAATATTGGGTACCTGGGTTATTTAGGGAAGATGGTCAATGTTAGTCAGTGGACTAATAACTATCTGGGAACCCGAGTTGGGGTAGGGGTAAAAGGCAGCCAAATTGATTGCTGGTGTCTCCTTACGGTAGGTGTCCCCACTTTTGCCACAGGGTGTCCAGTTCCCAGATGAAACAGAGTTAGAAGTGGACTTGGGGGAAGGCATCTCTCAAGAAAGCTGAGGAAAGAGGAGTTGTAGCTTTTAATATCTGATACAGTGGGGAGACAGCCCCCTTTCCCAGTCCCACTTCACCTGTATACAACGGCAGGATTTGGGAAAAGAGTTTGCCTCCCTGCTGTACCAGATGTTAGGAGCTGCAACAGGTTGGGACCTGACAGCAGCCATCCCAAAAGAGCTGGAAATGGTTAAGGGAAAAAGGGTCCTGCACAGTATTACTTATTTCAGGGTATTTCCCAGATGAGTTAACAAAGTTGCAGCCTAAACTACATCATTTGCATCTTGTTTTTTTTCCTGCATGTCTGTGGCAATAAGGAATGGGTTAAACATATTGAAGCAGTGTAGAAGTATTAGATTTCAGGAAAGCACACTTGGGGAGAATTAAGAAATGTAGGGCTTGTCTCAAAAGGAAGTCACACCTCTATAACTTTAATAGATCATTTAACTGATATAATTAAACTAGTGCAAAAAAGGTGTGTGGGTGCTCTCATTTCAGTAAAGGAGTGGCTTATTGCAGTTTACTTAAATCTGTTCCTAATCACTTTACATTAAATTGAAATAAGTCACTCTTAACAAAATAAGAATGTTCACACCACTTTTTACATTAGTTCAGCTATGTACGTTTAAATTCACACTACATTTTACCAGTGCAATCGTATGATGTAGACAAGTCTGATCGAAAAACTACTGGAGTCAAAAGTCTTTGGGCATGGCTACACTTGCAGTTGTAGAGCACTGGTGGTTAAACCAGCCTTCAGAGATCGCAGCAGGGAAAACACTGCTGAGTGTTTACATTCTCAGCTGAAAGCGCACTGGCGGGCCACATTAGCAGCTCTTGCAATGCCACAAAGAACAGTGCATTGTGATAGCTATCCCAGCATGCAAGTGGCTGCAATGTGCTTTTCAAACACGGGGGGCAGGGTGGAGTGTGACAGGGAGTGTATTGTGTGTATGTGGAGGGAGAGAGAATGGGTTTTTGGGGGGCTGAGAGCATGTCAGCATGCTGTCTTATAAGTTCAGACAGCAGCAGACCTCCCTCCTCGCCCCCTCTGCCTCTCTCTCACTCACTCAAACCAAGCAGAATTCCTTCGCTCCAGAGAAGATAAGCAGCCAGCTGTCAGAGACGGAGCTTTGAAAGGGCATATCCACATTCCTACAGTGAGTTCAAAACAATGACAAGAGTAGCCACTTAAGGGGATTATGGAACGTTTCCAGAGGTCAATCAGAGCGCAGTAATGCAACACCTCATTCACACTGGCGCCGCGGTGCTCCAGCAGGGGCACAGAAAACTTTATTCCACTCACCAAGGTGGAGAACCAGCAGCACTGTAGCCACGGAGTCAGAGCGCTCTACGTGCCTTGCCAATGTGGACGGGTAGTGAGCTAGTGCGCCTGAGGCTCCTTTATTGTGCTGTAACTCACAAGTGTAGCCAAGCCTTCTTTATTGACTTAGTGGTTATTTTGAAACAGGCCCCTAGTCATTAAGGCATGAGTATGGAATCCTAAAAACATAACATCACAATGTAGATTACAATTAGTCCAGAAAACAAGTTAGCAAAACTGCTCAAATGTGGCTTCATAAAGTACTGTTAAAAAATCTGTACAAGAAATAAGAAATGGAGGAAGCAACCAAACATGACTCCTCGTACTGAAGAATAAAGACTTGAAAGAAAAAA